>NC_141034.1:15422000-15768500 GCF_052040795.2 Danio rerio | reverse complement strand
AAATGAGCTTTTCTCAGCCAGCAGAGGTCAAAATAAGCAGTAATGCAAACTCAGTCAGAGACATAGATTTTCACTTGCAACTTGCTTAAACATGTTTAACAGTGCATGAAATGTTGTTTAAAACAAAAAGAATGATGCATTTTAGTGGCTGGATCTGGTTTTATCACATTCTGTATTGGACGTTGAAAATGAGCTTTTCTCAGCCAGCAGAGGTCAAAATAAGCAGTAATGCAAACTCAGTCAGAGACATAGATTTTCACTTGCAACTTGCTTAAACATGTCTAACAGTGCATGAAATGTTGTCTAAAACAAAAAGAATGATGCATTTTAGTGGCTGGATCTGGTTTTATCACATTCTGTATTGGATGTTGAAAATGAGCTTTTCTCAGCCAGCAGAGATCAAAATAAGCAGTAATGCCAACTCAGTCAGAGACATAGATTTTCACTTGCAACTTGCTTAAACATGTTTAACAGTGCATGAAATGTTGTCTAAAACAAAAAGAATGATGCATTTTAGTGTCTGGATCTGGTTTTATCACATTCTGTATTGGACGTTAAAAATGAATTTTTCTCAGCCAGCAGAGGTCTTAATAAGCAGTAATGCAAACTCAATCAGAGACATAGATTTTCACTTGCAACTTGCTTAAACATGTTTAACAGTGCATGAAATGTTGTCTAAAACAAAAAGAATGATGCATTTCAGTGGCTGGATCTGGTTTCATCACATTCTGTATTGGACGTTCAAAATGAGCTTTTCTCAGCCAGCAGAGCTCAAAATAAGCAGTAATGCAAACTCAGTCAGAGACATAGATTTTCACTTGCAACTTGCTTTAACATGTTTAACAGTGCATGAAATGTTGTCTAAAACAAAAAGAATGATATATTTTAGTGGCTGGATCTGGTTTTATCACTCTCTGTATTGGACGTTAAAAATGAATTTTTCTCAGCCAGCAGAAGTCATAATAAGCAGTAATGCAAACTCAATCAGAGACATAGATTTTCACTTGCAACTTGCTTAAACATGTTTAACAGTGCATGAAATGTTGTCTAAAACAAAAAGAATGATGCATTTTAGTGGCTGGATCTGGTTTCATCACATTCTGTATTGGACGTTGAAAATGAGCTTTTCTCAGCCAGCAGAGGTCAAAATAAGCAGTAATGCAAACTCAGTCAGAGACATACATTTTCACTTGCAACTTGCTTTAACATGTTTAACAGTGCATGAAATGTTGTCTAAAACAAAAAGAATGATGCATTTTTTCGTGGCTGGATCTGGTTTTATCACATTCTGTATTGGACGTTGAAAATGAGCTTTTCTCAGCCAGCAGAGGTCAAAATAAGCAGTAATGCAAACTCAGTCAGAGACATACATTTTCACTTGCAACTTGCTTTAACATGTTTAACAGTGCATGAAATGTTGTTTAAAACAAATAGAATGATGCATTTTAGTGGCTGGATCTGGTTTTATCACATTCTGTATTGGACGTTGAAAATGATTTTTTCTTAGCCAGCAGAGCTCAAAATAAGCAGTAATGCAAACTCAGTCAGAGACAAGGACTTTTACTTGCAACTTGCTTTAACATGTTTAACAGTGCATGAAATGTTGTCTAAAACAAAAAGAATGATGCATTTTAGTGGCTGGATCTGGTTTTATCACATTTGTATTGGACGTTGAAAATGAGCTTTTCTCAGCCAGCAGAGGTCAAAATAAGCAGTAATGCAAACTCAGTCAGAGACATAAATTTTCACTTGCAACTTGCTTAAACATGTTTAACAGTGCATGAAATGTTGTCTAAAACAAAAAGAATGATGCATTTTAGTGGCTGGATCTGGTTTTATCACATTCTGTATTGGACGTTGAAAATGAGCTTTTCTCAGCCAGCAGAGGTCAAAATAAGCAGTAATGCAAACTCAGTCAGAGACATAGATTTTCACTTGCAACTTGCTTTAACATGTTTAACGGTGCATGAAATGTTGTCTAAAACTAAAAGCATGATGCATTTTAGTGGCTGGATCTGGTTTTATCACATTCTGTATAGGACGTTGAAAATGAGCTTTCTCAGCCAGCAGAGGTCAAAATAAGCAGTAATGCAAACTCAGTCAGAGACATAGATTTTCACTTGCAACTTGCTTTAACATGTTTAACAGTGCATGAAATGTTGTCTAAAACAAAAAGAATGATGCATTTTAGTGGCTGGATCTGGTTTTATCACATTCTGTATTGGACGTTGAAAATGAGCTTTTCTCAGCCAGCAGAGGTCAAAATAAGCAGTAATGCAAACTCAGTCAGAGACATAGATTTTCACTTGCATCTTGCTTTAACATGTTTAACAGTGCATGAAATGTTGTCTAAAACAAAAAGAATGATGCATTTTAGTGGCTGGATCTGGTTTTATCACATTCTGTATTGGACGTTGAAAATGAGCTTTTCTCAGCCAGCAGAGGTCAAAATAAGCAGTAATGCAAACTCAGTCAGAGACATAGATTTTCACTTGCAACTTGCTTAAACATGTTTAACAGTGCATGAAATGTTGTCTAAAACAAAAAGAATGATGCATTTTAGTGGCTGGATCTGGTTTTATCACATTCTGTATTGGATGTTGAAAATGAGCTTTTCTCAGCCAGCAGAGGTCAAAATAAGCAGTAATGCAAACTCAGTCAGAGACATAGATTTTCACTGGCAACTTGCTTAAACATGTTTAATAGTGCATGAAATGTTGTCTAAAACAAAAAGAATGATGCATTTTAGTGGCTGGATCTGGTTTTATCACATTCTGTATTGAACGTTGAAAATGAGCTTTTCTCAGTCAGCAAAGGTCAAAATAAGCAGTAATGCAAACTCAGTCAGAGACATAGATTTTCACTTGCAACTTGCTTAAACATGTTTAACAGTGCATGAAATGTTGTCTAAAACAAAAAGAATGATGCATTTTAGTGGCTGGATCTGGTTTTATCACATTCTGTATTGGACGTTTGAAAATGAGCTTTTCTCAGCCAGCAGAGGTCAAAATAAGCAGTAATGCAAACTCAGTCAGAGACATAGATTTTCACTTGCAACTTGCTTAAACATGTTTAACAGTGCATGAAATGTTGTCTAAAACAAAAAGAATGATGCATTTTAGTGGCTGGATCTGGTTTTATCACATTCTGTATTGGACGTTGAAAATGAGCTTTTCTCAGCCAGCAGAGGTCAAAATAAGCAGTAATGCAAACTCAGTCAGAGACATAGATTTTCACTTGCAACTTGCTTAAACATGTCTAACAGTGCATGAAATGTTGTCTAAAACAAAAAGAATGATGCATTTTAGTGGCTGGTTCTGGTTTTATCACATTCTGTATTGGACTTCGAAAATGAGCTTTTCTCAGCCAGCAGAGGTCAAAATAAGCAGTAATGCAAACTCAGTCAGAGACATAGATTTTCACTTGCAACTTGCTTAAACATGTTTAACAGTTCATGAATTGTTGTCTAAAACAAATAGAATGATGCATTTTAGTGGCTGGATCTGGTTTTATCACATTCTGTATTGGACGTTGAAAATGAAATTTTCTCAGCCTGCAGAGGTCAAAATAAGCAGTAATGCAAACTCAGTCAGAGACATAGATTTTCACTTGCAACTTGCTTAAACATGTTTAACAGTGCATGAAATGTTGTCTAAAACAAAAAGAATGATGCATTTTAGTGGCTGGATCTGGTTTTATCACATTCTGTATTGGATGTTGAAAATGAGCTTTTCTCACCCAGCAGAGGTCAAAATAAGCAGTAATGCAAACTCAGTCAGAGACATAGATTTTCACTTGCATCTTGCTTAAACATGTTTAACAGTGCATGAAATGTTGTCTAAAACAAAAAGAATTATGCATTTTAGTGGCTGTATCTGGTTTTATCACATTCTGTATTGGACGTTGAAAATGAGCTTTTCTCAGCCAGCAGAGGTCAAAATAAGCAGTAATGCAAACTCAGTCAGAGACATAGATTTTCACTGGCAACTTGCTTAAACATGTTTAATAGTGCATGAAATGTTGTCTAAAACAAAAAGAATGATGCATTTTAGTGGCTGGATCTGGTTTTATCACATTCTGTATTGGACGTTGAAAATGAGCTTTTCTCAGCCAGCAGAGGTCAAAATAAGCAGTAATGCAAACTCAGTCAGAGACATAGATTTTCACTTGCAACTTGCTTTAACATGTTTAACAGTGCATGAAATGTTGTCTAAAACAAAAAGAATGATGCATTTTAGTGGCTGGATCTGGTTTTATCACATTCTGTATTGGACGTTGAAAATGAGCTTTTCTCAGCCAGCAGAGGTCAAAATAAGCAGTAATGCAGACTCAGTCAGAGACATAGATTTTCACTTGCAACTTGCTTAAACATGTTTAACAGTGCATGAATTGTTGTCTAAAACAAATAGAATGATGCATTTTAGTGGCTGGATCTGGTTTTATCACATTCTGTATTGGACGTTGAAAATGAAATTTTCTCAGCCTGCATAGGTCAAAATAAGCAGTAATAAAAACTCAGTCAGAGACATAGATTTTCACTTGCAACTTGCTTAAACATGTTTAACAGTGCATGAAATGTTGTCTAAAACAAAAAGAATGATGCATTTTAGTGGCTGGATCTGGTTTTATCACATTCTGTATTGGACGTTGAAAATGAGCTTTTCTCACCCAGCAGAGGTCAA
This sequence comes from Danio rerio, assembly GCF_052040795.2. Lineage (NCBI taxonomy): Eukaryota > Metazoa > Chordata > Actinopteri > Cypriniformes > Danionidae > Danio > Danio rerio. The sequence continues at coordinate 15,763,818 of NC_141034.1, read as the reverse complement.
AATAAGCAGTAATGCAAACTCAGTCAGAGACATAGATTTTCACTTGCAACTTGCTTAAACATGTTTAACAGTGCATGAAATGTTGTCTAAAACAAAAAGAATGATGCATTTTAGTGGCTGGATATGGTTTTATCACATTCTGTATTGAACGTTGAAAATGAGCTTTTCTCAGCCAGCAAAGGTCAAAACAAGCAGTAATGCAAACTCAGTCAGAGACATAGATTTTCACTTGCAACTTGCTTAAACATGTTTAACAGTGCATGAAATGTTGTCTAAAACAAAAAGAATGATGCATTTTAGTGGCTGGATCTGGTTTTATCACATTCTGTATTGGACGTTGAAAATGAGCTTTTCTCAGCCAGCAGAGGTCAAAATAAGCAGTGATGCAAACTCAGTCAGAGACATAGATTTTCACTTGCAACTTGCTTAAACATGTTTAACAGTGCATGAAATGTTGTCTAAAACAAAAAGAATGATGCATTTTAGTGGCTGGATCTGGTTTTATCACATTCTGTATTGGACGTTGAAAATGAGCTTTTCAGAGCCAGCAGAGGTCAAAATAAGCAGTAATGCAAACTCAGTCAGAGACATAGATTTTCACTGGCAACTTGCTTAAACATGTTTAATAGTGCATGAAATGTTGTCTAAAACAAAAAGAATGATGCATTTTAGTGGCTGGATCTGGTTTTATCACATTCTGTATTGAACGTTGAAAATGAGCTTTTCTCAGCCAGCAAAGGTCAAAATAAGCAGTAATGCAAACTCAGTCAGAGACATAGATTTTCACTTGCAACTTGCTTAAACATGTTTAACAGTGCATGAAATGTTGTCTAAAACAAAAAGAATGATGCATTTTAGTGGCTGGATCTGGTTTTATCACATTCTGTATTGGACGTTTGAAAATGAGCTTTTCTCAGCCAGCAGAGGTCAAAATAAGCAGTAATGCAAACTCAGTCAGAGACATAGATTTTCACTTGCAACTTGCTTAAACATGTTTAACAGTGCATGAAATGTTGTTTAAAACAAAAAGAATGATGCATTTTAGTGGCTGGATCTGGTTTTATCACATTCTGTATTGGACGTTGAAAATGAGCTTTTCTCAGCCAGCAGAGGTCAAAATAAGCAGTAATGCAAACTCAGTCAGAGACATAGATTTTCACTTGCAACTTGCTTAAACATGTCTAACAGTGCATGAAATGTTGTCTAAAACAAAAAGAATGATGCATTTTAGTGGCTGGATCTGGTTTTATCACATTCTGTATTGGATGTTGAAAATGAGCTTTTCTCAGCCAGCAGAGATCAAAATAAGCAGTAATGCCAACTCAGTCAGAGACATAGATTTTCACTTGCAACTTGCTTAAACATGTTTAACAGTGCATGAAATGTTGTCTAAAACAAAAAGAATGATGCATTTTAGTGTCTGGATCTGGTTTTATCACATTCTGTATTGGACGTTAAAAATGAATTTTTCTCAGCCAGCAGAGGTCATAATAAGCAGTAATGCAAACTCAATCAGAGACATAGATTTTCACTTGCAACTTGCTTAAACATGTTTAACAGTGCATGAAATGTTGTCTAAAACAAAAAGAATGATGCATTTCAGTGGCTGGATCTGGTTTCATCACATTCTGTATTGGACGTTCAAAATGAGCTTTTCTCAGCCAGCAGAGCTCAAAATAAGCAGTAATGCAAACTCAGTCAGAGACATAGATTTTCACTTGCAACTTGCTTTAACATGTTTAACAGTGCATGAAATGTTGTCTAAAACAAAAAGAATGATATATTTTAGTGGCTGGATCTGGTTTTATCACATTCTGTATTGGACGTTAAAAATGAATTTTTCTCAGCCAGCAGAAGTCATAATAAGCAGTAATGCAAACTCAATCAGAGACATAGATTTTCACTTGCAACTTGCTTAAACATGTTTAACAGTGCATGAAATGTTGTCTAAAACAAAAAGAATGATGCATTTTTTCGTGGCTGGATCTGGTTTTATCACATTCTGTATTGGACGTTGAAAATGAGCTTTTCTCAGCCAGCAGAGGTCAAAATAAGCAGTAATGCAAACTCAGTCAGAGACATACATTTTCACTTGCAACTTGCTTTAACATGTTTAACAGTGCATGAAATGTTGTTTAAAACAAATAGAATGATGCATTTTAGTGGCTGGATCTGGTTTTATCACATTCTGTATTGGACGTTGAAAATGATTTTTTCTTAGCCAGCAGAGCTCAAAATAAGCAGTAATGCAAACTCAGTCAGAGACAAGGACTTTTACTTGCAACTTGCTTTAACATGTTTAACAGTGCATGAAATGTTGTCTAAAACAAAAAGAATGATGCATTTTAGTGGCTGGATCTGGTTTTATCACATTTGTATTGGACGTTGAAAATGAGCTTTTCTCAGCCAGCAGAGGTCAAAATAAGCAGTAATGCAAACTCAGTCAGAGACATAAATTTTCACTTGCAACTTGCTTAAACATGTTTAACAGTGCATGAAATGTTGTCTAAAACAAAAAGAATGATGCATTTTAGTGGCTGGATCTGGTTTTATCACATTCTGTATTGGACGTTGAAAATGAGCTTTTCTCAGCCAGCAGAGGTCAAAATAAGCAGTAATGCAAACTCAGTCAGAGACATAGATTTTCACTTGCAACTTGCTTTAACATGTTTAACGGTGCATGAAATGTTGTCTAAAACTAAAAGCATGATGCATTTTAGTGGCTGGATCTGGTTTTATCACATTCTGTATAGGACGTTGAAAATGAGCTTTCTCAGCCAGCAGAGGTCAAAATAAGCAGTAATGCAAACTCAGTCAGAGACATAGATTTTCACTTGCAACTTGCTTTAACATGTTTAACAGTGCATGAAATGTTGTCTAAAACAAAAAGAATGATGCATTTTAGTGGCTGGATCTGGTTTTATCACATTCTGTATTGGACGTTGAAAATGAGCTTTTCTCAGCCAGCAGAGGTCAAAATAAGCAGTAATGCAAACTCAGTCAGAGACATAGATTTTCACTTGCAACTTGCTTAAACATGTTTAACAGTGCATGAAATGTTGTCTAAAACAAAAAGAATGATGCATTTTAGTGGCTGGATCTGGTTTTATCACATTCTGTATTGGATGTTGAAAATGAGCTTTTCTCAGCCAGCAGAGGTCAAAATAAGCAGTAATGCAAACTCAGTCAGAGACATAGATTTTCACTGGCAACTTGCTTAAACATGTTTAATAGTGCATGAAATGTTGTCTAAAACAAAAAGAATGATGCATTTTAGTGGCTGGATCTGGTTTTATCACATTCTGTATTGAACGTTGAAAATGAGCTTTTCTCAGTCAGCAAAGGTCAAAATAAGCAGTAATGCAAACTCAGTCAGAGACATAGATTTTCACTTGCAACTTGCTTAAACATGTTTAACAGTGCATGAAATGTTGTCTAAAACAAAAAGAATGATGCATTTTAGTGGCTGGATCTGGTTTTATCACATTCTGTATTGGACGTTTGAAAATGAGCTTTTCTCAGCCAGCAGAGGTCAAAATAAGCAGTAATGCAAACTCAGTCAGAGACATAGATTTTCACTTGCAACTTGCTTAAACATGTTTAACAGTGCATGAAATGTTGTCTAAAACAAAAAGAATGATGCATTTTAGTGGCTGGATCTGGTTTTATCACATTCTGTATTGGACGTTGAAAATGAGCTTTTCTCAGCCAGCAGAGGTCAAAATAAGCAGTAATGCAAACTCAGTCAGAGACATAGATTTTCACTTGCAACTTGCTTAAACATGTCTAACAGTGCATGAAATGTTGTCTGAAACAAAAAGAATGATGCATTTTAGTGGCTGGATCTGGTTTTATCACATTCTGTATTGGATGTTGAAAATGAGCTTTTCTCAGCCAGCAGAGATCAAAATAAGCAGTAATGCCATCTCAGTCAGAGACATAGATTTTCACTTGCAACTTGCTTAAACATGTTTAACAGTGCATGAAATGTTGTCTAAAACAAAAAGAATGATGCATTTTAGTGTCTGGATCTGGTTTTATCACATTCTGTATTGGACGTTAAAAATGAATTTTTCTCAGCCAGCAGAGGTCATAATGCAAACTCAATCAGAGACATAGATTTTCACTTGCAACTTGCTTAAACATGTTTAACAGTGCATGAAATGTTGTCTAAAACAAAAAGAATGATGCATTTCAGTGGCTGGATCTGGTTTCATCACATTCTGTATTGGACGTTCAAAATGAGCTTTTCTCAGCCAGCAGAGCTCAAAATAAGCAGTAATGCAAACTCAGTCAGAGACATAGATTTTCACTTGCAACTTGCTTTAACATGTTTAACAGTGCATGAAATGTTGTCTAAAACAAAAAGAATGATATATTTTAGTGGCTGGATCTGGTTTTATCACATTCTGTATTGGACGTTAAAAATGAATTTTTCTCAGCCAGCAGAAGTCATAATAAGCAGTAATGCAAACTCAATCAGAGACATAGATTTTCACTTGCAACTTGCTTAAACATGTTTAACAGTGCATGAAATGTTGTCTAAAACAAAAAGAATGATGCATTTTAGTGGCTGGATCTGGTTTCATCACATTCTGTATTGGACGTTGAAAATGAGCTTTTCTCAGCCAGCAGAGGTCAAAATAAGCAGTAATGCAAACTCAGTCAGAGACAAAGATTTTCACTTGCAACTTGCTTTAACATGTTTAACAGTGCATGAAATGTTGTCTAAAACAAAAAGAATGATGCATTTTTTCGTGGCTGGATCTGGTTTTATCACATTCTGTATTGGACGTTGAAAATGAGCTTTTCTCAGCCAGCAGAGGTCAAAATAAGCAGTAATGCAAACTCAGTCAGAGACATAGATTTTCACTTGCAACTTGCTTTAACATGTTTAACAGTGCATGAAATGTTGTCTAAAACAAAAAGAATGATGCATTTTAGTGGCTGGATCTGGTTTTATCACATTTGTATTGGACGTTGAAAATGAGCTTTTCTCAGCCAGCAGAGGTCAAAATAAGCAGTAATGCAAACTCAGTCAGAGACATAGATTTTCACTTGCAACTTGCTTAAACATGTTTAACAGTGCATGAAATGTTGTCTAAAACAAAAAGAATGATGCATTTTAGTGGCTGGATCTGGTTTTATCACATTCTGTATTGGACGTTGAAAATGAGCTTTTCTCAGCCAGCAGAGGTCAAAATAAGCAGTAATGCAAACTCAGTCAGAAACATAGATTTTCACTTGCAACTTGCTTAAACATGTTTAACAGTGCATGAAATGTTGTCTAAAACAAAAAGAATGATGCATTTTAGTGGCTGGATCTGGTTTCATCAAATTCTGTATTGGACGTTGAAAATGAGCTTTTCTCAGCCAGCAGAGCTCAAAATAAGCAGTAATGCAAACTCAGTCAGAGACATAGATTTTCACTTGCAACTTGCTTTAACATGTTTAACAGTGCATGAAATGTTGTCTAAAACAAAAAGAATGATGCATTTTAGTGGCTGGATCTGGTTTCATCACATTCTGTATTGGACGTTGAAAATGAGCTTTTCTCAGCCAGCAGAGGTCAAAATAAGCAGTAATGCAAACTCAGTCAGAGACATAGATTTTCACTTGCAACTTGCTTTAACATGTTTAACAGTGCATGAAATGTTGTCTAAAACAAATAGAATGATGCATTTTAGTGGCTGGATCTGGTTTTATCACATTCTGTATTGGACGTTGAAAATGATTTTTTCTTAGCCAGCAGAGCTCAAAATAAGCAGTAATGCAAACTCAGTCAGAGACAAGGACTTTTACTTGCAACTTGCTTTAACATGTTTAACAGTGCATGAAATGTTGTCTAAAACAAAAAGAATGATGCATTTTAGTGGCTGGATCTGGTTTTATCACATTTGTATTGGACGTTGAAAATGAGCTTTTCTCAGCCAGCAGAGGTCAAAATAAGCAGTAATGCAAACTCAGTCAGAGACATAAATTTTCACTTGCAACTTGCTTAAACATGTTTAACAGTGCATGAAATGTTGTCTAAAACAAAAAGAATGATGCATTTTAGTGGCTGGATCTGGTTTTATCACATTCTGTATTGGACGTTGAAAATGAGCTTTTCTCAGCCAGCAGAGGTCAAAATAAGCAGTAATGCAAACTCAGTCAGAGACATAGATTTTCACTTGCAACTTGCTTTAACATGTTTAACGGTTCATGAAATGTTGTCTAAAACTAAAAGCATGATGCATTTTAGTGGCTGGATCTGGTTTTATCACATTCTGTATTGGACGTTGAAAATGAGCTTTCTCAGCCAGCAGAGGTCAAAATAAGCAGTAATGCAAACTCAGTCAGAGACATAGATTTTCACTTGCAACTTGCTTTAACATGTTTAACAGTGCACGAAATGTTGTCTAAAACAAAAAAGAATGATGCATTTTAGTGGCTGGATCTGGTTTTATCACATTCTGTATTGGACGTTGAAAATGAGGTTTTTCCAGCCAGCAGAGGTCAAAATAAGCAGTAATGCAAACTCAGTCAGAGACATAGATTGTCACTTGCAACTTGCTTTAACATGTTTAACAGTGCATGAAATGTTGTCTAAAACAAAAAGAATGATGCATTTTAGTGGCTGGATCTGGTTTTATCACATTCTGTATTGGACGTTGAAAATGAGCTTTTCTCAGCCAGCAGAGGTCAAAATAAGCAGTAATGCAAACTCAGTCAGAGACTTAGATTTTCACTTGCAACTTGCTTAAACATGTTTAACAGTGCATGAAATGTTGTCTAAAACAAAAAAGAATGATGCATTTTAGTGGCTGGATCTGGTTTTATCACATTCTGTATTGGACGTTGAAAATGAGGTTTTTCCAGCCAGCAGAGGTCAAAATAAGCAGTAATGCAAACTCAGTCAGAGACATAGATTTTCACTTGCAACTTGCTTTAACATGTTTAACAGTGCATGAAATGTTGTCTAAAACAAAAAGAATGATGCATTTTAGTGGCTGGATCTGGTTTTATCACATTCTGTATTGGACGTTGAAAATGAGCTTTTCTCAGCCAGCAGAGGTCAAAATAAGCAGTAATGCAAAGTCAGTCAGAGACATAAATTTTCACTTGCAACTTGCTTAAACATTTTAACAGTGCATGAAATGTTGTCTAAAACAAAAAGAATGATGCATTTTAGTGGCTGGATCTGGTTTTATCACATTCTGTATTGGACGTTGAAAATGAGCTTTTCTGAGCCAGCAGAGGTCAAAATAAGCAGTAATGCAAACTCAGTCAGAGACATAGATTTTCACTTGCAACTTGCTTAAACATGTTTAACAGTGCATGAATTGTTGTCTAAAACAAATAGAATGATGCATTTTAGTGGCTGGATCTGGTTTTATCACATTCTGTATTGGACGTTGAAAATGAAATTTTCTCAGCCTGCAGAGGTCAAAATAAGCAGTAATGCAAACTCAGTCAGAGACATAGATTTTCACTTGCAACTTGCTTAAACATGTTTAACAATGCATGAAATGTTGTCTAAAACAAAAAGAATGATGCATTTTAGTGGCTGGATCTGGTTTTATCACATTCTGTATTGGACGTTGAAAATGAGCTTTTCTCAGCCAGCAGAGGTCAAAATAAGCAGTAATGCAAACTCAGTCAGAGACTTAGATTTTCACTTGCAACTTGCTTAAACATGTTTAACAGTGCATGAAATGTTGTCTAAAACAAAAAGAATGATGCATTTTAGTGGCTGGATCTGGTTTTATCACATTCTGTATTGGACGTTGAAAATGAGCTTTTCTCAGCCAGCAGAGGTCAAAATAAGCAGTAATGCAAACTCAGTCAGAGACATAGATTTTCAATGGCAACTTGCTTAAACATGTTTAATAGTGCATGAAATGTTGTCTAAAACAAAAAGAATGATGCATTTTAGTGGCTGGATCTGGTTTTATCACATTCTGTATTGAATGTTGAAAATGAGCTTTTCTCAGCCAGCAAAGGTCAAAACAAGCAGTAATGCAAACTCAGTCAGAGACATAGATTTTCACTTGCAACTTGCTTTAACATGTTTAACAGTGCATGAAATGTTGTCTAAAACAAAAAGAATGATGCATTTTAGTGGCTGGATCTGGTTTTATCACATTCTGTATTGGACGTTGAAAATGAGCTTTTCTCAGCCAGCAGAGGTCAAAATAAGCAGTAATGCAAACTCAGTCAGAGACATAGATTTTCACTTGCAACTTGCTTAAACATGTTTAACAGCAGAGATGTATAAAGTACTAGAGACCCATACTTAAGTAAAAGTACAAGTGCTTTATCAAAAATTGACTTGAGTAGAAGTAGAAGTGCTCTTTAAGCACCATACTTAAGTGGAAGTACAAAAGTATTCAACATTTTTTGTACTTAAGTATTGCAAGTAGTTTATTTCAAAATTTACTACTCAAGTACTGAAAGTAAAAGTACAAGTATTGTGTAATGTCGTTATTAAAGAAAGCAGTCAAAATACACTAATTGTTTTGTTTATTTTAAAAATCTTTTTTGGGGTACTTGAATAAGCACAACGAAAAGAAACAGGGCTTACGATACTGTTTTTCTCTGTAAATAGTTTCTATGGTACAAGAGCTCACATCGTCAGGCCCTTTTACCAGAAAATGCCTTCACTGATGAGATAATTAAGCATGTTCACTCACATACATACTCTCTCTCTCTCTCTCTCTCATACACACACACACACTGCCCTGCACACACCTAAATGTACACTCTCTCCCCACTCTCACACATTCATACACTCTCAAACACACAGTTCTCTCTCTATCTCTCTCTCTCACACACATTTTTGTGAATTGTGGGGACATTACATAGGTTGCAATTATTTTTACACTCTCTTTCTTACACACACACACACACACACACACACACACACACACACACACACACACACACACACACACACAGGTACAATCACACTGTTGTTTTCTCTTACTCACACATTATTCACTCTCACTCACACACACACGAAGACACACTCACACTTTGGGAGTTTTGAAGTTTGATTGGTTAATACCACAATACACAGGAGTTCTGTCTTCTGGAAGCACTCGTGAAACTAAACTAAACAAGCAAACTAAATCCTGCTTCACTAATTCACTTGATTTTGATTTTATTGTAAAAAAACAGGAAAATGTGTATATTACTGTGTTAATTGAAAATATGAAATATTTTATGGCTTATGGCTATGATTTAGTAATAATTTTTTTTTTATTATGTTTTTAATGAAATTGGTCTTACAGTTCCTATTTTCTGTAGTATATTTATTAATTCTGGTACTTTTACCATAAACCAACATCTCAACCATTTGGTAGAGGCTGATATTTTAGAAATAATGTGATGTGTTGAATAAAAATGCACTGATTGTGTTAACTAGCGACATTAGGAGTTAAGAAATGCAATCAAAAAAAATTCTATTGCTTTTGCCTTGGTGTGACAGTTAAAGGGTTTTTTGTAATAAAATTTTGTCCTTTAATACAGCAGTCAGATATACGAACTGTGCCCTTAATTTGACCTGCTCAAAGAAAACACTCTTTCTGGATGTATCAAACAAAACTCATGCACAAAAGACAGCACAAGCATTTACAGCTAATAAACTCATGTCAATATTATCCCGCCTGCTTTTTGAGCGCTGACAGGCGGGTCTTACACGGCTATGATTGGTTATTGTCCTCAACAGAAAGGGCTTTAGAAATATAAGCGCTGTTCACCCATGGCGGGAAGAATACGCGATTATCACAGGTAATAGACACAGTGGAGAAAACTTAATTGCACATGAGACACGCTCATGTCTGGATCCACAGCTTTAACAGCTAAGAAGAGAGGAAAAGTTACCTTACAAACTGGCCAGCGGGTCAAATGTCCAAAGTGAGAGAGCGAGAGATAGGCAGAGGTGAAGTTTTACAACATTTCTCCCTAATAGTAAACTAGCGGCTGGTATGCTGTGCCGCCTCACCCTCGCGCCTCCGTCCTTCGCCATAGTATTGCGACATCGCGCATAGGAGATAAATGGCGTCATCACGTAATAACCGGGTATGACCTATTACTGAACTGATATCAATCATTTTGACACCCCTAGTAACGAGTAACGATGCAGCACATGAAAAATCTATCGGAGTAAAAGTATTAAACTCATGGAAAATATGTACTTAAGTAAAAGTGGAAGTACGAGAAAAAAATAATACTCCAGTAAAGTACAGATACTGCCTTTTAGTACTTAAGTACAGTAGTGAAGTAGTTCTACTTCGTTACTATACATCTCTGTTTAACAGTGCATGAATTGTTGTCTAAAACAAATAGAATGATGCATTTTAGTGGCTGGATCTGGTTTTATCACATTCTGTATTGGACGTTGAAAATGAAATTTTCTCAGCCTGCAGAGGTCAAAATAAGCAGTAATGCAAACTCAGTCAGAGACATAGATTTTCACTTGCAACTTGCTTAAACATGTTTAACAGTGCATGAAATGTTGTCTAAAACAAAAAGAATGATGCATTTTAGTGGCTGGATCTGGTTTTAATACATTCTGTATTGGACGTTGAAAATGAGCTTTTCTCACCCAGCAGAGGTCAAAATAAGCAGTAATGCAAACTCAGTCAGAGACATAGATTTTCACTTGCAACTTGCTTAAACATGTTTAACAGTGCATGAAATGTTGTCTAAAACAAAAAGAATTATGCATTTTAGTGGCTGTATCTGGTTTTATCACATTCTGTATTGGACGTTGAAAATGAGCTTTTCTCTGCCAGCAGAGGTCAAAATAAGCAGTAATGCAAACTCAGTCAGAGACATAGATTTTCACTGGCAACTTGCTTAAACATGTTTAATAGTGCATGAAATGTTGTCTAAAACAAAAAGAATGATGCATTTTAGTGGCTGGATCTGGTTTTATCACATTCTGTATTGGACGTTGAAAATGAGCTTTTCTCAGCCAGCAGAGGTCAAAATAAGCAGTAATGCAAACTCAGTCAGAGACATAGATTTTCACTTGCAACTTGCTTAAACATGTTTAACAGTGCATGAATTGTTGTCTAAAACAAATAGAATGATGCATTTTAGTGGCTGGATCTGGTTTTATCACATTCTGTATTGGACGTTGAAAATGAAATTTTCTCAGCCTGCAGAGGTCAAAATAAGCAGTAATGCAAACTCAGTCAGAGACATAGATTTTCACTTGCAACTTGCTTAAACATGTTTAACAGTGCATGAAATGTTGTCTAAAACAAAAAGAATGATGCATTTTAGTGGCTGGATCTGGTTTTATCACATTCTGTATTGGACGTTGAAAATGAGCTTTTCTCACCCAGCAGAGGTCAAAATAAGCAGTAATGCAAACTCAGTCAGAGACATAGATTTTCACTTGCAACTTGCTTAAACATGTTTAACAGTGCATGAAATGTTGTCTAAAACAAAAAGAATGATGCATTTTAGTGGCTGTATCTGGTTTTATCACATTCTGTATTGGACGTTGAAAATGAGCTTTTCTCAGCCAGCAGAGGTCAAAATAAGCAGTAATGCAAACTCAGTCAGAGACATAGATTTTCACTGGCAACTTGCTTAAATATGTTTAATAGTGCATGAAATGTTGTCTAAAACAAAAAGAATGATGCATTTTAGTGGCTGGATCTGGTTTTATCACATTCTGTATTGAACGTTGAAAATGAGCTTTTCTCAGCCAGCAAAGGTCAAAACAAGCAGTAATGCAAACTCAGTCAGAGACATAGATTTTCACTTGCAACTTGCTTAAACATGTTTAACAGTGCATGAGATGTTGTCTAAAACAAAAAGAATGATGCATTTTAGTGGCTGGATCTGGTTTTATCACATTCTGTATTGGACGTTGAAAATGAGCTTTTCTCAGCCAGCAGAGGTCAAAATAAGCAGTGATGCAAACTCAGTCAGAGACATAGATTTTTACTTGCAACTTGCTTAAACATGTTTAACAGTGCATGAAATGTTGTCTAAAACAAAAAGAATGATGCATTTTAGTGGCTGGATCTGGTTTTATCACATTCTGTATTGGACGTTGAAAATGAGCTTTTCTCAGCCAGCAGAGGTCAAAATAAGCAGTAATGCAAACTCAGTCAGAGACATAGATTTTCACTTGCAACTTGCTTAAACATGTCTAACAGTGCATGAAATGTTGTCTAAAACAAAAAGAATGATGCATTTTAGTGGCTGGATCTGGTTTTATCACATTCTGTATTGGACGTTGAAAATGAGCTTTTCTCAGCCAGCAGAGGTCAAAATAAGCAGTGATGCAAACTCAGTCAGAGACATAGATTTTCACTTGCAACTTGCTTAAACATGTTTAACAGTGCATGAAATGTTGTCTAAAACAAAAAGAATGATGCATTTTAGTGGCTGGATCTGGTTTTATCACATTCTGTATTGGACGTTGAAAATTAGCTTTTCTCAGCCAGCAGAGGTCAAAATAAGCAGTGATGCAAACTCAGTCAGAGACATAGATTTTCACTTGCAACTTGCTTAAACATGTTTAACAGTGCATGAAATGTTGTCTAAAACAAAAAGAATGATCCATTTTAGTGGCTGGATCTGGTTTTATCACATTCTGTATTGGACGTTGAAAATGAACTTTTCTCAGCCAGCAGAGGTCAAAATAAGCAGTAATGCAAACTCAGTCAGAGACATAGATTTTCACTTGCAACTTGCTTAAACATGTTTAACAGTGCATGAAATGTTGTCTAAAACAAAAAGAATGATGCATTTTAGTGGCTGGATCTGGTTTTATCACATTCTGTATTGGACGTTGAAAATGAGCTTTTCTCAGCCAGCAGAGGTCAAAATAAGCAGTAATGCAAACTCAGTCAGAGACATAGATTTTCACTTGCAACTTGCTTAAACATGTCTAACAGTGCATGAAATGTTGTGTAAAACAAGAAGAATGATGCATTTTAGTGGCTGGATCTGGTTTTATCACATTCTGTATTGGACGTTAAAAATGAATTTTTCTCAGCCAGCAGAGGTCATAATAAGCAGTAATGCAAACTCAATCAGAGACATAGATTTTCACTTGCAACTTGCTTAAACATGTTTAACAGTGCATGAAATGTTGTGTAAAACAAGAAGAATGATGCATTTTAGTGGCTGGATCTGGTTTCATCACATTTTGTATTGGACGTTGAAAATGACCTTTTCTCAGCCAGCAGAGCTCAAAATAAGCAGTAATGCAAACTCAGTCAGAGACAAAGATTTTCACTTGCAACTTGCTTTAACATGTTTAACAGTGCATGAAATGTTGTCTAAAACAAAAAAGAATGATGCATTTTAGTGGCTGGATCTGGTTTTATCACATTCTGTATTGGACGTTGAAAATGAGCTTTTCTCAGCCAGCAGAGGTCAAAATAAGCAGTAATGCAAACTCAGTCAGAGACATAGATTTTCACTTGCAACTTGCTTTAACATGTTTAACAGTGCATGAAATGTTGTCTAAAACAAAAAGAATGATGCATTTTAGTGGCTGGATCTGGTTTTATCACATTCTGTATTGGACGTTGAAAATGAGCTTTTCTCAGCCAGCAGAGGTCAAAATAAGCAGTAATGCAAACTCAGTCAGAGACATAGATTTTCACTTGCATCTTGCTTTAACATGTTTAACAGTGCATGAAATGTTGTCTAAAACAAAAAGAATGATGCATTTTAGTGGCTGGATCTGGTTTTATCACATTCTGTATTGGACGTTGAAAATGAGCTTTTCTCAGCCAGCAGAGGTCAAAATAAGCAGTAATGCAAACTCAGTCAGAGACATAGATTTTCACTTGCAACTTGCTTAAACATGTTTAACAGTGCATGAAATGTTGTCTAAAACAAAAAGAATGATGCATTTTAGTGGCTGGATCTGGTTTTATCACATTCTGTATTGGATGTTGAAAATGAGCTTTTCTCAGCCAGCAGAGGTCAAAATAAGCAGTAATGCAAACTCAGTCAGAGACATAGATTTTCACTGGCAACTTGCTTAAACATGTTTAATAGTGCATGAAATGTTGTCTAAAACAAAAAGAATGATGCATTTTAGTGGCTGGATCTGGTTTTATCACATTCTGTATTGAACGTTGAAAATGAGCTTTTCTCAGCCAGCAAAGGTCAAAATAAGCAGTAATGCAAACTCAGTCAGAGACATAGATTTTCACTTGCAACTTGCTTAAACATGTTTAACAGTGCATGAAATGTTGTCTAAAACAAAAAGAATGATGCATTTTAGTGGCTGGATCTGGTTTTATCACATTCTGTATTGAATGTTGAAAATGAGCTTTTCTCAGCCAGCAGAGGTCAAAATAAGCAGTAATGCAAACTCAGTCAGAGACATAGATTTTCACTTGCAACTTGCTTAAACATGTTTAACAGTGCATGAAATGTTGTCTAAAACAAAAAGAATGATGCATTTTAGTGGCTGGATCTGGTTTTATCACATTCTGTATTGGACGTTGAAAATTAGCTTTTCTCAGCCAGCAGAGGTCAAAATAAGCAGTAATGCAAACTCAGTCAGAGACATAGATTTTCACTTGCAACTTGCTTAAACATGTCTAACAGTGCATGAAATGTTGTCTAAAACAAAAAGAATGATGCATTTTAGTGGCTGGATCTGGTTTTATCACATTCTGTATTGGATGTTGAAAATGAGCTTTTCTCAGCCAGCAGAGATCAAAATAAGCAGTAATGCCAACTCAGTCAGAGACATAGATTTTCACTTGCAACTTGCTTAAACATGTTTAACAGTGCATGAAATGTTGTCTAAAACAAAAAGAATGATGCATTTTAGTGTCTGGATCTGGTTTTATCACATTCTGTATTGGACGTTAAAAATGAATTTTTCTCAGCCAGCAGAGGTCATAATAAGCAGTAATGCAAACTCAATCAGAGACATAGATTTTCACTTGCAACTTGCTTAAACATGTTTAACAGTGCATGAAATGTTGTCTAAAACAAAAAGAATGATGCATTTCAGTGGCTGGATCTGGTTTCATCACATTCTGTATTGGACGTTGAAAATGAGCTTTTCTCAGCCAGCAGAGCTCAAAATAAGCAGTAATGCAAACTCAGTCAGAGACATAGATTTTCACTTGCAACTTGCTTTAACATGTTTAACAGTGCATGAAATGTTTTCTAAAACAAAAAGAATGATGCATTTTAGTGGCTGGATCTGGTTTTATCACATTCTGTATTGGATGTTAAAAATGAATTTTTCTCAGCCAGCAGAGGTCATAATAAGCAGTAATGCAAACTCAATCAGAGACATAGATTTTCACTTGCAACTTGCTTAAACATGTTTAACAGTGCATGAAATGTTGTCTAAAACAAAAAGAATGATGCATTTTAGTGGCTGGATCTGGTTTCATCACATTCTGTATTGGACGTTGAAAATGAGCTTTTCTCAACCAGCAGAGCTCAAAATAAGCAGTAATGCAAACTCAGTCAGAGACATAGATTTTCACTTGCAACTTGCTTTAACATGTTTAACAGTGCATGAAATGTTGTCTAAAACAAAAAGAATGATGCATTTTAGTGGCTGGATCTGGTTTTATCACATTCTGTATTGGACGTTGAAAATGATTTTTTCTTAGCCAGCAGAGCTCAAAATAAGCAGTAATGCAAACTCAGTCAGAGACAAGGACTTTTACTTGCAACTTGCTTAAACATGTTTAACAGTGCATGAAATGTTGTCTAAAACAAAAAGAATGATGCATTTTAGTGGCTGGATCTGGTTTTATCACATGCTGTATTGGACGTTGAAAATGAGCTTTTCTCAGCCAGCAGAGGTCAAAATAAGCAGTAATGCAAACTCAGTCAGAGACATAGATTTTCACTTGCAACTTGCTTTAACATGTTTAACAGTGCATGAAATGTTGTTTAAAACAAAAAGAATGATGCATTTTAGTGGCTGGATCTGGTTTTATCACATTCTGTATTGGACGTTGAAAATGAGCTTTTCTCAGCCAGCAGAGGTCAAAATAAGCAGTAATGCAAACTCAGTCAGAGACATAGATTTTCACTGGCAACTTGCTTTAACATGTTTAACAGTGCATGAAATGTTGTCTAAAACAAAAAGAATGATGCATTTTAGTGGCTGGATCTGGTTTTATCACATTCTGTATTGGACGTTGAAAATGAGCTTTTCTCAGCCAGCAGAGGTCAAAATAAGCAGTAATGCAAACTCAGTCAGAGACATAGATTTTCACTTGCAACTTGCTTAAACATGTTTAACAGTGCATGAAATGTTGTCTAAAACAAAAAGAATGATGCATTTTAGTGGCTGGATCTGGTTTAATCACATTCTGTATTGGACGTTGAAAATGAGCTTTTCTCAGCCAGCAGAGGTCAAAATAAACAGTAATGCAAACTATGTCAGAGACATAAATTTTCACTTGCAACTTGCTTAAACATGTTTAATAGTGCATGAAATGTTGTCTAAAACAAAAAGAATGATGCATTTTAGTGGCTGGATCTGGTTTTATCACATTCTGTATTGAACGTTGAAAATGAGCTTTTCTCAGCCAGCAAAGGTCAAAATAAGCAGTAATGCAAACTCAGTCAGAGACATAGATTTTCACTTGCAACTTGCTTAAACATGTTTAACAGTGCATGAAATGTTGTCTAAAACAAAAAGAATGATGCATTTTAGTGGCTGGATCTGGTTTTATCACATTCTGTATTAGATGTTGAAAATGAGCTTTTCTCAGCCAGCAGAGGTCAAAATAAGCAGTAATGCAAACTCAGTCAGAGACATAGATTTTCACTTG
Organism: Danio rerio; assembly: GCF_052040795.2. Classification (NCBI taxonomy): domain Eukaryota; kingdom Metazoa; phylum Chordata; class Actinopteri; order Cypriniformes; family Danionidae; genus Danio; species Danio rerio. Next base: position 15,747,028 of record NC_141034.1, on the reverse strand, counting down.
CAACTTGCTTAAACATGTTTAACAGTGCATGAAATGTTGTCTAAAACAAAAAGAATGATGCATTTTAGTGGCTGGATCTGGTTTCATCACATTCTGTATTGGACTTTGAAAATGAGCTTTTCTCAGCCAGCAGAGGTCAAAATAAGCAGTAATGCAAACTCAGTCAGAGACATAGATTTTCACTTGCAACTTGCTTATACATGTTTAACAGTGCATGAAATGTTGTCTAAAACAAAAAGAATGATGCATTTTAGTGGCTGGATCTGGTTTTATCACATTCTGTATTGGACGTTGAAAATGAGCTTTTCTCAGCCAGCAGAGGTCAAAATAAGCAGTAATGCAAACTCAGTCAGAGACATAGATTTTCACTTGCAACTTGCTTAAACATGTTTAACAGTGCATGAAATGTTGTCTAAAACAAAAAGAATGATGCATTTTTGTGGCTGGATCTGGTTTTATCACATTCTGTATTGGACGTTGAAAATGAGCTTTTCTCAGCCAGCAGAGGTCAAAATAAGCAGTAATGCAAACTCAGTCAGAGACATACATTTTCAATTGCAACTTGCTTTAACATGTTTAACAGTGCATGAAATGTTGTCTAAAACAAAAAGAATGATGCATTTTAGTGGCTGGATCTGGTTTTATCACATTCTGTATTGGACGTTGAAAATGAGCTTTTCTCAGCCAGCAGAGGTCAAAATAAGCAGTAATGCAAACTCAGTCAGAGACATAGATTTTCACTTGCAACTTGCTTTAACATGTTTAACAGTGCATGAAATGTTGTCTAAAACAAAAAGAATGATGCATTTTAGTGGCTGGATCTGGTTTTATCACATTCTGTATTGGACGTTGAAAATGAGCTTTTCTCAGCCAGCAGAGGTCAAAATAAGCAGTAATGCAAACTCAGTCAGAGACATAGATTTTCACTTGCAACTTGCTTAAACATGTTTAACAGTGCATGAAATGTTGTCTAAAACAAAAAGAATGATGCATTTTAGTGGCTGGATCTGGTTTAATCACATTCTGTATTGGACGTTGAAAATGAGCTTTTCTCAGCCAGCAGAGGTCAAAATAAGCAGTAATGCAAACTCAGTCAGAGACATAAATTTTCACTTGCAACTTGCTTAAACATGTTTAACAGTGCATGAAATGTTGTCTAAAACAAAAAAGAATGATGCATTTTAGTGGCTGGATCTGGTTTTATCACATTCTGTATTGGACGTTGAAAATGAGCTTTTCTCAGCCAGCAGAGGTCAAAATAAGCAGTAATGCAAACTCAGTCAGAGACATAGATTTTCACTTGCAACTTGCTTTAACATGTTTAACAGTGCATGAAATGTTGTCTAAAACAAAAAGAATGATGCATTTTAGTGGCTGGATCTGGTTTTATCACATTCTGTATTGGACGTTGAAAATGAGCTTTTCTCAGCCAGCAGAGGTCAAAATAAGCAGTAATGCAAACTCAGTCAGAGACATAGATTTTCACTTGCATCTTGCTTTAACATGTTTAACAGTGCATGAAATGTTGTCTAAAACAAAAAGAATGATGCATTTTAGTGGCTGGATCTGGTTTTATCACATTCTGTATTGGACGTTGAAAATGAGCTTTTCTCAGCCAGCAGAGGTCAAAATAAGCAGTAATGCAAACTCAGTCAGAGACATAGATTTTCACTTGCAACTTGCTTAAACATGTTTAACAGTGCATGAAATGTTGTCTAAAACAAAAAGAATGATGCATTTTAGTGGCTGGATCTGGTTTTATCACATTCTGTATTGGATGTTGAAAATGAGCTTTTCTCAGCCAGCAGAGGTCAAAATAAGCAGTAATGCAAACTCAGTCAGAGACATAGATTTTCACTGGCAACTTGCTTAAACATGTTTAATAGTGCATGAAATGTTGTCTAAAACAAAAAGAATGATGCATTTTAGTGGCTGGATCTGGTTTTATCACATTCTGTATTGAACGTTGAAAATGAGCTTTTCTCAGCCAGCAAAGGTCAAAATAAGCAGTAATGCAAACTCAGTCAGAGACATAGATTTTCACTTGCAACTTGCTTAAACATGTTTAACAGTGCATGAAATGTTGTCTAAAACAAAAAGAATGATGCATTTTAGTGGCTGGATCTGGTTTTATCACATTCTGTATTGAATGTTGAAAATGAGCTTTTCTCAGCCAGCAGAGGTCAAAATAAGCAGTAATGCAAACTCAGTCAGAGACATAGATTTTCACTTGCAACTTGCTTAAACATGTTTAACAGTGCATGAAATGTTGTCTAAAACAAAAAGAATGATGCATTTTAGTGGCTGGATCTGGTTTTATCACATTCTGTATTGGACGTTGAAAATTAGCTTTTCTCAGCCAGCAGAGGTCAAAATAAGCAGTAATGCAAACTCAGTCAGAGACATAGATTTTCACTTGCAACTTGCTTAAACATGTCTAACAGTGCATGAAATGTTGTCTAAAACAAAAAGAATGATGCATTTTAGTGGCTGGATCTGGTTTTATCACATTCTGTATTGGATGTTGAAAATGAGCTTTTCTCAGCCAGCAGAGATCAAAATAAGCAGTAATGCCAACTCAGTCAGAGACATAGATTTTCACTTGCAACTTGCTTAAACATGTTTAACAGTGCATGAAATGTTGTCTAAAACAAAAAGAATGATGCATTTTAGTGTCTGGATCTGGTTTTATCACATTCTGTATTGGACGTTAAAAATGAATTTTTCTCAGCCAGCAGAGGTCATAATAAGCAGTAATGCAAACTCAATCAGAGACATAGATTTTCACTTGCAACTTGCTTAAACATGTTTAACAGTGCATGAAATGTTGTCTAAAACAAAAAGAATGATGCATTTCAGTGGCTGGATCTGGTTTCATCACATTCTGTATTGGACGTTGAAAATGAGCTTTTCTCAGCCAGCAGAGCTCAAAATAAGCAGTAATGCAAACTCAGTCAGAGACATAGATTTTCACTTGCAACTTGCTTTAACATGTTTAACAGTGCATGAAATGTTTTCTAAAACAAAAAGAATGATGCATTTTAGTGGCTGGATCTGGTTTTATCACATTCTCTATTGGATGTTAAAAATGAATTTTTCTCAGCCAGCAGAGGTCATAATAAGCAGTAATGCAAACTCAATCAGAGACATAGATTTTCACTTGCAACTTGCTTAAACATGTTTAACAGTGCATGAAATGTTGTCTAAAACAAAAAGAATGATGCATTTTAGTGGCTGGATCTGGTTTCATCACATTCTGTATTGGACGTTGAAAATGAGCTTTTCTCAACCAGCAGAGCTCAAAATAAGCAGTAATGCAAACTCAGTCAGAGACATAGATTTTCACTTGCAACTTGCTTTAACATGTTTAACAGTGCATGAAATGTTGTCTAAAACAAAAAGAATGATGCATTTTAGTGGCTGGATCTGGTTTTATCACATTCTGTATTGGACGTTGAAAATGATTTTTTCTTAGCCAGCAGAGCTCAAAATAAGCAGTAATGCAAACTCAGTCAGAGACAAGGACTTTTACTTGCAACTTGCTTAAACATGTTTAACAGTGCATGAAATGTTGTCTAAAACAAAAAGAATGATGCATTTTAGTGGCTGGATCTGGTTTTATCACATGCTGTATTGGACGTTGAAAATGAGCTTTTCTCAGCCAGCAGAGGTCAAAATAAGCAGTAATGCAAACTCAGTCAGAGACATAGATTTTCACTTGCAACTTGCTTTAACATGTTTAACAGTGCATGAAATGTTGTTTAAAACAAAAAGAATGATGCATTTTAGTGGCTGGATCTGGTTTTATCACATTCTGTATTGGACGTTGAAAATGAGCTTTTCTCAGCCAGCAGAGGTCAAAATAAGCAGTAATGCAAACTCAGTCAGAGACATAGATTTTCACTGGCAACTTGCTTTAACATGTTTAACAGTGCATGAAATGTTGTCTAAAACAAAAAGAATGATGCATTTTAGTGGCTGGATCTGGTTTTATCACATTCTGTATTGGACGTTGAAAATGAGCTTTTCTCAGCCAGCAGAGGTCAAAATAAGCAGTAATGCAAACTCAGTCAGAGACATAGATTTTCACTTGCAACTTGCTTAAACATGTTTAACAGTGCATGAAATGTTGTCTAAAACAAAAAGAATGATGCATTTTAGTGGCTGGATCTGGTTTAATCACATTCTGTATTGGACGTTGAAAATGAGCTTTTCTCAGCCAGCAGAGGTCAAAATAAACAGTAATGCAAACTATGTCAGAGACATAAATTTTCACTTGCAACTTGCTTAAACATGTTTAATAGTGCATGAAATGTTGTCTAAAACAAAAAGAATGATGCATTTTAGTGGCTGGATCTGGTTTTATCACATTCTGTATTGAACGTTGAAAATGAGCTTTTCTCAGCCAGCAAAGGTCAAAATAAGCAGTAATGCAAACTCAGTCAGAGACATAGATTTTCACTTGCAACTTGCTTAAACATGTTTAACAGTGCATGAAATGTTGTCTAAAACAAAAAGAATGATGCATTTTAGTGGCTGGATCTGGTTTTATCACATTCTGTATTAGATGTTGAAAATGAGCTTTTCTCAGCCAGCAGAGGTCAAAATAAGCAGTAATGCAAACTCAGTCAGAGACATAGATTTTCACTTGCAACTTGCTTAAACATGTTTAACAGTGCATGAAATGTTGTCTAAAACAAAAAGAATGATGCATTTTAGTGGCTGGATCTGGTTTCATCACATTCTGTATTGGACTTTGAAAATGAGCTTTTCTCAGCCAGCAGAGGTCAAAATAAGCAGTAATGCAAACTCAGTCAGAGACATAGATTTTCACTTGCAACTTGCTTAAACATGTTTAACAGTGCATGAAATGTTGTCTAAAACAAAAAGAATGATGCATTTTAGTGGCTGGATCTGGTTTTATCACATTCTGTATTGGACGTTGAAAATGAGCTTTTCTCAGCCAGCAGAGGTCAAAATAAGCAGTAATGCAAACTCAGTCAGAGACATAGATTTTCACTTGCAACTTGCTTAAACATGTTTAACAGTGCATGAAATGTTGTCTAAAACAAAAAGAATGATGCATTTTTGTGGCTGGATCTGGTTTTATCACATTCTGTATTGGACGTTGAAAATGAGCTTTTCTCAGCCAGCAGAGGTCAAAATAAGCAGTAATGCAAACTCAGTCAGAGACATACATTTTCAATTGCAACTTGCTTTAACATGTTTAACAGTGCATGAAATGTTGTCTAAAACAAAAAGAATGATGCATTTTAGTGGCTGGATCTGGTTTTATCACATTCTGTATTGGACGTTGAAAATGAGCTTTTCTCAGCCAGCAGAGGTCAAAATAAGCAGTAATGCAAACTCAGTCAGAGACATAGATTTTCACTTGCAACTTGCTTTAACATGTTTAACAGTGCATGAAATGTTGTCTAAAACAAAAAGAATGATGCATTTTAGTGGCTGGATCTGGTTTTATCACATTCTGTATTGGACGTTGAAAATGAGCTTTTCTCAGCCAGCAGAGGTCAAAATAAGCAGTAATGCAAACTCAGTCAGAGACATAGATTTTCACTTGCAACTTGCTTAAACATGTTTAACAGTGCATGAAATGTTGTCTAAAACAAAAAGAATGATGCATTTTAGTGGCTGGATCTGGTTTAATCACATTCTGTATTGGACGTTGAAAATGAGCTTTTCTCAGCCAGCAGAGGTCAAAATAAGCAGTAATGCAAACTCAGTCAGAGACATAGATTTTCACTTGCAACTTGCTTAAACATGTTTAACAGTGCATGAAATGTTGTCTAAAACAAAAAGAATGATGCATTTTAGTGGCTGGATCTGGTTTAATCACATTCTGTATTGGACGTTGAAAATGAGCTTTTCTCAGCCAGCAGAGGTCAAAATAAGCAGTAATGCAAACTCAGTCAGAGACATAGATTTTCACTTGCAACTTGCTTTAACATGTTTAACAGTGCATGAAATGTTGTGTAAAACAAAAAGAATGATGCATTTTAGTGGCTGGATCTGGTTTTATCACATTCTGTATTGGACGTTGAAAATGAGCTTTTCTCAGCCAGCAGAGGTCAAAATAAGCAGTAATGCAAACTCAGTCAGAGACATAGATTTTCACTTGCAACTTGCTTAAACATGTTTAACAGTGCATGAAATGTTGTCTAAAACAAAACAAAAAGAATGATGCATTTTAGTGGCTGGATCTGGTTTTATCACATTCTGTATTGGATGTTGAAAATGAGCTTTTCTCAGCCAGCAGAGGTCAAAATAAGCAGTGATGCAAACTCAGTCAGAGACATAGATTTTTACTTGCAACTTGCTTAAACATGTTTAACAGTGCATGAAATGTTGTCTAAAACAAAAAGAATGATCCATTTTAGTGGCTGGATCTGGTTTTATCACATTCTGTATTGGACGTTGAAAATGAGCTTTTCTCAGCCAGCAGAGGTCAAAATAAGCAGTAATGCAAACTCAGTCAGAGACATAGATTTTCACTTGCAACTTGCTTAAACATGTTTAACAGTGCATGAAATGTGGTCTAAAACAAAACAAAAAGAATGATGCATTTTAGTGGCTGGATCTGGTTTTATCACATTCTGTATTGGATGTTGAAAATGAGCTTTTCTCAGCCAGCAGAGGTCAAAATAAGCAGTGATGCAAACTCAGTCAGAGACATAGATTTTCACTTGCTACTTGCTTAAACATGTTTAACAGTGCATGAAATGTTGTCTAAAACAAAAAGAATGATGCATTTTAGTGGCTGGATCTGGTTTTATCACATTCTGTATTGGACGTTGAAAATGAGCTTTTCTCAGCCAGCAGAGGTCAAAATAAGCAGTGATGCAAACTCAGTCAGAGACATAGATTTTCACTTGCAACTTGCTTAAACATGTTTAACAGTGCATGAAATGTTGTCTAAAACAAAAAGAATGATCCATTTTAGTGGCTGGATCTGGTTTTATCACATTCTGTTATGGACGTTAAAAATGAATTTTTCTCAGCCAGCAGAGGTCATAATAAGCAGTAATGCAAACTCAATCAGAGACATAGATTTTCACTTGCAACTTGCTTAAACATGTTTAACAGTGCATGAAATGTTGTCTAAAACAAGAAGAATGATGCATTTTAGTGGCTGGATCTGGTTTCATCACATTTTGTATTGAACGTTGAAAATGACCTTTTCTCAGCCAGCAGAGGTCAAAATAAGCAGTAATGCAAACTCAGTCAGAGACATAGATTTTCACTTGCAACTTGCTTTAACATGTTTAACAGTGCATGAAATGTTGTCTAAAACAAAAAGAATGATGCAGTTTAGTGGCTGGATCTGGTTGTATCACATTCTGTATTGGACGTTGAAAATGAGCTTTTCTCAGCCAGCAGAGGTCAAAATAAGCAGTAATGCAAACTCAGTCAGAGACATAGATTTTCACTTGCAACTTGCTTAAACATGTTTAACAGTGCATGAAATGTTGTCTAAAACAAAAAGAATGATGCATTTTAGTGGCTGGATCTGGTTTTATCACATTCTGTATTGGATGTTGAAAATGAGCTTTTCTCAGCCAGCAGAGGTCAAAATAGTTAGTTAGTTAGTTAGTTAGTTAGTTAGTTAGTTTGACTTTATTAATCCCCGGAGGGAAATTCACATGTCACAGCAGAGCTCTCCATACTAAAAATAGATAAATAAGTTACATACATATAAAAACAATAATAAGATTACATTTCATACTGCACACCTTGGTTCCAAAAACAACGAGTAAACACTTGTACATATCCAATATCTAATTCAAGTTCAGCACAATTCATCTGGTATGACTTTGGTTATACAATCTGATCACTGTTGGTAAAAAAGACTTCCTGTATCTTTCTCTGTAGCACCGGGGTTGAATTAATCTTGTACTAAAAGAGCTTGCACACGCTTGGACTGTATCATAAAGGGGATGACTATCGTGATTCATTATACTAACAAATTTGTCCAGCATTCGATCCTGTGCAATCTCTTCTATGGTAGGTAGTGCACCCCCCACAACAGAACCTGCCCTTTTTATGAGCTTATTTAATTTGTTTTTCTCCTTCTCCAATAGTCCCCCTCCCCAGCAGGTTATAGCATACAGAATCACAGAAGACACCACAGAGTCATAAAACGTTTTTAACAGTGTCTGACACACACCAAAGGACCTCAGTCGTCTTAATAAATGAATGCGGCTCTGACCCTTCTTATACACCTGGATTGTGTTTTCAGACCAATCGAGCTTGTTGTTCAAATATACACCCAGGTACCTATATGACGAAACGATCTCAATTTCTGACTCTTGTATAATTACGGGCACCGCTTGTGATGGATGTCTACTAAAATCAACAATAATTTCTTTGGTCTTACTAGTGTTTAAATTAAGACAATTCATATCACACCAGTCAGCAAAACTTTTTAAAAGCAACCTATACTCACTCTCATCATGATTCCTTATATAACCTACAATTGCAGAGTCATCAGAAAACTTCTGTAAATGACAATTTTTGGAGCTGTATTGAAAATCAGATGTATAAAATGTAAATAAATATGGAGCTAAAACCGTTCCTTGAGGAACACCAGTACTGCTCATTATAACTTGTGACACACAGTTATGCATCCTAACATACTGTGGTCTATTAGTGATATAGTCAGTTAACCAACTTACCATACCATTTTGTAAACCTGCATTTTCTAATTTTACCTTTAATAGTGCAGGCTGGATAGTGTTAAATGCACTTGAGAAATCAAAAAATGTGATCCTAACAATATTACCCGATGTTTCCAGATGACTTAGAGATTTGTGTAGAAGATAAATAATTGCATCATCTACCCCTACACCAGTTTTATATGCAAACTGCAGTCTGTCCTCAGAAGCAATCAACAGTTTCTTAATATAATTTAATACCAATCTTTCGAAAACTTTCATCAACTGGGCAGTTAGGGCTATTGGTCTATAATGAGAGAACTCAGTAGGGTTAGGTTTCTTAGGGACCGGTACTACGCATGATGTCTTCCATAAAATGGGAACTCGTTCCAAACGCAAACTCAAATTAAAAATGTAATGCACCACCCAACAAATTTGATCCGCACAGGCTTTAAGAACTCCAGCACTGATGCCATCTGGTCCAGCGGATTTCTTCTTTTTAATTCTCCTCAACCCATTTCTTACTTGTTCTATGGTTACTTCTAGTTTAGTACCAGACTCACAAGTAGAAAAATTAGAAGTTAAAACTGACGGTGAATCTAAAAATGAACTCTGATGTGTACTCGGATGAGAATTTTCTAAAACACTGGTTGCTGCATCAAATCTATTAAAAAATATATTAATTTCATCCACCCAGTTCTTTCCAACAGAGGCAGTACATCTCTTTAGACTATAACCAGATCCAGACATCCTATTTAGATCACTCCATACATCTCTAATATTATTTTGTTGTAGTTTATGTTCCATTTTAGATTTATAATTAACCTTCCCCTCCCTAATTTTAATTTTTAGCTCTTTCTGGACCCGCTTAATTTCCTCTCTATCACCTGCTAAGAATGCCCTCTTTTTTTCATTTAATAATGCCTTTAATTCAGGGGTCACCCATGGCTTATTGTTTGAGTAGCATTTAACCTTTTTTGTGGGTACTGTGTTCTCAACACAAAAGTTAATATAATCAGTTATACAGTCTGTTAGACTGTCAATGTCCTCATCATGGGATTTGCACAAAACCTCCCAGTCTGTTGAATCAAAACAATCCATCAATGCCTCATACACAGAATCAGACCATACTTGAACTGTTCTTATCGTTGGTGGCTGCTTCCTTACAGCCGGAACATAGACAGATCTGATGTAAATAAGATTATGGTCTGATCGCCCCAAAGGAGGGAGCGGTGTAGAAGAATAGGCATCTTTCACATTTGCATATAGCATGTCCAGAGTTTTACAGTCCCTTGTGCCACAGTCTACATACTGGGTGAAAGTGTGCAGAGAACTTTGTAGAGATACGTGATTAAAATCTCCAGAAATAACAATAAGTGAATGAGGATATTTTAATTGTATACTGGCTGTAACGGTGTTAATATGCTCACATGCGTTACTCGCATTAGCCGAGGGAGGGATATACACCGTTATAGCGATCACATAAGAGAATTCTCTCGGCAAATAATAGGGCCTCATTCCCACAGCCAATAGTTCAATATCCTTGTTACACACTACTTCTTTTGTTGTAATGTGTGCTGGGCGGCACCAGCGTTCGTTGACAAACAATGCCAGTCCACCACCTTTATTCTTACCAGTCTGCTTCGCGCACCTGTCCGCACGCACCAAGTGGAAGCGGTCTAATGCAACCACTGAGTCAGGTGTTTTATCATTCAGCCATGTCTCGGTAAAACACATAAAACTGCACTCACGATATTCCCGCTGTGTTCTTACAAGCGCCGTAAGCTCCTCCGTCTTGTTCCCAAGCGATCGAACATTACCCATGATAATAACAGGCAGGGATGGCTTGTAGCGCTTTTTCTTTAATCGGCGTTTCACACCAGCTCTACACCCTCTTCGTCGTCTCTTAAGTTCCGTAGGAACTTCCATAGTAGGTACCGAAAACGTCGATGTATGCCGAAGTGCCAGGAGTTGCTCTCTTGAATAAATGACAGCGTCTGCAATTGCCGGACTATTCACGGCATCCGACTTTCCAATTAAAAACGCCAGTATAAAAATAAATATGATCCAGTGCTTTCTGATGCTCTCAAACTGAAAAGTGTGCAAGTACAAAGTCCTTAACCATTGCAAAAAAATATTTAAAAAGTACAACAAGTACACAAAGTTAAAAACATCCAGAGCTGCTGCAACAGGCTGCCACAAGTACGGCGCCATCATGCCACGTAGACGAATATAAGCAGTAATGCAAACTCAGTCAGAGACATAGATTTTCACTGGAAACTTGCTTAAACATGTTTAATAGTGCATGAAATGTTGTCTAAAACAAAAAGAATGATGCATTTTAGTGGCTGGATCTGGTTTTATCACATTCTGTATTGAACGTTGAAAATGAGCTTTTCTCAGCCAGCAAAGGTCAAAATAAGCAGTAATGCAAACTCAGTCAGAGACATAGATTTTCACTTGCAACTTGCTTAAACATGTTTAACAGTGCATGAAATGTTGTCTAAAACAAAAAGAATGATGCATTTTAGTGGCTGGATCTGGTTTTATCACATTCTGTATTGGACGTTGAAAATGAGCTTTTCTCAGCCAGCAGAGGTCAAAATAAGCAGTAATGCAAACTCAGTCAGAGACATAGATTTTTACTTGCAACTTGCTTAAACATGTTTAACAGTGCATGAAATGTTGTCTAAAACAAAAAGAATGATGCATTTTAGTGGCTGGATCTGGTTTTATCACATTCTGTATTGGACGTTGAAAATGAGCTTTTCTCAGCCAGCAGAGGTCAAAATAAGCAGTAATGCAAACTCAGTCAGAGACATAGATTTTCACTTGCAACTTGCTTAAACATGTCTAACAGTGCATGAAATGTTGTCTAAAACAAAAAGAATGATGCATTTTAGTGGCTGGATCTGGTTTTATCACATTCTGTATTGGATGTTGAAAATGAGCTTTTCTCAGCCAGCAGAGATCAAAATAAGCAGTAATGCCAACTCAGTCAGAGACATAGATTTTCACTTGCAACTTGCTTAAACATGTTTAACAGTGCATGAAATGTTGTCTAAAACAAAAAGAATGATGCATTTTAGTGTCTGGATCTGGTTTTATCACATTCTGTATTGGACGTTAAAAATGATTTTTTTTCAGCCAGCAGAGGTCATAATAAGCAGTAATGCAAACTCAATCAGAGACATAGATTTTCACTTGCAACTTGCTTAAACATGTTTAACAGTGCATGAAATGTTGTCTAAAACAAAAAGAATGATGCATTTCAGTGGCTGGATCTGGTTTCATCACATTCTGTATTGGACGTTGAAAATGAGCTTTTCTCAGCCAGCAGAGCTCAAAATAAGCAGTAATGCAAACTCAGTCAGAGACATAGATTTTCACTTGCAACTTGCTTTAATATGTTTAACAGTGCATGAAATGTTGTCTAAAACAAAAAGAATGATGCATTTTAGTGGCTGGATCTGGTTTTATCACATTCTGTATTGGACGTTAAAAATTAATTTTTCTCAGCCAGCAGAGGTCATAATAAGCAGTAATGCAAACTCAATCAGAGACATAGATTTTCACTTGCAACTTGCTTTAACATGTTTAACAGTGCATGAAATGTTGTCTAAAACAAAAAGAATGATGCATTTTAGTGGCTGGATCTGGTTTTATCACATTCTGTATTGGACGTTGAAAATGATTTTTTCTTAGCCAGCAGAGCTCAAAATAAGCAGTAATGCAAACTCAGTCAGAGACATGGACTTTTACTTGCAACTTGCTTAAACATGTTTAACAGTGCATGAAATGTTGTCTAAAACAAAAAGAATGATGCATTTTAGTGGCTGGATCTGGTTTTATCACATTCTGTATTGGACGTTGAAAATGAGCTTTTCTCAGCCAGCAGAGGTCAAAATAAGCAGTAATGCAAACTCAGTCAGAGACGTAGATTTTCACTTGCAACTTGCTTTAACATGTTTAACAGTGCATGAAATGTTGTTTAAAACAAAAAGAATGATGCATTTTAGTGGCTGGATCTGGTTTTATCACATTCTGTATTGGACGTTGAAAATGAGCTTTTCTCAGCCAGCAGAGGTCAAAATAAGCAGTAATGCAAACTCAGTCAGAGACATAGATTTTCACTTGCAACTTGCTTAAACATGTTTAACAATGCATGAAATGTTGTCTAAAACAAAAAGAATGATGCATTTTTGTGGCTGGATCTGGTTTTATCACATTCTGTATTGGACGTTGAAAATTAGCTTTTCTCAGCCAGCAGAGGTCAAAATAAGCAGTAATGCAAACTCAGTCAGAGACATACATTTTCACTTGCAACTTGCTTTAACATGTTTAACAGTGCATGAAATGTTGTCTAAAACAAAAAGAATGATGCATTTTAGTGGCTGGATCTGGTTTTATCACATTCTGTATTGGACGTTGAAAATGAGCTTTTCTCAGCCAGCAGAGGTCAAAATAAGCAGTAATGCAAACTCAGTCAGAGACATAGATTTTCACTTGCAACTTGCTTTAACATGTTTAACAGTGCATGAAATGTTGTCTAAAACAAAAAGAATGATGCATTTTAGTGGCTGGATCTGGTTTTATCACATTTGTATTGGACGTTGAAAATGAGCTTTTCTCAGCCAGCAGAGGTCAAAATAAGCAGTAATGCAAACTCAGTCAGAGACATAGATTTTCACTTGCAACTTGCTTAAACATGTTTAACAGTGCATGAAATGTTGTCTAAAAATAAAAGAATGATGCATTTTAGTGGCTGGATCTGGTTTTATCACATTCTGTATTGGACGTTGAAAATGAGCTTTTCTCAGCCAGCAGAGGTCAAAATAAGCAGTAATGCAAACTCAGTCAGAGACATAGATTTTCACTTGCAACTTGCTTTAACATGTTTAACGGTGCATGAAATGTTGTCTAAAACTAAAAGCATGATGCATTTTAGTGGCTGGATCTGGTTTTATCACATTCTGTATTGGACGTTGAAAATGAGCTTTCTCAGCCAGCAGAGGTCAAAATAAGCAGTAATGCAAACTCAGTCAGAGACATAGATTTTCACTTGCAACTTGCTTTAACATGTTTAACAGTGCATGAAATGTTGTCTAAAACAAAAAAGAATGATGCATTTTAGTGGCTGGATCTGGTTTTATCACATTCTGTATTGGACGTTGAAAATGAGCTTTTCCCAGCCAGCAGAGGTCAAAATAAGCAGTAATGCAAACTCAGTCAGAGACATAGATTTTCACTTGCAACTTGCTTTAACATGTTTAACAGTGCATGAAATGTTGTCTAAAACAAAAAGAATGATGCATTTTAGTGGCTGGATCTGGTTTTATCACATTCTGTATTGGACGTTGAAAATGAGCTTTTCTCAGCCAGCAGAGGTCAAAATAAGCAGTAATGCAAACTCAGTCAGAGACATAGATTTTCACTTGCAACTTGCTTAAACATGTTTAACAGTGCATGAAATGTTGTCTAAAACAAAAAGAATGATGCATTTTAGTGGCTGGATCTGGTTTTATCACATTCTGTATTGAACGTTGAAAATGAGCTTTTATCAGCCAGCAAAGGTCAAAATAAGCAGTAATGCAAACTCAGTCAGAGACATAGATTTTCACTTGCAACTTGCTTAAACATGTTTAACAGTGCATGAAATGTTGTCTAAAACAAAAAGAATGATGCATTTTAGTGGCTGGATCTGGTTTTATCACATTCTGTATTGGACGTTGAAAATGAGCTTTTCTCAGCCAGCAGAGGTCAAAATAAGCAGTAATGCAAACTCAGTCAGAGACATAGATTTTCACTTGCAACTTGCTTAAACATGTTTAACAGTGCATGAAATGTTGTCTAAAACAAAACAAAAAGAATGATGCATTTTAGTGGCTGGATCTGGTTTTATCACATTCTGTATTGGACGTTGAAAATGAGCTTTTCTCAGCCAGCAGAGGTCAAAATAAGCAGTGATGCAAACTCAGTCAGAGACATAGATTTTCACTTGCAACTTGCTTAAACATGTTTAACAGTGCATGAAATGTTGTCTAAAACAAAAAGAATGATCCATTTTAGTGGCTGGATCTGGTTTTATCACATTCTGTATTGGACATTGAAAATGAGCTTTTCTCAGCCAGCAGAGGTCAAAATAAGCAGTAATGCAAACTCAGTCAGAGACATAGATTTTCACTTGCAACTTGCTTAAACATGTTTAACAGTGCATTAAAAGTTGTCTAAAACAAAAAGAATGATGCATTTTAGTGGCTGGATCTGGTTTTATCACATTCTGTATTGGACGTTGAAAATGAGCTTTTCTCAGCCAGCAGAGGTCAAAATAAGCAGTAATGCAAACTCAGTCAGAGGCATAGATTTTCACTGGCAACTTGCTTAAACATGTTTAACAGTGCATGAAATGTTGTCTAAAACAAAACAAAAAGAATGATGCATTTTAGTGGCTGGATCTGGTTTTATCACATTCTGTATTGGACGTTGAAAATGAGCTTTTCTCAGCCAGCAGAGGTCAAATTAAGCAGTGATGCAAACTCAGTCAGAGACATAGATTTTCACTTGCAACTTGCTTAAACATGTTTAACAGTGCATGAAATGTTGTCTAAAACAAAAAGAATGATCCATTTTAGTGGCTGGATCTGGTTTTATCACATTCTGTATTGGACATTGAAAATGAGCTTTTCTCAGCCAGCAGAGGTCAAAATAAGCAGTAATGCAAACTCAGTCAGAGACATAGATTTTCACTTGCAACTTGCTTAAACATGTTTAACAGTGCATTAAAAGTTGTCTAAAACAAAAAGAATGATGCATTTTAGTGGCTGGATCTGGTTTTATCACATTCTGTATTGGACGTTGAAAATGAGCTTTTCTCAGCCAGCAGAGGTCAAAATAAGCAGTAATGCAAACTCAGTCAGAGACATAGATTTTCACTGGCAACTTGCTTAAACATGTTTAACAGTGCATGAAATGTTGTCTAAAACAAAAAGAATTATGCATTTTAGTGGCTGGATCTGGTTTTATCACATTCTGTATTGAACGTTGAAAATGAGCTTTTCTCAGCCAGCAAAGGTCAAAATAAGCAGTAATGCAAACTCAGTCAGAGACATAGATTTTCACTTGCAACTTGCTTAAACATGTTTAACAATGCATGAAATGTTGTCTAAAACAAAAAGAATGATCCATTTTAGTGGCTGGATCTGGTTTTATCACATTCTGTATTGGATGTTGAAAATGAAATTTTCTCAGCCTGCAGAGGTCAAAATAAGCAGTAATGCAAACTCAGTCAGAGACATAGATTTTCACTTGCAACTTGCTTAAACATGTTTAACAGTGCATGAAATGTTGTCTAAAACAAAACAAAAAGAATGATGCATTTTAGTGGCTGGATCTGGTTTTATCACATTCTGTATTGGACGTTGAAAATGAGCTTTTCTCAGCCAGCAGAGGTCAAAATAAGCAGTGATGCAAACTCAGTCAGAGACATAGATTTTCACTTGCAACTTGCTTAAACATGTTTAACAGTGCATGAAATGTTGTCTAAAACAAAAAGAATGATCCATTTTAGTGGCTGGATCTGGTTTTATCACATTCTGTATTGGACGTTGAAAATGAGCTTTTCTCAGCCAGCAGAGGTCAAAATAAGCAGTAATGCAAACTCAGTCAGAGACATAGATTTTCACTTGCAACTTGCTTAAACATGTTTAACAGTGCATGAAATGTTGTCTAAAACAAAAAGAATGATGCATTTTAGTGGCTGGATCTGGTTTTATCACATTCTGTATTGGACGTTGAAAATGAGCTTTTCTCAGTCAGCAGAGCTCAAAATAAGCAGTAATGCAAACTCAGTCAGAGACATAGATTTTCACTTGCAACTTGCTTAAACATGTTTAACAGTGCATGAATTGTTGTCTAAAATAAATAGAATGATGCATTTTAGTGGCTGGATCTGGTTTTATCACATTCTGTATTGGACGTTGAAAATGAAATTTTCTCAGCCTGCAGAGGTCGAAATAAGCAGTAATGGAAACTCAGACAGAGACATAGATTTTCACTTGCAACTTGCTTAAACATGTTTAACAGTGCATGAAAAGTTGTCTAAAACAAAAAGAATGAGGCATTTTAGTGGCTGGATCTGGTTTTATCACATTCTGTTATGGACGTTGAAAATGAGCTTTTCTCAGCCAGCAGAGGTCAAAATAAGCAGTAATGCAAACTCAGTCAGAGACATAGATTTTCACTGGCAACTTGCTTAAACATGTTTAACAGTGCATCAAATGTTGTCTAAAACTAAAAGAATGATGCATTTTAGTGGCTGGATCTGGTTTTATCACATTCTGTATTGGACGTTGAAAATGAGCTTTTCTCAGCCAGCAGAGGTCAAAATAAGCAGTAATGCAAACTCAGTCAGAGACATAGATTTTCACTGCCAACTTGCTTAAACATGTTTAACAGTGCATGAAATGTTGTCTAAAACAAAAGAATGATGCATTTTAGTGGCTGGATCTGGTTTTATCACATTCTGTATTGGACGTTGAAAATGAGCTTTTCTCAGCCAGCAGAGGTCAAAATAAGCAGTAATGCAAACTCAGTCAGAGACATAGATTTTCACTTGCAACTTGCTTTAACATGTTTAACAGTGCATGAAATGTTGTCTAAAACAAAAAGAATGATGCATTTTAGTGGCTGGATCTGGTTTTATCACATTCTGTATTGGACGTTGAAAATGAGCTTTTCTCAGCCAGCAGAGGTCAAAATAAGCAGTGATGCAAACTCAGTCAGAGACATAGATTTTCACTTGCAACTTGCTTAAACATGTTTAACAGTGCATGAAATGTTGTCTAAAACAAATAGAATTATGCATTTTAGTGGCTGGATCTGGTTTTATCACATTCTGTATTGGACGTTGAAAATTTAATTTTCTCAGCCTGCAGAGGTCAAAATAAGCAGTAATGCAAACTCAGTCAGAGAAATAGATTTTCACTTGCAATTTGCTTTAACATGTTAAACAGTGCATGAAATGTTGTCTAAAACAAAAAGAATGATGCATTTTAGTGGCTGGATCTGGTTTTATCACATTCTGTATTGGACGTTGAAAATGAGCTTTTCTCAGCCAGCAGTTGTCAAAATAAGCAGTAATGCAAACTCAGTCAGAGACATAGATTTTCACTTGCAACTTGCTTAAACATGTTTAACAGTGCATGAAATGTTGTCTAAAACAAAAAGAATGATGCATTTTAGTGGCTGGATCTGGTTTTATCACATTCTGTATTGGACGTTGAAAATGAGCTTTTCTCAGCCAGCAGAGGTCAAAATAAGCAGTAATGCAAACTCAGTCAGAGACATAGATTTTCACTTGCAACTTGCTTTAACATGTTTAACAGTGCATGAAAAGTTGTCTAAAACAAAAAGAATGATGCATTTTAGTGGCTGGATCTGGTTTTATCACATTCTGTATTGGACGTTGAAAATGAGCTTTTCTCAGCCAGCAGAGGTCAAAATAAGCAGTAATGCAAACTCAGTCAGAGACATAGATTTTCACTGGCAACTTGCTTAAACATGTTTAACAGTGCATGAAATGTTTTCTAAAACAAAACAAAAAGAATGATGCATTTTAGTGGCTGGATCTGGTTTTATCACATTCTGTATTGGACGTTGAAAATGAGCTTTTCTCAGCCAGCAGAGGTCAAAATAAGCAGTGATGCAAACTCAGTCAGAGACATAGATTTTCACTTGCAACTTGCTTAAACATGTTTAACAGTGCATGAAATGTTGTCTAAAACAAAAAGAATGATGCATTTTAGTGGCTGGATCTGGTTTTATCACATTCTGTATTGGACGTTGAAAATGAGCTTTTCTCAGTCAGCAGAGCTCAAAATAAGCAGTAATGCAAACTCAGTCAGAGACATAGATTTTCACTTGCAACTTGCTTAAACATGTTTAACAGTGCATGAATTGTTGTCTAAAATAAATAGAATGATGCATTTTAGTGGCTGGATCTGGTTTTATCACATTCTGTATTGGACGTTGAAAATGAAATTTTCTCAGCCTGCAGAGGTCGAAATAAGCAGTAATGGAAACTCAGTCAGAGACATAGATTTTCACTTGCAACTTGCTTTAACATGTTTAACAGTGCATGAAAAGTTGTCTAAAACAAAAAGAATGATGCATTTTAGTGGCTGGATCTGGTTTTATCACATTCTGTATTGGACGTTGAAAATGAGCTTTTCTCAGCCAGCAGAGGTCAAAATAAGCAGTAATGCAAACTCAGTCAGAGACATAGATTTTCACTGGCAACTTGCTTAAACATGTTTAACAGTGCATGAAATGTTTTCTAAAACAAAACAAAAAGAATGATGCATTTTAGTGGCTGGATCTGGTTTTATCACATTCTGTATTGGACGTTGAAAATGAGCTTTTCTCAGCCAGCAGAGGTCAAAATAAGCAGTGATGCAAACTCAGTCAGAGACATAGATTTTCACTTGCAACTTGCTTAAACATGTTTAACAGTGCATGAAATGTTGTCTAAAACAAAAAGAATGATGCATTTTAGTGGCTGGATCTGGTTTTATCACATTCTGTATTGGACGTTGAAAATGAGCTTTTCTCAGTCAGCAGAGCTCAAAATAAGCAGTAATGCAAACTCAGTCAGAGACATAGATTTTCACTTGCAACTTGCTTAAACATGTTTAACAGTGCATGAATTGTTGTCTAAAATAAATAGAATGATGCATTTTAGTGGCTGGATCTGGTTTTATCACATTCTGTATTGGACGTTGAAAATAAAATTTTCTCAGCCTGCAGAGGTCGAAATAAGCAGTAATGGAAACTCAGACAGAGACATAGATTTTCACTTGCAACTTGCTTAAACATGTTTAACAGTGCATGAAAAGTTGTCTAAAACAAAAAGAATGAGGCATTTTAGTGGCTGGATCTGGTTTTATCACATTCTGTTATGGACGTTGAAAATGAGCTTTTCTCAGCCAGCAGAGGTCAAAATAAGCAGTAATGCAAACTCAGTCAGAGACATAGATTTTCACTGGCAACTTGCTTAAACATGTTTAACAGTGCATCAAATGTTGTCTAAAACTAAAAGAATGATGCATTTTAGTGGCTGGATCTGGTTTTATCACATTCTGTATTGGACGTTGAAAATGAGCTTTTCTCAGCCAGCAGAGGTCAAAATAAGCAGTAATGCAAACTCAGTCAGAGACATAGATTTTCACTGCCAACTTGCTTAAACATGTTTAACAGTGCATGAAATGTTGTCTAAAACAAAAGAATGATGCATTTTAGTGGCTGGATCTGGTTTTATCACATTCTGTATTGGACGTTGAAAATGAGCTTTTCTCAGCCAGCAGAGGTCAAAATAAGCAGTAATGCAAACTCAGTCAGAGACATAGATTTTCACTTGCAACTTGCTTTAACATGTTTAACAGTGCATGAAATGTTGTCTAAAACAAAAAGAATGATGCATTTTAGTGGCTGGATCTGGTTTTATCACATTCTGTATTGGACGTTGAAAATGAGCTTTTCTCAGCCAGCAGAGGTCAAAATAAGCAGTGATGCAAACTCAGTCAGAGACATAGATTTTCACTTGCTTAAACATGTTTAACAGTGCATGAAATGTTGTCTAAAACAAATAGAATGATGCATTTTAGTGGCTGGATCTGGTTTTATCACATTCTGTATTGGACGTTGAAAATTTAATTTTCTCAGCCTGCAGAGGTCAAAATAAGCAGTAATGCAAACTCAGTCAGAGAAATAGATTTTCACTTGCAATTTGCTTTAACATGTTAAACAGTGCATGAAATGTTGTCTAAAACAAAAAGAATGATGCATTTTAGTGGCTGGATCTGGTTTTATCACATTCTGTATTGGACGTTGAAAATGAGCTTTTCTCAGCCAGCAGTTGTCAAAATAAGCAGTAATGCAAACTCAGTCAGAGACATAGATTTTCACTTGCAACTTGCTTAAACATGTTTAACAGTGCATGAAATGTTGTCTAAAACAAAAAGAATGATGCATTTTAGTGGCTGGATCTGGTTTTATCACATTCTGTATTGGACGTTGAAAATGAGCTTTTCTCAGCCAGCAGAGGTCAAAATAAGCAGTAATGCAAACTCAGTCAGAGACATAGATTTTCACTTGCAACTTGCTTTAACATGTTTAACAGTGCATGAAAAGTTGTCTAAAACAAAAAGAATGATGCATTTTAGTGGCTGGATCTGGTTTTATCACATTCTGTATTGGACGTTGAAAATGAGCTTTTCTCAGCCAGCAGAGGTCAAAATAAGCAGTAATGCAAACTCAGTCAGAGACATAGATTTTCACTGGCAACTTGCTTAAACATGTTTAACAGTGCATGAAATGTTTTCTAAAACAAAACAAAAAGAATGATGCATTTTAGTGGCTGGATCTGGTTTTATCACATTCTGTATTGGACGTTGAAAATGAGCTTTTCTCAGCCAGCAGAGGTCAAAATAAGCAGTGATGCAAACTCAGTCAGAGACATAGATTTTCACTTGCAACTTGCTTAAACATGTTTAACAGTGCATGAAATGTTGTCTAAAACAAAAAGAATGATCCATTTTAGTGGCTGGATCTGGTTTTATCACATTCTGTATTGGACATTGAAAATGAGCTTTTCTCAGCCAGCAGAGGTCAAAATAAGCAGTAATGCAAACTCAGTCAGAGACATAGATTTTCACTTGCAACTTGCTTAAACATGTTTAACAGTGCATTAAAAGTTGTCTAAAACAAAAAGAATGATGCATTTTAGTGGCTGGATCTGGTTTTATCACATTCTGTATTGGACGTTGAAAATGAGCTTTTCTCAGCCAGCAGAGGTCAAAATAAGCAGTAATGCAAACTCAGTAAGAGACATAGATTTTCACTGGCAACTTGCTTAAACATGTTTAACAGTGCATGAAATGTTGTCTAAAACAAAAAGAATTATGCATTTTAGTGGCTGGATCTGGTTTTATCACATTCTGTATTGAACGTTGAAAATGAGCTTTTCTCAGCCAGCAAAGGTCAAAATAAGCAGTAATGCAAACTCAGTCAGAGACATAGATTTTCACTTGCAACTTGCTTAAACATGTTTAACAGTGCATGAAATGTTGTCTAAAACAAAAGAATGATGCATTTTAGTGGCTGGATCTGGTTTTATCACATTCTGTATTGGACGTTGAAAATGAGCTTTTCTCAGCCAGCAGAGGTCAAAATAAGCAGTGATGCAAACTCAGTCAGAGACATAGATTTTCACTTGCAACTTGCTTAAACATGTTTAACAGTGCATGAAATGTTGTCTAAAACAAAAAGAATGATCCATTTTAGTGGCTGCATCTGGTTTTATCACATTCTGTATTGGACGTTGAAAATGAGCTTTTCTCAGCCAGCAGAGGTCAAAATAAGCAGTAATGCAAACTCAGTCAGAGACATAGATTTTCACTTGCAACTTGCTTAAACATGTTTAACAATGCATGAAATGTTGTCTAAAACAAAAAGAATGATGCATTTTAGTGGCTGGATCTGGTTTTATCACATTCTTTATTGGACGTTGAAAATGAGCTTTTCTCAGCCAGCAGAGGTCAAAATAAGCAGTAATGCAAACTCAGTCAGAGACATAAATTTTCACTTGCAACTTGCTTAAACATGTTTAACAGTGCATGAAATGTTGTCTAAAACAAAAAGAATGATGCATTTTAGTGGCTGGATCTGGTTTTATCACATTCTGTATTGAACGTTGAAAATGAGCTTTTATCAGCCAGCAAAGGTCAAAATAAGCAGTAATGCAAACTCAGTCAGAGACATAGATTTTCACTTGCAACTTGCTTAAACATGTTTAACAGTGCATGAAATGTTGTCTAAAACAAAAAGAATGATGCATTTTAGTGGCTGGATCTGGTTTTATCACATTCTGTATTGGACGTTGAAAATGAGCTTTTCTCAGCCAGCAGAGATCAAAATAAGCAGTAATGCAAACTCAGTCAGAGACATAGATTTTCACTTGCAACTTGCTTAAACATGTTTAACAGTGCATGAAATGTTGTCTAAAACAAAAAGAATGATCCATTTTAGTGGCTGGATCTGGTTTTATCACATTCTGTATTGGACATTGAAAATGAGCTTTTCTCAACCAGCAGAGGTCAAAATAAGCAGTAATGCAAACTCAGTCAGAGACATAGATTTTCACTTGCAACTTGCTTAAACATGTTTAACAGTGCATTAAAAGTTGTCTAAAACAAAAAGAATGATGCATTTTAGTGGCTGGATCTGGTTTTATCACATTCTGTATTGGACGTTGAAAATGAGCTTTTCTCAGCCAGCAGAGGTCAAAATAAGCAGTAATGCAAACTCAGTCAGAGACATAGATTTTCACTGGCAACTTGCTTAAACATGTTTAACAGTGCATGAAATGTTGTCTAAAACAAAAAGAATTATGCATTTTAGTGGCTGGATCTGGTTTTATCACATTCTGTATTGAACGTTGAAAATGAGCTTTTCTCAGCCAGCAAAGGTCAAAATAAGCAGTAATGCAAACTCAGTCAGAGACATAGATTTTCACTTGCAACTTGCTTAAACATGTTTAACAGTGCATGAAATGTTGTCTAAAACAAAAGAATGATGCATTTTAGTGGCTGGATCTGGTTTTATCACATTCTGTATTGGACGTTGAAAATGAGCTTTTCTCAGCCAGCAGAGGTCAAAATAAGCAGTGATGCAAACTCAGTCAGAGACATAGATTTTCACTTGCAACTTGCTTAAACATGTTTAACAGTGCATGAAATGTTGTCTAAAACAAAAAGAATGATCCATTTTAGTGGCTGCATCTGGTTTTATCACATTCTGTATTGGACGTTGAAAATGAGCTTTTCTCAGCCAGCAGAGGTCAAAATAAGCAGTAATGCAAACTCAGTCAGAGACATAGATTTTCACTTGCAACTTGCTTAAACATGTTTAACAATGCATGAAATGTTGTCTAAAACAAAAAGAATGATGCATTTTAGTGGCTGGATCTGGTTTTATCACATTCGGTATTGGACGTTGAAAATGAGCTTTTCTCAGCCAGCAGAGGTCAAAATAAGCAGTAATGCAAACTCAGTCAGAGACATAGATTTTCACTTGCAACTTGCTTAAACATGTTTAACAGTGCATGAATTGTTGTCTAAAACAAATAGAATGATGCATTTTAGTGGCTGGATCTGGTTTTATCACATTCTGTATTGGACGTTGAAAATGAAATTTTCTCAGCCTGCAGAGGTCAAAATAAGCAGTAATGCAAACTCAGTCAGAGACATAGATTTTCACTTGCAACTTGCTTAAACATGTTTAACAGTGCATGAAATGTTGTCTAAAACAAAAAGAATGATGCATTTTAGTGGCTGGATCTGGTTTTATCACATTCTGTATTGGACGTTGAAAATGAGCTTTTCTCAGCCAGCAGAGGTCAAAATAAGCAGTAATGCAAACTCAGTCAAAGACATAGATTTTCACTTGCAACTTGCTTAAACATGTTTAACAGTGCATTAAATGTTGTCTAAAACAAAAAGAATGATGCATTTTAGTGGCTGGATCTGGTTTTATCACATTCTGTATTGGACGTTGAAAATGAGCTTTTCTCAGCCAGCAGAGGTCAAAATAAGCAGTAATGCAAACTTAGTCAGAGACATAGATTTTCACTGGCAACTTGCTTAAACATGTTTAATAGTGCATGAAATGTTGTCTAAAACAAAAAGAATGATGCATTTTAGTGTCTGGATCTGGTTTTATCACATTCTGTATTGGACGTTGAAAATGAGCTTTTCTCAGCCAGCAGAGGTCAAAATAAGCAGTGATGCAAACTCAGTTAGAGACATAGATTTTCACTTGCAACTTGCTTAAACATGTTTAACAGTGCATGAAATGTTGTCTAAAACAAAAAGAATGATGCATTTTAGTGGCTGTATCTGGTTTTATCACATTCTGTATTGGACGTTGAAAATAAGCTTTTCTCAGCCAGCAGAGGTCAAAATAAGCAGTGATGCAAACTCAGTCAGAGACATAGATTTTCACTTGCAACTTGCTTAAACATGTTTAACAGTGCATGAAATGTTGTCTAAAACAAAAAGAATGATCCATTTTAGTGGCTGGATCTGGTTTTATCACATTCTGTATTGGACATTGAAAATGAGCTTTTCTCAGCCAGCAGAGGTCAAAATAAGCAGTGATGCAAACTCAGTCAGAGACATAGATTTTCACTTGCAACTTGCTTAAACATGTTTAACAGTGCATTAAATGTTGTCTAAAACAAAAAGAATGATGCATTTTAGTGGCTGGATCTGGTTTTATCACATTCTTTATTAGACGTTGAAAATGAGCTTTTCTCAGCCAGCAGAGGTCAAAATAAGCAGTAATGCAAACTTAGTCAGAGACATAGATTTTCACTGGCAACTTGCTTAAACATGTTTAATAGTGCATGAAATGTTGTCTAAAACAAAAAGAATGATGCATTTTAGTGTCTGGATCTGGTTTTATCACATTCTGTATTGGACGTTGAAAATGAGCTTTTCTCAGCCAGCAGAGGTCAAAATAAGCAGTGATGCAAACTCAGTCAGAGACATAGATTTTCACTTGCAACTTGCTTAAACATGTTTAACAGTGCATGAAATGTTGTCTAAAACAAAAAGAATGATGCATTTTAGTGGCTGTATCTGGTTTTATCACATTCTGTATTGGACGTTGAAAATAAGCTTTTCTCAGCCAGCAGAGGTCAAAATAAGCAGTGATGCAAACTCAGTCAGAGACATAGATTTTCACTTGCAACTTGCTTAAACATGTTTAACAGTGCATGAAATGTTGTCTAAAACAAAAAGAATGATCCATTTTAGTGGCTGGATCTGGTTTTATCACATTCTGTATTGGACATTGAAAATGAGCTTTTCTCAGCCAGCAGAGGTCAAAATAAGCAGTGATGCAAACTCAGTCAGAGACATAGATTTTCACTTGCAACTTGCTTAAACATGTTTAACAGTGCATTAAATGTTGTCTAAAACAAAAAGAATGATGCATTTTAGTGGCTGGATCTGGTTTTATCACATTCTTTATTGGACGTTGAAAATGAGCTTTTCTCAGCCAGCAGAGGTCAAAATAAGCAGTAATGCAAACTCAGTCAGAGACATAAATTTTCACTTGCAACTTGCTTAAACATGTTTAACAGTGCATGAAATGTTGTCTAAAACAAAAAGAATGATGCATTTTAGTGGCTGGATCTGGTTTTATCACATTCTGTATTGAACGTTGAAAATGAGCTTTTATCAGCCAGCAAAGGTCAAAATAAGCAGTAATGCAAACTCAGTCAGAGACATAGATTTTCACTTGCAACTTGCTTAAACATGTTTAACAGTGCATGAAATGTTGTCTAAAACAAAAAGAATGATGCATTTTAGTGGCTGGATCTGGTTTTATCACATTCTGTATTGGACGTTGAAAATGAGCTTTTCTCAGCCAGCAGAGGTCAAAATAAGCAGTAATGCAAACTCAGTCAGAGACATAGATTTTCACTTGCAACTTGCTTAAACATGTTTAACAGTGCATGAAATGTTGTCTAAAACAAAAAGAATGATGCATTTTAGTGGCTGGATCTGGTTTTATCACATTCTGTATTGGACGTTGAAAATGAGCTTTTCTCAGCCAGCAGAGATCAAAATAAGCAGTAATGCAAACTCAGTCAGAGACATAGATTTTCACTTGCAACTTGCTTTAACATGTTTAACAGTGCATGAAATGTTGTGTAAAACAAAAAGAATGATGCATTTTAGTGGCTGGATCTGGTTTTATCACATTCGGAATTGAACGTTGAAAATGAGCTGTTCTCAGCCAACAGAGGTCAAAATAAGCAGTAATGCAAAGCCAGTCAGAGACATAGATTTTCACTTGCAACTTGCTTAAACATGTTTAACAGTGCATGAAATGTTGTCTAAAACAAAAAGAATGATGCATTTTAGTGGCTGGATCTGGTTTTATCACATTCTGTATTGGACGTTGAAAATGAGCTTTTCTCAGCCAGCAGAGGTCAAAATAAGCAGTAATGCAAACTCAGTCAAAGACATAGATTTTCACTTGCAACTTGCTTAAACATGTTTAACAGTGCATTAAATGTTGTCTAAAACAAAAAGAATGATGCATTTTAGTGGCTGGATCTGGTTTTATCACATTCTGTATTGGACGTTGAAAATGAGCTTTTCTCAGCCAGCAGAGGTCAAAATAAGCAGTAATGCAAACTTAGTCAGAGACATAGATTTTCACTGGCAACTTGCTTAAACATGTTTAATAGTGCATGAAATGTTGTCTAAAACAAAAAGAATGATGCATTTTAGTGTCTGGATCTGGTTTTATCACATTCTGTATTGGACGTTGAAAATGAGCTTTTCTCAGCCAGCAGAGGTCAAAATAAGCAGTGATGCAAACTCAGTCAGAGACATAGATTTTCACTTGCAACTTGCTTAAACATGTTTAACAGTGCATGAAATGTTGTCTAAAACAAAAAGAATGATGCATTTTAGTGGCTGTATCTGGTTTTATCACATTCTGTATTGGACGTTGAAAATAAGCTTTTCTCAGCCAGCAGAGGTCAAAATAAGCAGTGATGCAAACTCAGTCAGAGACATAGATTTTCACTTGCAACTTGCTTAAACATGTTTAACAGTGCATGAAATGTTGTCTAAAACAAAAAGAATGATCCATTTTAGTGGCTGGATCTGGTTTTATCACATTCTGTATTGGACATTGAAAATGAGCTTTTCTCAGCCAGCAGAGGTCAAAATAAGCAGTGATGCAAACTCAGTCAGAGACATAGATTTTCACTTGCAACTTGCTTAAACATGTTTAACAGTGCATTAAATGTTGTCTAAAACAAAAAGAATGATGCATTTTAGTGGCTGGATCTGGTTTTATCACATTCTTTATTGGACGTTGAAAATGAGCTTTTCTCAGCCAGCAGAGGTCAAAATAAGCAGTAATGCAAACTCAGTCAGAGACATAAATTTTCACTTGCAACTTGCTTAAACATGTTTAACAGTGCATGAAATGTTGTGTAAAACAAAAAGAATGATGCATTTTAGTGGCTGGATCTGGTTTTATCACATTCGGAATTAAACGTTGAAAATGAGCTGTTCTCAGCCAACAGAGGTCAAAATAAGCAGTAATGCAAAGCCAGTCAGAGACATAGATTTTCACTTGCAACTTGCTTAAACATGTTTAACAGTGCATGAAATGTTGTCTAAAACAAAAAGAATGATGCATTTTAGTGGCTGGATCTGGTTTTATCACATTCTGTATTGGACGTTGAAAATGAGCTTTTCTCAGCCAGCAGAGGTCAAAATAAGCAGTAATGCAAACTCAGTCAAAGACATAGATTTTCACTTGCAACTTGCTTAAACATGTTTAACAGTGCATTAAATGTTGTCTAAAACAAAAAGAATGATGCATTTTAGTGGCTGGATCTGGTTTTATCACATTCTGTATTGGACGTTGAAAATGAGCTTTTCTCAGCCAGCAGAGGTCAAAATAAGCAGTAATGCAAACTCAGTCAAAGACATAGATTTTCACTTGCAACTTGCTTAAACATGTTTAACAGTGCATTAAATGTTGTCTAAAACAAAAAGAATGATGCATTTTAGTGGCTGGATCTGGTTTTATCACATTCTGTATTGGACGTTGAAAATGAGCTTTTCTCAGCCAGCAGAGGTCAAAATAAGCAGTAATGCAAACTTAGTCAGAGACATAGATTTTCACTGGCAACTTGCTTAAACATGTTTAATAGTGCATGAAATGTTGTCTAAAACAAAAAGAATGATGCATTTTAGTGTCTGGATCTGGTTTTATCACATTCTGTATTGGACGTTGAAAATGAGCTTTTCTCAGCCAGCAGAGGTCAAAATAAGCAGTGATGCAAACTCAGTCAGAGACATAGATTTTCACTTGCAACTTGCTTAAACATGTTTAACAGTGCATGAAATGTTGTCTAAAACAAAAAGAATGATGCATTTTAGTGGCTGTATCTGGTTTTATCACATTCTGTATTGGACGTTGAAAATAAGCTTTTCTCAGCCAGCAGAGGTCAAAATAAGCAGTGATGCAAACTCAGTCAGAGACATAGATTTTCACTTGCAACTTGCTTAAACATGTTTAACAGTGCATGAAATGTTGTCTAAAACAAAAAGAATGATCCATTTTAGTGGCTGGATCTGGTTTTATCACATTCTGTATTGGACATTGAAAATGAGCTTTTCTCAGCCAGCAGAGGTCAAAATAAGCAGTGATGCAAACTCAATCAGAGACATAGATTTTCACTTGCAACTTGCTTAAACATGTTTAACAGTGCATTAAATGTTGTCTAAAACAAAAAGAATGATGCATTTTAGTGGCTGGATCTGGTTTTATCACATTCTTTATTGGACGTTGAAAATGAACTTTTCTCAGCCAGCAGAGGTCAAAATAAGCAGTAATGCAAACTCAGTCAGAGACATAAATTTTCACTTGCAACTTGCTTAAACATGTTTAACAGTGCATGAAATGTTGTGTAAAACAAAAAGAATGATGCATTTTAGTGGCTGGATCTGGTTTTATCACATTCGGAATTAAACGTTGAAAATGAGCTGTTCTCAGCCAACAGAGGTCAAAATAAGCAGTAATGCAAAGCCAGTCAGAGACATAGATTTTCACTTGCAACTTGCTTAAACATGTTTAACAGTGCATGAAATGTTGTCTAAAACAAAAAGAATGATGCATTTTAGTGGCTGGATCTGGTTTTATCACATTCTGTATTGGACGTTGAAAATGAGCTTTTCTCAGCCAGCAGAGGTCAAAATAAGCAGTAATGCAAACTCAGTCAAAGACATAGATTTTCACTTGCAACTTGCTTAAACATGTTTAACAGTGCATTAAATGTTGTCTAAAACAAAAAGAATGATGCATTTTAGTGGCTGGATCTGGTTTTATCACATTCTGTATTGGACGTTGAAAATGAGCTTTTCTCAGCCAGCAGAGGTCAAAATAAGCAGTAATGCAAACTTAGTCAGAGACATAGATTTTCACTGGCAACTTGCTTAAACATGTTTAATAGTGCATGAAATGTTGTCTAAAACAAAAAGAATGATGCATTTTAGTGTCTGGATCTGGTTTTATCACATTCTGTATTGGACGTTGAAAATGAGCTTTTCTCAGCCAGCAGAGGTCAAAATAAGCAGTGATGCAAACTCAGTCAGAGACATAGATTTTCACTTGCAACTTGCTTAAACATGTTTAACAGTGCATGAAATGTTGTCTAAAACAAAAAGAATGATGCATTTTAGTGGCTGTATCTGGTTTTATCACATTCTGTATTGGACGTTGAAAATAAGCTTTTCTCAGCCAGCAGAGGTCAAAATAAGCAGTGATGCAAACTCAGTCAGAGACATAGATTTTCACTTGCAACTTGCTTAAACATGTTTAACAGTGCATGAAATGTTGTCTAAAACAAAAAGAATGATCCATTTTAGTGGCTGGATCTGGTTTTATCACATTCTGTATTGGACGTTGAAAATGAGCTTTTCTCAGCCAGCAGAGGTCAAAATAAGCAGTGATGCAAACTCAGTCAGAGACATAGATTTTCACTTGCAACTTGCTTAAACATGTTTAACAGTGCATTAAATGTTGTCTAAAACAAAAAGAATGATGCATTTTAGTGGCTGGATCTGGTTTTATCACATTCTTTATTGGACGTTGAAAATGAGCTTTTCTCAGCCAGCAGAGGTCAAAATAAGCAGTAATGCAAACTCAGTCAGAGACATAAATTTTCACTTGCAACTTGCTTAAACATGTTTAACAGTGCATGAAATGTTGTCTAAAACAAAAAGAATGATGCATTTTAGTGGCTGGATCTGGTTTTATCACATTCTGTTTTGGACGTTGAAAATGAGCTTTTCTCAGCCAGCAGAGATCAAAATAAGCAGTAATGCAAACTCAGTCAGAGACATAGATTTTCACTTGCAACTTGCTTTAACATGTTTAACAGTGCATGAAATGTTGTGTAAAACAAAAAGAATGATGCATTTTAGTGGCTGGATCTGGTTTTATCACATTCTGTATTGGACGTTGAAAATGAGCTTTTCTCAGCCAGCAGAGGTCAAAATAAGCAGTAATGCAAACTCAGTCAGAGACATAGATTTTCACTTGCAACTTGCTTAAACATGTTTAACAGTGCATGAAATGTTGTCTAAAACAAAAAGAATGATGCATTTTAGTGGCTGGATCTGGTTTTATCACATTCTGTATTGGACGTTGAAAATGAGCTTTTCTCAGCCAGCAGAGGTCAAAATAAGCAGTAATGCAAACTCAGTCAGAGACATAGATTTTTACTTGCAACTTGCTTAAACATGTTTAACAGTGAATGAAATGTTGTCTAAAACAAAAAGAATGATGCATTTTAGTGGCTGGATCTGGTTTTATCACATTCTGTATTGGACGTTGAAAATGAGCTTTTCTCAGCCAGCAGAGGTCAAAATAAGCAGTAATGCAAACTCAGTCAGAGAAATAGATTTTCACTTGCAATTTGCTTTAACATGTTAAACAGTGCATGAAATGTTGTCTAAAACAAAAAGAATGAGGCATTTTAGTGGCTGGATCTGGTTTTATCACATTCTGTATTGGACGTTGAAAATGAGCTTTTCTCAGCCAGCAGAGGTCAAAATAAGCAGTAATGCAAACTCAGTCAGAGACATAGATTTTCACTTGCAACTTGCTTAAACATGTTTAACAGTGCATGAAATGTTGTCTAAAACAAAAAGAATGATGCATTTTAGTGGCTGGATCTGGTTTTATCACATTCTGTATTGGACGTTGAAAATGAGCTTTTCTCAGCCAGCAGAGGTCAAAATAAGCAGTAATGCAAACTCAGTCAGAGACATAGATTTTCACTTGCAACTTGCTTTAACATGTTTAACAGTGCATGAAATGTTGTCTAAAACAAATAGAATGATGCATTTTAGTGGCTGGATCTGGTTTTATCACATTCTGTATTGGACGTTGAAAATTTAATTTTCTCAGCCTGCAGAGGTCAAAATAAGCAGTAATGCAAACTCAGTCAGAGAAATAGATTTTCACTTGCAATTTGCTTTAACATGTTAAACAGTGCATGAAATGTTGTCTAAAACAAAAAGAATGATGCATTTTAGTGGCTGGATCTGGTTTTATCACATTCTGTATTGGACGTTGAAAATGAGCTTTTCTCAGCCAGCAGTTGTCAAAATAAGCAGTAATGCAAACTCAGTCAGAGACATAGATTTTCACTTGCAACTTGCTTAAACATGTTTAACAGTGCATGAAATGTTGTCTAAAACAAAAAGAATGATGCATTTTAGTGGCTGGATCTGGTTTTATCACATTCTGTATTGGACGTTGAAAATGAGCTTTTCTCAGCCAGCAGAGGTCAAAATAAGCAGTAATGCAAACTCAGTCAGAGACATAGATTTTCACTTGCAACTTGCTTAAACATGTTTAACAGTGCATGAAATGTTGTCTAAAACAAAAAGAATGATGCATTTTAGTGGCTGGATCTGGTTTTATCACATTCTGTATTGGACGTTGAAAATGAGCTTTTCTCAGCCAGCAGAGGTCAAAATAAGCAGTAATGCAAACTCAGTCAGAGACATAGATTTTCACTTGCAACTTGCTTTAACATGTTTAACAGTGCATGAAATGTTGTCTAAAACAAAAAGAATGATGCATTTTAGTGGCTGGATCTGGTTTTATCACATTCTGTATTGGACGTTGAAAATGAGCTTTTCTCAGCCAGCAGAGGTCAAAATAAGCAGTGATGCAAACTCAGTCAGAGACATAGATTTTCACTTGCAACTTGCTTAAACATGTTTAACAGTGCATGAAATGTTGTCTAAAACAAATAGAATGATGCATTTTAGTGGCTGGATCTGGTTTTATCACATTCTGTATTGGACGTTGAAAATTTAATTTTCTCAGCCTGCAGAGGTCAAAATAAGCAGTAATGCAAACTCAGTCAGAGAAATAGATTTTCACTTGCAATTTGCTTTAACATGTTAAACAGTGCATGAAATGTTGTCTAAAACAAAAAGAATGATGCATTTTAGTGGCTGGATCTGGTTTTATCACATTCTGTATTGGACGTTGAAAATGAGCTTTTCTCAGCCAGCAGTTGTCAAAATAAGCAGTAATGCAAACTCAGTCAGAGACATAGATTTTCACTTGCAACTTGCCTAAACATGTTTAACAGTGCATGAAATGTTGTCTAAAACAAAAAGAATGATGCATTTTAGTGGCTGGATCTGGTTTTATCACATTCTGTATTGGACGTTGAAAATGAGCTTTTCTCAGCCAGCAGAGGTCAAAATAAGCAGTAATGCAAACTCAGTCAGAGACATAGATTTTCACTTGCAACTTGCTTAAACATGTTTAACAGTGCATGAAATGTTGTCTAAAACAAATAGAATGATGCATTTTAGTGGCTGGATCTGGTTTTATCACATTCTGTATTGGACGTTGAAAATTTAATTTTCTCAGCCTGCAGAGGTCAAAATAAGCAGTAATGCAAACTCAGTCAGAGACATAGATTTTTACTTGCAACTTGCTTAAACATGTTTAACAGTGCATGAAATGTTGTCTAAAACAAAAAGAATGATGCATTTTAGTGGCTGGATCTGGTTTTATCACATTCTGTATTGGACGTTGAAAATTAGCTTTTCTCAGCCAGCAGAGGTCAAAATAAGCAGTAATGCAAACTCAGTCAGAGACATAGATTTTCACTTGCAACTTGCTTAAATATGTTTAACAGTGCATGAAATGTTGTCTAAAACAAATAGAATGATGCATTTTAGTGGCTGGATCTGGTTTTATCACATTCTGTATTGGACGTTGAAAATGAAATTTTCTCAGCCTGCAGAGGTCAAAATAAGCAGTAATGCAAACTCAGTCAGAGACATAGATTTTCACTTGCAACTTGCTTAAACATGTTTAACAGTGCATGAAATGTTGTCCAAAACAAAAAGAATGATGCATTTTAGTGGCTGGATCTGGTTTTATCACATTCTGTATTGGACGTTGAAAATGAGCTGTTCTCAGCCAGCAGAGGTCAAAATAAGCAGTAATGCAAACTCAGTCAGAGACATAGATTTTCACTTGCAACTTGCTTAAACATGTTTAACAGTGCATGAAATGTTGTCTAAAACAAATAGAATGATGCATTTTAGTGGCTGGATCTGGTTTTATCACATTCTGTATTGGATGTTGAAAATGAAATTTTCTCAGCCTGCAGAGGTCAAAATAAGCAGTAATGCAAACTCAGTCAGAGACATAGATTTTCACTTGCAACTTGCTTAAACATGTTTAACAGTGCATGAAATGTTGTCTAAAACAAAACAAAAAGAATGATGCATTTTAGTGGCTGGATCTGGTTTTATCACATTCTGTATTGGACGTTGAAAATGAGCTTTTCTCAGCCAGCAGAGGTCAAAATAAGCAGTGATGCAAACTCAGTCAGAGACATAGATTTTCACTTGCAACTTGCTTAAACATGTTTAACAGTGCATGAAATGTTGTCTAAAACAAAAAGAATGATCCATTTTAGTGGCTGGATCTGGTTTTATCACATTCTGTATTGGACGTTGAAAATGAACTTTTCTCAGCCAGCAGAGGTCAAAATAAGCAGTAATGCAAACTCAGTCAGAGACATAGATTTTCACTTGCAACTTGCTTAAACATGTTTAACAGTGCATGAAATGTTGTCTAAAACAAAAAGAATGATGCATTTTAGTGGCTGGATCTGGTTTTATCACATTCTGTATTGGACGTTGAAAATGAGCTTTTCTCAGTCAGCAGAGCTCAAAATAAGCAGTAATGCAAACTCAGTCAGAGACATAGACTTTCACTTGCAACTTGCTTAAACATGTTTAACAGTGCATGAATTGTTGTCTAAAATAAATAGAATGATGCATTTTAGTGGCTGGATCTGGTTTTATCACATTCTGTATTGGACGTTGAAAATGAAATTTTCTCAGCCTGCAGAGGTCAAAATAAGCAGTAATGGAAACTCAGACAGAGACATAGATTTTCACTTGCAACTTGCTTAAACATGTTTAACAGTGCATGAAAAGTTGTCTAAAACAAAAAGAATGAGGCATTTTAGTGGCTGGATCTGGTTTTATCACATTCTGTTATGGACGTTGAAAATGAGCTTTTCTCAGCCAGCAGAGGTCAAAATAAGCAGTAATGCAAACTCAGTCAGAGACATAGATTTTCACTGGCAACTTGCTTAAACATGTTTAACAGTGCATCAAATGTTGTCTAAAACTAAAAGAATGATGCATTTTAGTGGCTGGATCTGGTTTTATCACATTCTGTATTGGACGTTGAAAATGAGCTTTTCTCAGCCAGCAGAGGTCAAAATAAGCAGTAATGCAAACTCAGTCAGAGACATAGATTTTCACTGCCAACTTGCTTAAACATGTTTAACAGTGCATGAAATGTTGTCTAAAACAAAAGAATGATGCATTTTAGTGGCTGGATCTGGTTTTATCACATTCTGTATGGGACGTTGAAAATGAGCTTTTCTCAGCCAGCAGAGGTCAAAATAAGCAGTAATGCAAACTCAGTCAGAGACATAGATTTTCACTTGCAACTTGCTTAAACATGTTTAACAGTGCATGAAAAGTTGTCTAAAACAAATAGAATGATGCATTTTAGTGGCTGGATCTGGTTTTATCACATTCTGTATTGGACGTTGAAAATGAAATTTTCTCAGCCTGCAGAGGTCAAAATAAGCAGTAATGCAAACTCAGTCAGAGACATAGATTTTTACTTGCAACTTGCTTAAACATGTTTAACAGTGCATGAAATGTTGTCTAAAACAAAAAGAATGATGCATTTTAGTGGCTGGATCTGGTTTTATCACATTCTGTATTGGACGTTGAAAATGAGCTTTTCTCAGCCAGCAGAGGTCAAAATAAGCAGTAATGCAAACTCAGTCAGAGACATAGATTTTCACTTGCAACTTGCTTAAACATGTTTAACAGTGCATAAAATGTTGTCTATAACAAATAGAATGATGCATTTTAGTGGCTGGATCTGGTTTTATCACATTCTGTATTGAACGTTGAAAATGAGCTTTTCTCAGCCAGCAAAGGTCAAAATAAGCAGTAATGCAAACTCAGTCAGAGACATAGATTTTCACTGGCAACTTGCTTAAACATGTTTAACAGTGCATGAAATGTTGTCTAAAACAAAAAGAATGATGCATTTTAGTGGCTGGATCTGGTTTTATCACATTCTGTATTGGACGTTGAAAATGAGCTTTTCTCAGCCAGCAGAGGTCAAAATAAGCAGTAATGCAAACTCAGTCAGAGACATAGATTTTCCCTTGCAACTTGCTTAAACATGTTTAACAGTGCATGAATTGTTGTCTTAAACAAATAGAATGATGCATTTTAGTGGCTGGATCTGGCTTTATCACATTCTGTATTGGACGTTGAAAATGAGCTTTTCTCAGCCAGCAGAGGTCAAAATAAGCAGTAATGGAAACTCAGACAGAGACATAGATTTTCACTTGCAACTTGCTTAAACATGTTTAACAGTGCATGAAAAGTTGTCTAAAACAAAAAGAATGAGGCATTTTAGTGGCTGGATCTGGTTTTATCACATTCTGTTATGGACGTTGAAAATGAGCTTTTCTCAGCCAGCAGAGGTCAAAATAAGCAGTAATGCAAACTCAGTCAGAGACATAGATTTTCACTGGCAACTTGCTTAAACATGTTTAACAGTGCATGAAATGTTGTCTAAAACAAAAAGAATGATGCATTTTAGTGGCTGGATCTGGTTTTATCACATTCTGTATTGGACGTTGAAAATGAGCTTTTCTCAGCCAGCAGAGGTCAAAATAAGCAGTAATGCAAACTCAGTCAGAGACATAGATTTTCACTGGCAACTTGCTTAAACATGTTTAACAGTGCATGAAATGTTGTCTAAACCAAAAGAATGATGCATTTTAGTGGCTGGATCTGGTTTTATCACATTCTGTATTGGACGTTGAAAATGAGCTTTTCTCAGCCAGCAGAGGTCAAAATAAGCAGTAATGCAAACTCAGTCAGAGACATAGATTTTCACTTGCAACTTGCTTTAACCTGTTTAACAGTGCATGAAATGTTGTCTAAAACAAAAAGAATGATGCATTTTAGTGGCTGGATCTGGTTTTATCACATTCTGGATTGGACGTAGAATTTGAGCTTTTCTCAGCCAGCAAAGGTCAAAATAAGCAGTAATGCAAACTCAGTCAGAGACATAGATTTTCCTTTGCAACTTGCTTAAACATGTTTAACAGTGCATGAAATGTTGTCTAAAACAAATAGAATGATGCATTTTAGTGGCTGGATCTGGTTTTATCACATTCTGTATTGGACGTTGAAAATGAAATTTTCTCAGCCTGCAGAGGTCAAAATAAGCAGTAATGCAAACTCAGTCAGAGACATAGATTTTTACTTGCAACTTGCTTAAACATGTTTAACAGTGCATGAAATGTTGTCTAAAACAAAAAGAATGATGCATTTTAGTGGCTGGATCTGGTTTTATCACATTCTGTATTGGACGTTGAAAATGAGCTTTTCTCAGCCAGCAGAGGTCAAAATAAGCAGTAATGCAAACTCAGTCAGAGACATAGATTTTCACTTGCAACTTGCTTAAACATGTTTAACAGTGCATAAAATGTTGTCTAAAACAAATAGAATGATGCATTTTAGTGGCTGGATCTGGTTTTATCACATTCTGTATTGGACGTTGAAAATGAAATTTTCTCAGCCTGCAGAGGTCAAAATAAGCAGTAATGCAAACTCAGTCAGAGACATAGATTTTCACTTGCAACTTGCTTAAACATGTTTAACAGTGCATAAAATGTTGTCTAAAACAAAAAGAATGATGCATTTTAGTGGCTGGATCTGGTTTTATCACATTCTGTATTGGACGTTGAAAATGAGCTTTTCTCAGCCAGCAGAGGTCAAAATAAGCAGTGATGCAAACTCAGTCAGAGACATAGATTTTCACTTGCAACTTGCTTAAACATGTTTAACAGTGCATGAAATGTTGTCTAAAACAAAAAGAATGATCCATTTTAGTGGCTGGATCTGGTTTTATCACATTCTGTATTGGACATTGAAAATGAGCTTTTCTCAGCCAGCAGAGGTCAAAATAAGCAGTGATGCAAACTCAGTCAGAGACATAGATTTTCACTTGCAACTTGCTTAAACATGTTTAACAGTGCATTAAATGTTGTCTAAAACAAAAAGAATGATGCATTTTAGTGGCTGGATCTGGTTTTATCACATTCTTTATTGGACGTTGAAAATGAGCTTTTCTCAGCCAGCAGAGGTCAAAATAAGCAGTAATGCAAACTCAGTCAGAGACATAAATTTTCACTTGCAACTTGCTTAAACATGTTTAACAGTGCATGAAATGTTGTGTAAAACAAAAAGAATGATGCATTTTAGTGGCTGGATCTGGTTTTATCACATTCGGAATTAAACGTTGAAAATGAGCTGTTCTCAGCCAACAGAGGTCAAAATAAGCAGTAATGCAAAGCCAGTCAGAGACATAGATTTTCACTTGCAACTTGCTTAAACATGTTTAACAGTGCATGAAATGTTGTCTAAAACAAAAAGAATGATGCATTTTAGTGGCTGGATCTGGTTTTATCACATTCTGTATTGGACGTTGAAAATGAGCTTTTCTCAGCCAGCAGAGGTCAAAATAAGCAGTAATGCAAACTCAGTCAAAGACATAGATTTTCACTTGCAACTTGCTTAAACATGTTTAACAGTGCATTAAATGTTGTCTAAAACAAAAAGAATGATGCATTTTAGTGGCTGGATCTGGTTTTATCACATTCTGTATTGGACGTTGAAAATGAGCTTTTCTCAGCCAGCAGAGGTCAAAATAAGCAGTAATGCAAACTTAGTCAGAGACATAGATTTTCACTGGCAACTTGCTTAAACATGTTTAATAGTGCATGAAATGTTGTCTAAAACAAAAAGAATGATGCATTTTAGTGTCTGGATCTGGTTTTATCACATTCTGTATTGGACGTTGAAAATGAGCTTTTCTCAGCCAGCAGAGGTCAAAATAAGCAGTAATGCAAACTCAGTCAGAGACATAGATTTTCACTTGCAACTTGCTTAAACATGTTTAACAGTGCATGAAATGTTGTCTAAAACAAAAAGAATGATGCATTTTAGTGGCTGTATCTGGTTTTATCACATTCTGTATTGGACGTTGAAAATAAGCTTTTCTCAGCCAGCAGAGGTCAAAATAAGCAGTGATGCAAACTCAGTCAGAGACATAGATTTTCACTTGCAACTTGCTTAAACATGTTTAACAGTGCATGAAATGTTGTCTAAAACAAAAAGAATGATCCATTTTAGTGGCTGGATCTGGTTTTATCACATTCTGTATTGGACATTGAAAATGAGCTTTTCTCAGCCAGCAGAGGTCAAAATAAGCAGTGATGCAAACTCAGTCAGAGACATAGATTTTCACTTGCAACTTGCTTAAACATGTTTAACAGTGCATTAAATGTTGTCTAAAACAAAAAGAATGATGCATTTTAGTGGCTGGATCTGGTTTTATCACATTCTTTATTGGACGTTGAAAATGAGCTTTTCTCAGCCAGCAGAGGTCAAAATAAGCAGTAATGCAAACTCAGTCAGAGACATAAATTTTCACTTGCAACTTGCTTAAA
This sequence comes from Danio rerio, assembly GCF_052040795.2. Classification (NCBI taxonomy): domain Eukaryota; kingdom Metazoa; phylum Chordata; class Actinopteri; order Cypriniformes; family Danionidae; genus Danio; species Danio rerio. The sequence goes on along the minus strand of NC_141034.1, from coordinate 15,707,587 downwards.
CATGTTTAACAGTGCATGAAATGTTGTCTAAAACAAAAAGAATGATGCATTTTAGTGGCTGGATCTGGTTTTATCACATTCTGTATTGAACGTTGAAAATGAGCTTTTATCAGCCAGCAAAGGTCAAAATAAGCAGTAATGCAAACTCAGTCAGAGACATAGATTTTCACTTGCAACTTGCTTAAACATGTTTAACAGTGCATGAAATGTTGTCTAAAACAAAAAGAATGATGCATTTTAGTGGCTGGATCTGGTTTTATCACATTCTGTATTGGACGTTGAAAATGAGCTTTTCTCAGCCAGCAGAGGTCAAAATAAGCAGTAATGCAAACTCAGTCAGAGACATAGATTTTCACTTGCAACTTGCTTAAACATGTTTAACAGTGCATGAAATGTTGTCTAAAACAAAAAGAATGATGCATTTTAGTGGCTGGATCTGGTTTTATCACATTCTGTTTTGGACGTTGAAAATGAGCTTTTCTCAGCCAGCAGAGATCAAAATAAGCAGTAATGCAAACTCAGTCAGAGACATAGATTTTCACTTGCAACTTGCTTTAACATGTTTAACAGTGCATGAAATGTTGTGTAAAACAAAAAGAATGATGCATTTTAGTGGCTGGATCTGGTTTTATCACATTCTGTATTGGACGTTGAAAATGAGCTTTTCTCAGCCAGCAGAGGTCAAAATAAGCAGTAATGCAAACTCAGTCAGAGACATAGATTTTCACTTGCAACTTGCTTAAACATGTTTAACAGTGCATGAAATGTTGTCTAAAACAAAAAGAATGATGCATTTTAGTGGCTGGATCTGGTTTTATCACATTCTGTATTGGACGTTGAAAATGAGCTTTTCTCAGCCAGCAGAGGTCAAAATAAGCAGTAATGCAAACTCAGTCAGAGACATAGATTTTTACTTGCAACTTGCTTAAACATGTTTAACAGTGAATGAAATGTTGTCTAAAACAAAAAGAATGATGCATTTTAGTGGCTGGATCTGGTTTTATCACATTCTGTATTGGACGTTGAAAATGAGCTTTTCTCAGCCAGCAGAGGTCAAAATAAGCAGTAATGCAAACTCAGTCAGAGAAATAGATTTTCACTTGCAATTTGCTTTAACATGTTAAACAGTGCATGAAATGTTGTCTAAAACAAAAAGAATGAGGCATTTTAGTGGCTGGATCTGGTTTTATCACATTCTGTATTGGACGTTGAAAATGAGCTTTTCTCAGCCAGCAGAGGTCAAAATAAGCAGTAATGCAAACTCAGTCAGAGACATAGATTTTCACTTGCAACTTGCTTAAACATGTTTAACAGTGCATGAAATGTTGTCTAAAACAAAAAGAATGATGCATTTTAGTGGCTGGATCTGGTTTTATCACATTCTGTATTGGACGTTGAAAATGAGCTTTTCTCAGCCAGCAGAGGTCAAAATAAGCAGTAATGCAAACTCAGTCAGAGACATAGATTTTCACTTGCAACTTGCTTTAACATGTTTAACAGTGCATGAAATGTTGTCTAAAACAAATAGAATGATGCATTTTAGTGGCTGGATCTGGTTTTATCACATTCTGTATTGGACGTTGAAAATTTAATTTTCTCAGCCTGCAGAGGTCAAAATAAGCAGTAATGCAAACTCAGTCAGAGAAATAGATTTTCACTTGCAATTTGCTTTAACATGTTAAACAGTGCATGAAATGTTGTCTAAAACAAAAAGAATGATGCATTTTAGTGGCTGGATCTGGTTTTATCACATTCTGTATTGGACGTTGAAAATGAGCTTTTCTCAGCCAGCAGTTGTCAAAATAAGCAGTAATGCAAACTCAGTCAGAGACATAGATTTTCACTTGCAACTTGCTTAAACATGTTTAACAGTGCATGAAATGTTGTCTAAAACAAAAAGAATGATGCATTTTAGTGGCTGGATCTGGTTTTATCACATTCTGTATTGGACGTTGAAAATGAGCTTTTCTCAGCCAGCAGAGGTCAAAATAAGCAGTAATGCAAACTCAGTCAGAGACATAGATTTTCACTTGCAACTTGCTTAAACATGTTTAACAGTGCATGAAATGTTGTCTAAAACAAAAAGAATGATGCATTTTAGTGGCTGGATCTGGTTTTATCACATTCTGTATTGGACGTTGAAAATGAGCTTTTCTCAGCCAGCAGAGGTCAAAATAAGCAGTAATGCAAACTCAGTCAGAGACATAGATTTTCACTTGCAACTTGCTTTAACATGTTTAACAGTGCATGAAATGTTGTCTAAAACAAAAAGAATGATGCATTTTAGTGGCTGGATCTGGTTTTATCACATTCTGTATTGGACGTTGAAAATGAGCTTTTCTCAGCCAGCAGAGGTCAAAATAAGCAGTGATGCAAACTCAGTCAGAGACATAGATTTTCACTTGCAACTTGCTTAAACATGTTTAACAGTGCATGAAATGTTGTCTAAAACAAATAGAATGATGCATTTTAGTGGCTGGATCTGGTTTTATCACATTCTGTATTGGACGTTGAAAATTTAATTTTCTCAGCCTGCAGAGGTCAAAATAAGCAGTAATGCAAACTCAGTCAGAGAAATAGATTTTCACTTGCAATTTGCTTTAACATGTTAAACAGTGCATGAAATGTTGTCTAAAACAAAAAGAATGATGCATTTTAGTGGCTGGATCTGGTTTTATCACATTCTGTATTGGACGTTGAAAATGAGCTTTTCTCAGCCAGCAGTTGTCAAAATAAGCAGTAATGCAAACTCAGTCAGAGACATAGATTTTCACTTGCAACTTGCTTAAACATGTTTAACAGTGCATGAAATGTTGTCTAAAACAAAAAGAATGATGCATTTTAGTGGCTGGATCTGGTTTTATCACATTCTGTATTGGACGTTGAAAATGAGCTTTTCTCAGCCAGCAGAGGTCAAAATAAGCAGTAATGCAAACTCAGTCAGAGACATAGATTTTCACTTGCAACTTGCTTAAACATGTTTAACAGTGCATGAAATGTTGTCTAAAACAAATAGAATGATGCATTTTAGTGGCTGGATCTGGTTTTATCACATTCTGTATTGGACGTTGAAAATTTAATTTTCTCAGCCTGCAGAGGTCAAAATAAGCAGTAATGCAAACTCAGTCAGAGACATAGATTTTTACTTGCAACTTGCTTAAACATGTTTAACAGTGCATGAAATGTTGTCTAAAACAAAAAGAATGATGCATTTTAGTGGCTGGATCTGGTTTTATCACATTCTGTATTGGACGTTGAAAATTAGCTTTTCTCAGCCAGCAGAGGTCAAAATAAGCAGTAATGCAAACTCAGTCAGAGACATAGATTTTCACTTGCAACTTGCTTAAATATGTTTAACAGTGCATGAAATGTTGTCTAAAACAAATAGAATGATGCATTTTAGTGGCTGGATCTGGTTTTATCACATTCTGTATTGGACGTTGAAAATGAAATTTTCTCAGCCTGCAGAGGTCAAAATAAGCAGTAATGCAAACTCAGTCAGAGACATAGATTTTCACTTGCAACTTGCTTAAACATGTTTAACAGTGCATGAAATGTTGTCCAAAACAAAAAGAATGATGCATTTTAGTGGCTGGATCTGGTTTTATCACATTCTGTATTGGACGTTGAAAATGAGCTGTTCTCAGCCAGCAGAGGTCAAAATAAGCAGTAATGCAAACTCAGTCAGAGACATAGATTTTCACTTGCAACTTGCTTAAACATGTTTAACAGTGCATGAAATGTTGTCTAAAACAAATAGAATGATGCATTTTAGTGGCTGGATCTGGTTTTATCACATTCTGTATTGGATGTTGAAAATGAAATTTTCTCAGCCTGCAGAGGTCAAAATAAGCAGTAATGCAAACTCAGTCAGAGACATAGATTTTCACTTGCAACTTGCTTAAACATGTTTAACAGTGCATGAAATGTTGTCTAAAACAAAACAAAAAGAATGATGCATTTTAGTGGCTGGATCTGGTTTTATCACATTCTGTATTGGACGTTGAAAATGAGCTTTTCTCAGCCAGCAGAGGTCAAAATAAGCAGTGATGCAAACTCAGTCAGAGACATAGATTTTCACTTGCAACTTGCTTAAACATGTTTAACAGTGCATGAAATGTTGTCTAAAACAAAAAGAATGATCCATTTTAGTGGCTGGATCTGGTTTTATCACATTCTGTATTGGACGTTGAAAATGAACTTTTCTCAGCCAGCAGAGGTCAAAATAAGCAGTAATGCAAACTCAGTCAGAGACATAGATTTTCACTTGCAACTTGCTTAAACATGTTTAACAGTGCATGAAATGTTGTCTAAAACAAAAAGAATGATGCATTTTAGTGGCTGGATCTGGTTTTATCAAATTCTGTATTGGACGTTGAAAATGAGCTTTTCTCAGTCAGCAGAGCTCAAAATAAGCAGTAATGCAAACTCAGTCAGAGACATAGATTTTCACTTGCAACTTGCTTAAACATGTTTAACAGTGCATGAATTGTTGTCTAAAATAAATAGAATGATGCATTTTAGTGGCTGGATCTGGTTTTATCACATTCTGTATTGGACGTTGAAAATGAAATTTTCTCAGCCTGCAGAGGTCAAAATAAGCAGTAATGGAAACTCAGACAGAGACATAGATTTTCACTTGCAACTTGCTTAAACATGTTTAACAGTGCATGAAAAGTTGTCTAAAACAAAAAGAATGAGGCATTTTAGTGGCTGGATCTGGTTTTATCACATTCTGTTATGGACGTTGAAAATGAGCTTTTCTCAGCCAGCAGAGGTCAAAATAAGCAGTAATGCAAACTCAGTCAGAGACATAGATTTTCACTGGCAACTTGCTTAAACATGTTTAACAGTGCATCAAATGTTGTCTAAAACTAAAAGAATGATGCATTTTAGTGGCTGGATCTGGTTTTATCACATTCTGTATTGGACGTTGAAAATGAGCTTTTCTCAGCCAGCAGAGGTCAAAATAAGCAGTAATGCAAACTCAGTCAGAGACATAGATTTTCACTGCCAACTTGCTTAAACATGTTTAACAGTGCATGAAATGTTGTCTAAAACAAAAGAATGATGCATTTTAGTGGCTGGATCTGGTTTTATCACATTCTGTATGGGACGTTGAAAATAAGCTTTTCTCAGCCAGCAGAGGTCAAAATAAGCAGTAATGCAAACTCAGTCAGAGACATAGATTTTCACTTGCAACTTGCTTAAACATGTTTAACAGTGCATGAAAAGTTGTCTAAAACAAATAGAATGATGCATTTTAGTGGCTGGATCTGGTTTTATCACATTCTGTATTGGACGTTGAAAATGAAATTTTCTCAGCCTGCAGAGGTCAAAATAAGCAGTAATGCAAACTCAGTCAGAGACATAGATTTGTACTTGCAACTTGCTTAAACATGTTTAACAGTGCATGAAATGTTGTCTAAAACAAAAAGAATGATGCATTTTAGTGGCTGGATCTGGTTTTATCACATTCTGTATTGGACGTTGAAAATGAGCTTTTCTCAGCCAGCAGAGGTCAAAATAAGCAGTAATGCAAACTCAGTCAGAGACATAGATTTTCACTTGCAACTTGCTTAAACATGTTTAACAGTGCATAAAATGTTGTCTATAACAAATAGAATGATGCATTTTAGTGGCTGGATCTGGTTTTATCACATTCTGTATTGAACGTTGAAAATGAGCTTTTCTCAGCCAGCAAAGGTCAAAATAAGCAGTAATGCAAACTCAGTCAGAGACATAGATTTTCACTGGCAACTTGCTTAAACATGTTTAACAGTGCATGAAATGTTGTCTAAAACAAAAAGAATGATGCATTTTAGTGGCTGGATCTGGTTTTATCACATTCTGTATTGGACGTTGAAAATGAGCTTTTCTCAGCCAGCAGAGGTCAAAATAAGCAGTAATGCAAACTCAGTCAGAGACATAGATTTTCCCTTGCAACTTGCTTAAACATGTTTAACAGTGCATGAATTGTTGTCTTAAACAAATAGAATGATGCATTTTAGTGGCTGGATCTGGCTTTATCACATTCTGTATTGGACGTTGAAAATGAGCTTTTCTCAGCCAGCAGAGGTCAAAATAAGCAGTAATGGAAACTCAGACAGAGACATAGATTTTCACTTGCAACTTGCTTAAACATGTTTAACAGTGCATGAAAAGTTGTCTAAAACAAAAAGAATGAGGCATTTTAGTGGCTGGATCTGGTTTTATCACATTCTGTTATGGACGTTGAAAATGAGCTTTTCTCAGCCAGCAGAGGTCAAAATAAGCAGTAATGCAAACTCAGTCAGAGACATAGATTTTCACTGGCAACTTGCTTAAACATGTTTAACAGTGCATGAAATGTTGTCTAAAACAAAAAGAATGATGCATTTTAGTGGCTGGATCTGGTTTTATCACATTCTGTATTGGACGTTGAAAATGAGCTTTTCTCAGCCAGCAGAGGTCAAAATAAGCAGTAATGCAAACTCAGTCAGAGACATAGATTTTCACTGGCAACTTGCTTAAACATGTTTAACAGTGCATGAAATGTTGTCTAAACCAAAAGAATGATGCATTTTAGTGGCTGGATCTGGTTTTATCACATTCTGTATTGGACGTTGAAAATGAGCTTTTCTCAGCCAGCAGAGGTCAAAATAAGCAGTAATGCAAACTCAGTCAGAGACATAGATTTTCACTTGCAACTTGCTTTAACATGTTTAACAGTGCATGAAATGTTGTCTAAAACAAAAAGAATGATGCATTTTAGTGGCTGGATCTGGTTTTATCACATTCTGGATTGGACGTAGAATTTGAGCTTTTCTCAGCCAGCAAAGGTCAAAATAAGCAGTAATGCAAACTCAGTCAGAGACATAGATTTTCCTTTGCAACTTGCTTAAACATGTTTAACAGTGCATGAAATGTTGTCTAAAACAAATAGAATGATGCATTTTAGTGGCTGGATCTGGTTTTATCACATTCTGTATTGGACGTTGAAAATGAAATTTTCTCAGCCTGCAGAGGTCAAAATAAGCAGTAATGCAAACTCAGTCAGAGACATAGATTTTTACTTGCAACTTGCTTAAACATGTTTAACAGTGCATGAAATGTTGTCTAAAACAAAAAGAATGATGCATTTTAGTGGCTGGATCTGGTTTTATCACATTCTGTATTGGACGTTGAAAATGAGCTTTTCTCAGCCAGCAGAGGTCAAAATAAGCAGTAATGCAAACTCAGTCAGAGACATAGATTTTCACTTGCAACTTGCTTAAACATGTTTAACAGTGCATAAAATGTTGTCTAAAACAAATAGAATGATGCATTTTAGTGGCTGGATCTGGTTTTATCACATTCTGTATTGGACGTTGAAAATGAAATTTTCTCAGCCTGCAGAGGTCAAAATAAGCAGTAATGGAAACTCAGACAGAGACATAGATTTTCACTTGCAACTTGCTTAAACATGTTTAACAGTGCATGAAAAGTTGTCTAAAACAAAAAGAATGAGGCATTTTAGTGGCTGGATCTGGTTTTATCACATTCTGTTATGGACGTTGAAAATGAGCTTTTCTCAGCCAGCAGAGGTCAAAATAAGCAGTAATGCAAACTCAGTCAGAGACATAGATTTTCACTGGCAACTTGCTTAAACATGTTTAACAGTGCATGAAATGTTGTCTAAAACAAAAAGAATGATGCATTTTAGTGGCTGGATCTGGTTTTATCACATTCTGTATTGGACGTTGAAAATGAGCTTTTCTCAGCCAGCAGAGGTCAAAATAAGCAGTAATGCAAACTCAGTCAGAGACATAGATTTTCACTGGCAACTTGCTTAAACATGTTTAACAGTGCATGAAATGTTGTCTAAACCAAAAGAATGATGCATTTTAGTGGCTGGATCTGGTTTTATCACATTCTGTATTGGATGTTGAAAATGAGCTTTTCTCAGCCAGCAGAGGTCAAAATAAGCAGTAATGCAAACTCAGTCAGAGACATAGATTTTCACTTGCAACTTGCTTTAACATGTTTAACAGTGCATGAAATGTTGTCTAAAACAAAAAGAATGATGCATTTTAGTGGCTGGATCTGGTTTTATCACATTCTGGATTGGACGTAGAATTTGAGCTTTTCTCAGCCAGCAAAGGTCAAAATAAGCAGTAATGCAAACTCAGTCAGAGACATAGATTTTCCTTTGCAACTTGCTTAAACATGTTTAACAGTGCATGAAATGTTGTCTAAAACAAATAGAATGATGCATTTTAGTGGCTGGATCTGGTTTTATCACATTCTGTATTGGACGTTGAAAATGAAATTTTCTCAGCCTGCAGAGGTCAAAATAAGCAGTAATGCAAACTCAGTCAGAGACATAGATTTTTACTTGCAACTTGCTTAAACATGTTTAACAGTGCATGAAATGTTGTCTAAAACAAAAAGAATGATGCATTTTAGTGGCTGGATCTGGTTTTATCACATTCTGTATTGGACGTTGAAAATGAGCTTTTCTCAGCCAGCAGAGGTCAAAATAAGCAGTAATGCAAACTCAGTCAGAGACATAGATTTTCACTTGCAACTTGCTTAAACATGTTTAACAGTGCATAAAATGTTGTCTAAAACAAATAGAATGATGCATTTTAGTGGCTGGATCTGGTTTTATCACATTCTGTATTGGACGTTGAAAATGAAATTTTCTCAGCCTGCAGAGGTCAAAATAAGCAGTAATGCAAACTCAGTCAGAGACATAGATTTTCACTTGCAACTTGCTTAAACATGTTTAACAGTGCATAAAATGTTGTCTAAAACAAAAAGAATGATGCATTTTAGTGGCTGGATCTGGTTTTATCACATTCTGTATTGGACGTTGAAAATGAGCTTTTCTCAGCCAGCAGAGGTCAAAATAAGCAGTGATGCAAACTCAGTCAGAGACATAGATTTTCACTTGCAACTTGCTTAAACATGTTTAACAGTGCATGAAATGTTGTCTAAAACAAAAAGAAGGATCCATTTTAGTGGCTGGATCTGGTTTTATCACATTCTGTATTGGACGTTGAAAATGAGCTTTTCTCAGCCAGCAGAGGTCAAAATAAGCAGTAATGCAAACTCAGTCAGAGACATAGATTTTTCACTTGCAACTTGCTTAAACATGTTTAACAGTGCATTAAATGTTGTCTAAAACAAAAAGAATGATGCATTTTAGTGGCTGGATCTGGTTTTATCACATTCTGTATTGGACGTTGAAAATGAGCTTTTCTCAGCCAGCAGAGGTCAAAATAAGCAGTAATGCAAACTCAGTCAGAGACATAGATTTTCACTTGCAACATGCTTAAACATGTTTAATAGTGCATGAAATGTTGTCTAAAACAAAAAGAATGATGCATTTTAGTGGCTGGATCTGGTTTTATCACATTCTGTATTGGACGTTGAAAATGAGCTTTTCTCAGCCAGCAGAGGTCAAAATAAGCAGTGATGCAAACTCAGTCAGAGACATAGATTTTCACTTGCAACTTGCTTAAACATGTTTAACAGTGCATTAAATGTTGTCTAAAACAAAAAGAATGATGCATTTTAGTGGCTGGATCTGGTTTTATCACATTCTGTATTGGACGTTGAAAATGAGCTTTTCTCAGCCAGCAGAGGTCAAAATAAGCAGTGATGCAAACTCAGTCAGAGACATAGATTTTCACTTGCAACTTGCTTAAACATGTTTAACAGTGCATTAAATGTTGTCTAAAACAAAAAGAATGATGCATTTTAGTGGCTGGATCTGGTTTTATCACATTCTGTATTGGACGTTGAAAATGAGCTTTTCTCAGCCAGCAGAGGTCAAAATAAGCAGTAATGCAAACTCAGTCAGAGATATAGATTTTCACTGGCAACTTGCTTAAACATGTTTAATAGTGCATGAAATGTTGTCTAAAACAAAAAGAATGATGCATTTTAGTGGCTGGATCTGGTTTTATCACATTCTGTATTGGACGTTGAAAATGAGCTTTTCTCAGCCAGCAGAGGTCAAAATAAGCAGTGATGCAAACTCAGTCAGAGACATAGATTTTCACTTGCAACTTGCTTAAACATGTTTAACAGTGCATGAAATGTTGTCTAAAACAAAAAGAATGATCCATTTTAGTGGCTGGATCTGGTTTTATCACATTCTGTATTGGACGTTGAAAATGAGCTTTTCTCAGCCAGCAGAGGTCAAAATAAGCAGTAATGCAAACTCAGTCAGAGACATAGATTTTCACTTGCAACTTGCTTAAACATGTTTAACAGTGCATGAAATGTTGTCTAAAACAAAAAGAATGATGCATTTTAGTGGCTGGATCTGGTTTTATCACATTCTGTATTGGACGTTGAAAATGAGCTTTTCTCAGCCAGCAGAGGTCAAAATAAGCAGTAATGCAAACTCAGTCAGAGACATAGATTTTCACTGGCAACTTGCTTAAACATGTTTAACAGTGCATGAAAGGTTGTCTAATACAAAAAGAATGATGCATTTTAGTGGCTGGATCTGGTTTTATCACATTCTGTATTGGATGTTGAAAATGAGCTTTTCTCAGCCAGCAGAGGTCAAAATAAGCAGTAATGCAAACTCAGTCAGAGACATAGATTTTCACTTGCAACTTGCTTAAACATGTTTAACAGTGCATGAAATGTTGTCTAAAACAAATAGAATGATGCATTTTAGTGGCTGGATCTGGTTTTATCACATTCTGTATTGGACGTTGAAAATGAAATTTTCTCAGCCTTCAGAGATCAAAATAAGCAGTAATGCAAACTCAGTCAGAGACATAGATTTTCACTGCCAACTTGCTTAAACATGTTTAACAGTGCATAAAATGTTGTCTAAAACAAAAAGAATGATGCATTTTAGTGGCTGGATCTGGTTTTATCACATTCTGTATTGGACGTTGAAAATGAGCTTTTCTCAGCCAGCAGAGGTCAAAATAAGCAGTGATGCAAACTCAGTCAGAGACTTAGATTTTCACTTGCAACTTGCTTAAACATGTTTAACAGTGCATGAAATGTTGTCTAAAACAAAAAGAATGATGCATTTTAGTGGCTGGATCTGGTTTTATCACATTCTGTATTGGACGTTGAAAATGAGCTTTTCTCAGCCAGCAGAGGTCAAAATAAGCAGTGATGCAAACTCAGTCAGAGACATAGATTTTCACTTGCAACTTGCTTAAACATGTTTAACAGTGCATGAAATGTTGTCTAAAACAAAAAGAATGATGCATTTTAGTGGCTGGATCTGGTTTTATCACATTCTGGATTGGACGTTGAAATTGAGCTTTTCTCAGCCAGCAGAGGTCAAAATAAGCAGTAATGCAAACTCAGTCAGAGACATAGATTTTCCTTTGCAACTTGCTTAAACATGTTTAACAGTGCATGAAATGTTGTCTAAAACAAATAGAATGATGCATTTTAGTGGCTGGATCTGGTTTTATCACATTCTGTATTGGACGTTGAAAATGAAATTTTCTCAGCCTGCAGAGGTCAAAATAAGCAGTAATGCAAACTCAGTCAGAGACATAGATTTTCACTTGCAACTTGCTTAAACATGTTTAACAGTGCATAAAATGTTGTCTAAAACAAAAAGAATGATCCATTTTAGTGGCTGGATCTGGTTTTATCACATTCTGTATTGGACGTTGAAAATGAGCTTTTCTCAGCCAGCAGAGGTCAAAATAAGCAGTAATGCAAACTCAGTCAGAGACATAGATTTTCACTTGCAACTTGCTTAAACATGTTTAACAGTGCATGAAATGTTGTCTAAAACAAAAAGAATGATGCATTTTAGTGGCTGGATCTGGTTCTATCACATTCTGTATTGGACGTTGAAAATGAGCTTTTCTCAGCCAGCAGAGGTCAAAATAAGCAGTAATGCAAACTCAGTCAGAGACATAGATTTTCACTTGCAACTTGCTTAAACATGTTTAACAGTGCATGAATTGTTGTCTAAAACAAATAGAATGATGCATTTTAGTGGCTGGAACTGGCTTTATCACATTCTGTATTGGACGTTGAAAATGAGCTTTTCTCAGCCAGCAGAGGTCAAAATAAGCAGTAATGGAAACTCAGACAGAGACATAGATTTTCACTTGCAACTTGCTTAAACATGTTTAACAGTGCATGAAATGTTGTCTAAAACAAAAAGAATGAGGCATTTTAGTGGCTGGATCTGGTTTTATCACATTCTGTTATGGACGTTGAAAATGAGCTTTTCTCAGCCAGCAGAGGTCAAAATAAGCAGTAATGCAAACTCAGTCAGAGACATAGATTTTCACTGGCAACTTGCTTAAACATGTTTAACAGTGCATGAAATGTTGTCTAAAACAAAAAGAATGATGCATTTTAGTGGCTGGATCTGGTTTTATCACATTCTGTATTGGACGTTGAAAATGAGCTTTTCTCAGCCAGCAGAGGTCAAAATAAGCAGTAATGCAAACTCAGTCAGAGACATAGATTTTCACTTGCAACTTGCTTAAACATGTTTAACAGTGCATGAAATGTTGTCTAAAACAAATAGAATGATGCATTTTAGTGGCTGGATCTGGTTTTATCACATTCTGTATTGGACGTTGAAAATGAAATTTTCTCAGCCTGCAGAGATCAAAATAAGCAGTAATGCAAACTCAGTCAGAGACATAGATTTTCACTGCCAACTTGCTTAAACATGTTAAAAAGTGCATAAAATGTTGTCTAAAACAAAAAGAATGATGCATTTTAGTGGCTGGATCTGGTTTTATCACATTCTGTATTGGACGTTGAAAATGAGCTTTTCTCAGCCAGCAGAGGTCAAAATAAGCAGTGATGCAAACTCAGTCAGAGACATAGATTTTCACTTGCAACTTGCTTAAACATGTTTAACAGTGCATGAAATGTTGTCTAAAACAAAAAGAATGATGCATTTTAGTGGCTGGATCTGGTTTTATCACATTCTGTATTGGACGTTGAAAATGAGCTTTTCTCAGCCAGCAGAGGTCAAAATAAGCAGTGATGCAAACTCAGTCAGAGACATAGATTTTCACTTGCAACTTGCTTAAACATGTTTAACAGTGCATGAAATGTTGTCTAAAACAAAAAGAATGATGCATTTTAGTGGCTGGATCTGGTTTTATCACATTCTGGATTGGACGTTGAAATTGAGCTTTTCTCAGCCAGCAGAGGTCAAAATAAGCAATAATGCAAACTCAGTCAGAGACATAGATTTTCCTTTGCAACTTGCTTAAACATGTTTAACAGTGCATGAAATGTTGTCTAAAACAAATAGAATGATGCATTTTAGTGGCTGGATCTGGTTTTATCACATTCTGTATTGGACGTTGAAAATGAAATTTTCTCAGCCTGCAGAGGTCAAAATAAGCAGTAATGCAAACTCAGTCAGAGACATAGATTTTCACTTGCAACTTGCTTAAACATGTTTAACAGTGCATGAAATGTTGTCTAAAACAAAAAGAATGATGCATTTTAGTGGCTGGATCTGGTTTTATCACATTCTGTATTGGACGTTGAAAATGAGCTTTTCTCAGCCAGCAGAGGTCAAAATAAGCAGTAATGCAAACTCAGTCAGAGACATAGATTTTCACTTGCAACTTGCTTAAACATGTTTAACAGTGCATGAAATGTTGTCTAAAACAAATAGAATGATGCATTTTAGTGGCTGGATCTGGTTTTATCACATTCTGTATTGGACGTTAAAAATGAAATTTTCTCAGCCTGCAGAGGTCAAAATAAGCAGTAATGCAAACTCAGTCAGAGACATAGATTTTTACTTGCAACTTGCTTAAACATGTTTAACAGTGCATGAAATGTTGTCTAAAACAAAAATAATGATGCATTTTAGTGGCTGGATCTGGTTTTATCACATTCTGTATTGGACATTGAAAATGAGCTTTTCTCAGCCAGCAGAGGTCAAAATAAGCAGTAATGCAAACTCAGTCAGAGACATAGATTTTCACTTGCAACTTGCTTAAACATGTTTAACAGTGCATGAAATGTTGTCTAAAACAAATAGAATGATGCATTTTAGTGGCTGGATCTGGTTTTATCACATTCTGTATTGGACGTTGAAAATGAGCTTTTCTCAGCCAGCAGAGGTCAAAATAAGCAGTAATGCAAACTCAGTCAGAGACATAGATTTTCACTGGCAACATGCTTAAACATGTTTAATAGTGCATGCAATGTTGTCTAAAACAAAAAGAATGATGCATTTTAGTGGCTGGATCTGGTTTTATCACATTCTGTATTGAACGTTGAAAATGAGCTTTTCTCAGCCAGCAAAGGTCAAAATAAGCAGTAATGCAAACTCAGTCAGAGACATAGATTTTCACTTGCAACTTGCTTAAACATGTTTAACAGTGCATGAAATGTTGTCTAAAACAAAAAGAATGATGCATTTTAGTGGCTGGATCTGGTTTTATCACATTCTGTATTGGACGTTGAAAATGAGCTTTTCTCAGCCAGCAGAGGTCAAAATAAGCAGTGATGCAAACTCAGTCAGAGACATAGATTTTCACTTACAACTTGCTTAAACATGTTTAACAGTGCATTAAATGTTGTCTAAAACAAAAAGAATGATGCATTTTAGTGGCTGGATCTGGTTTTATCACATTCTGTATTGGACGTTGAAAATGAGCTTTTCTCAGCCAGCAGAGGTCAAAATAAGCAGTAATGCAAACTCAGTCAAAGATATAGATTTTCACTGGCAACTTGCTTAAACGTGTTTAATAGTGCATGAAATGTTGTCTAAAACAAAAAGAATGATGCATTTTAGTGGCTGGATCTGGTTTTATCACATTCTGTATTGGACGTTGAAAATGAGCTTTTCTCAGCCAGCAGAGGTCAAAATAAGCAGTGATGCAAACTCAGTCTAAGACATAGATTTTCACTTGCAACTTGCTTAAACATGTTTAACAGTGCATGAAATGTTGTCTAAAACAAAAAGAAGTATCCATTTTAGTGGCTGGATCTGGTTTTATCACATTCTGTATTGGACGTTGAAAATGAGCTTTTCTCAGCCAGCAGAGGTCAAAATAAGCAGTAATGCAAACTCAGTCAGAGACATAGATTTTCACTTGCAACTTGCTTAAACATGTTTAACAGTGCATGAAATGTTGTCTAAAACAAAAAGAATGATGCATTTTAGTGGCTGGATCTGGTTTTATCACATTCTGTATTGGACGTTGAAAATGAGCTTTTCTCAGCCAGCAGAGGTCAAAATAAGCAGTAATGCAAACTCAGTCAGAGACATAGATTTTCACTTGCAACTTGCTTAAACATGTTTAACAGTGCATGAATTGTTGTCTAAAACAAATAGAATGATGCATTTTAGTGGCTGGAACTGGCTTTATCACATTCTGTATTGGACGTTGAAAATGAGCTTTTCTCAGCCAGCAGAGGTCAAAATAAGCAGTAAAGGAAACTCAGACAGAGACATAGATTTTCACTTGCAACTTGCTTAAACATGTTTAACAGTGCATGAAAAGTTGTCTAAAACAAAAAGAATGATGCATTTTAGTGGCTGGATCTGGTTTTATCACATTCTGTATTGGACGTTGAAAATGAGCTTTTCTCAGCCAGCAGAGGTCAAAATAAGCAGTAATGCAAACTCAGTCAAAGATATAGATTTTCACTGGCAACTTGCTTAAACATGTTTAATAGTGCATGAAATGTTGTCTAAAACAAAAAGAATGATGCATTTTAGTGGCTAGATCTGGTTTTATCACATTCTGTATTGGACGTTGAAAATTAGCTTTTCTCAGCCAGCAGAGGTCAAAATAAGCAGTGATGCAAACTCAGTCTGAGACATAGATTTTCACTTGCAACTTGCTTAAACATGTTTAACAGTGCATGAAATGTTGTCTAAAACAAAAAGAATGATCCATTTTAGTGGCTGGATCTGGTTTTATCACATTCTGTATTGGACGTTGAAAATGAGCTTTTCTCAGCCAGCAGAGGTCAAAATAAGCAGTAATGCAAACTCAGTCAGAGACATAGATTTTCACTTGCAACTTGCTTAAACATGTTTAACAGTGCATGAAATGTTGTCTAAAACAAAAAGAATGATGCATTTTAGTGGCTGGATCTGGTTTTATCACATTCTGTATTGGACGTTGAAAATGAGCTTTTCTCAGCCAGCAGAGGTCAAAATAAGCAGTAATGCAAACTCAGTCAGAGACATAGATTTTCACTTGCAACTTGCTTAAACATGTTTAACAGTGCATGAATTGTTGCCTAAACAAATAGAATGATGCATTTTAGTGGCTGGAACTGGCTTTATCACATTCTGTATTGGACGTTGAAAATGAGCTTTTCTCAGCCAGCAGAGGTCAAAATAAGCAGTAAAGGAAACTCAGACAGAGACATAGATTTTCACTTGCAACTTGCTTAAACATGTTTAACAGTGCATGAAAAGTTGTCTAAAACAAAAAGAATGAGGCATTTTAGTGGCTGGATCTGGTTTTATCACATTCTGTTATGGACGTTGAAAATGAGCTTTTCTCAGCCAGCAGAGGTCAAAATAAGCAGTAATGCAAACTCAGTCAGAGACATAGATTTTCACTGGCAACTTGCTTAAACATGTTTAACAGTGCATGAAATGTTGTCTAAAACAAAAAGAATGATGCATTTTAGTGGCTGGATCTGGTTTTATCACATTCTGTATTGGACGTTGAAAATGAGCTTTTCTCAGCCAGCAGAGGTCAAAATAAGCAGTAATGCAAACTCAGTCAGAGACATAGATTTTCACTTGCAACTTGCTTAAACATGTTTAACAGTGCATGAAATGTTGTCTAAAACAAATAGAATGATGCATTTTAGTGGCTGGATCTGGTTTTATCGCATTCTGTATTGGACGTTGAAAATGAAATTTTCTCAGCCTGCAGAGATCAAAATAAGCAGTAATGCAAACTCAGTCAGAGACATAGATTTTCACTTGCAACTTGCTTAAACATGTTTAACAGTGCATAAAATGTTGTCTAAAACAAAAAGAATGATGCATTTTAGTGGCTGGATCTGGTTTTATCACATTCTGTATTGGACGTTGAAAATGAGCTTTTCTCAGCCAGCAGAGGTCAAAATAAGCAGTAATGCAAACTCAGTCAGAGACATAGATTTTCACTTGCAACTTGCTTAAACATGTTTAACAGTGCATGAATTGTTGTCTAAAACAAATAGAATGATGCATTTTAGTGGCTGGAACTGGCTTTATCACATTCTGTATTGGACGTTGAAAATGAGCTTTTCTCAGCCAGCAGAGGTCAAAATAAGCAGTAAAGGAAACTCAGACAGAGACATAGATTTTCACTTGCAACTTGCTTAAACATGTTTAACAGTGCATGAAAAGTTGTCTAAAACAAAAAGAATGATGCATTTTAGTGGCTGGATCTGGTTTTATCACATTCTGTATTGGACGTTGAAAATGAGCTTTTCTCAGCCAGCAGAGGTCAAAATAAGCAGTAATGCAAACTCAGTCAAAGATATAGATTTTCACTGGCAACTTGCTTAAACATGTTTAATAGTGCATGAAATGTTGTCTAAAACAAAAAGAATGATGCATTTTAGTGGCTAGATCTGGTTTTATCACATTCTGTATTGGACGTTGAAAATTAGCTTTTCTCAGCCAGCTGAGGTCAAAATAAGCAGTGATGCAAACTCAG
This sequence comes from Danio rerio, assembly GCF_052040795.2. NCBI lineage: Eukaryota > Metazoa > Chordata > Actinopteri > Cypriniformes > Danionidae > Danio > Danio rerio. The sequence goes on along the minus strand of NC_141034.1, from coordinate 15,689,951 downwards.
TCTGAGACATAGATTTTCACTTGCAACTTGCTTAAACATGTTTAACAGTGCATGAAATGTTGTCTAAAACAAAAAGAATGATCCATTTTAGTGGCTGGATCTGGTTTTATCACATTCTGTATTGGACGTTGAAAATGAGCTTTTCTCAGCCAGCAGAGGTCAAAATAAGCAGTAATGCAAACTCAGTCAGAGACATAGATTTTCACTTGCAACTTGCTTAAACATGTTTAACAGTGCATGAAATGTTGTCTAAAACAAAAAGAATGATGCATTTTAGTGGCTGGATCTGGTTTTATCACATTCTGTATTGGACGTTGAAAATGAGCTTTTCTCAGCCAGCAGAGGTCAAAATAAGCAGTAATGCAAACTCAGTCAGAGACATAGATTTTCACTTGCAACTTGCTTAAACATGTTTAACAGTGCATGAATTGTTGCCTAAACAAATAGAATGATGCATTTTAGTGGCTGGAACTGGCTTTATCACATTCTGTATTGGACGTTGAAAATGAGCTTTTCTCAGCCAGCAGAGGTCAAAATAAGCAGTAAAGGAAACTCAGACAGAGACATAGATTTTCACTTGCAACTTGCTTAAACATGTTTAACAGTGCATGAAAAGTTGTCTAAAACAAAAAGAATGAGGCATTTTAGTGGCTGGATCTGGTTTTATCACATTCTGTTATGGACGTTGAAAATGAGCTTTTCTCAGCCAGCAGAGGTCAAAATAAGCAGTAATGCAAACTCAGTCAGAGACATAGATTTTCACTGGCAACTTGCTTAAAAATGTTTAACAGTGCATGAAATGTTGTCTAAAACAAAAAGAATGATGCATTTTAGTGGCTGGATCTGGTTTTATCACATTCTGTATTGGACGTTGAAAATGAGCTTTTCTCAGCCAGCAGAGGTCAAAATAAGCAGTAATGCAAACTCAGTCAGAGACATAGATTTTCACTTGCAACTTGCTTAAACATGTTTAACAGTGCATGAAATGTTGTCTAAAACAAATAGAATGATGCATTTTAGTGGCTGGATCTGGTTTTATCGCATTCTGTATTGGACGTTGAAAATGAAATTTTCTCAGCCTGCAGAGATCAAAATAAGCAGTAATGCAAACTCAGTCAGAGACATAGATTTTCACTTGCAACTTGCTTAAACATGTTTAACAGTGCATAAAATGTTGTCTAAAACAAAAAGAATGATGCATTTTAGTGGCTGGATCTGGTTTTATCACATTCTGTATTGGACGTTGAAAATGAGCTTTTCTCAGCCAGCAGAGGTCAAAATAAGCAGTGATGCAAACTCAGTCAGAGACATAGATTTTCACTTGCAACTTGCTTAAACATGTTTAACAGTGCATGAAATGTTGTCTAAAACAAAAAGAATGATGCATTTTAGTGGCTGGATCTGGTTTTATCACATTCTGTATTGGACGTTGAAAATGAGCTTTTCTCAGCCAGCAGAGGTCAAAATAAGCAGTGATGCAAACTCAGTCAGAGACATAGATTTTCACTTGCAACTTGCTTAAACATGTTTAACAGTGCATGAAATGTTGTCTAAAACAAAAAGAATGATCCATTTTAGTGGCTGGATCTGGTTTCATCACATTCTGTATTGGACGTTGAAAATGAGCTTTTCTCAGCCAGCAGAGGTCAAAATAAGCAGTAATGCAAACTCAGTCAGAGACATAGATTTTCACTTGCAACTTGCTTAAACATGTTTAACAGTGCATGAAATGTTGTCTAAAACAAAAAGAATGATGCATTTTAGTGGCTGGATCTGGTTTTATCACATTCTGTATTGGACATTGAAAATGAGCTTTTCTCAGCCAGCAGAGGTCAAAATAAGCAGTAATGCAAACTCAGTCAGAGACATAGATTTTCACTTGCAACTTGCTTTAACATGTTTAACAGTGCATGAAATGTTGTCTAAAACAAAAAGAATGATGCATTTTAGTGGCTGGATCTGGTTTTATCACATTCTGGATTGGACGTTGAAATTGAGCTTTTCTCAGCCAGCAGAGGTCAAAATAAGCAGTAATGCAAACTCAGTCAGAGACATAGATTTTCCTTTGCAACTTGCTTAAACATGTTTAACAGTGCATGAAATGTTGTCTAAAACAAATAGAATGATGCATTTTAGTGGCTGGATCTGGTTTTATCACATTCTGTATTGGACGTTGAAAATGAAATTTTCTCAGCCTGCAGAGGTCTAAATAAGCAGTAATGCAAACTCAGTCAGAGACATAGATTTTCACTTGCAACTTGCTTAAACATGTTTAACAGTGCATGAAATGTTGTCTAAAACAAAAAGAATGATGCATTTTAGTGGCTGGATCTGGTTTTATCACATTCTGTATTGGACGTTGAAAATGAGCTTTTCTCAGCCAGCAGAGGTCAAAATAAGCAGTAATGCAAACTCAGTCAGAGACATAGATTTTCACTTGCAACTTGCTTAAACATGTTTAACAGTGCATGAAATGTTGTCTAAAACAAATAGAATGATGCATTTTAGTGGCTGGATCTGGTTTTATTACATTCTGTATTGGACGTTGAAAATGAAATTTTCTCAGCCTGCAGAGATCAAAATAAGCAGTAATGCAAACTCAGTCAGAGACATAGATTTTCACTTGCAACTTGCTTAAACATGTTTAACAGTGCACAAAATGTTGTCTAAAACAAAAAGAATGATGCATTTTAGTGGCTGGATCTGGTTTTATCACATTCTGTATTGGACGTTGAAAATGAGCTTTTCTCAGCCAGCAGAGGTCAAAATAAGCAGTGATGCAAACTCAGTCAGAGACATAGATTTTCACTTGCAACTTGCTTAAACATGTTTAACAGTGCATGAAATGTTGTCTAAAACAAAAAGAAGGATCCATTTTAGTGGCTGGATCTGGTTTTATCACATTCTGTATTGGACGTTGAAAATGAGCTTTTCTCAGCCAGCAGAGGTCAAAATAAGCAGTAATGCAAACTCAGTCAGAGACATAGATTTTCACTTGCAACTTGCTTAAACATGTTTAACAGTGCATTAAATGTTGTCTAAAACAAAAAGAATGATGCATTTTAGTGGCTGGATCTGGTTTTATCACATTCTGTATTGGACGTTGAAAATGAGCTTTTCTCAGCCAGCAGAGGTCAAAATAAGCAGTAATGCAAACTCAGTCAGAGACATAGATTTTCACTGGCAACTTGCTTAAACATGTTTAACAGTGCATGAAATGTTGTCTAAAACAAAAAGAATGATGCATTTTAGTGGCTGGATCTGGTTTTATCACATTCTGTATTGGACGTTGAAATTGAGCTTTTCTCAGCCAGCAGAGGTCAAAATAAGCAGTAATGCAAACTCAGTCAGAGACATAGATTTTCACTGGCAACTTGCTTAAACATGTTTAACAGTGCATGAAATGTTGTCTAAAACAAATAGAATGATGCATTTTAGTGGCTGGATCTGGTTTTATCACATTCTGTATTGGACGTTGAAAATGAAATTTTCTCAGCCTGCAGAGGTCAAAAAAAGCAGTAATGCAAACTCAGTCAGAGACATAGATTTTCACTTGCAACTTGCTTAAACATGTTTAACAGTGCATGAAATGTTGTCTAAAACAAAAAGAATGATGCATTTTAGTGGCTGGATCTGGTTTTATCACATTCTGTATTGGACGTTGAAAATGAGCTTTTCTCAGCCAGCAGAGGTCAAAATAAGCAGTAATGCAAACTCAGTCAGAGACATAGATTTTCACTTGCAACTTGCTTAAACATGTTTAACAGTGCATGAAATGTTGTCTAAAACAAATAGAATGATGCATTTTAGTGGCTGGATCTGGTTTTATCACATTCTGTATTGGACGTTAAAAATGAAATTTTCTCAGCCTGCAGAGGTCAAAATAAGCAGTAATGCAAACTCAGTCAGAGACATAGATTTTTACTTGCAACTTGCTTAAACATGTTTAACAGTGCATGAAATGTTGTCTAAAACAAAAAGAATGATGCATTTTAGTGGCTGGATCTGGTTTTATCACATTCTGTATTGGACGTTGAAAATGAGCTTTTCTCAGCCAGCAGAGGTCAAAATAAGCAGTAATGCAAATTCAGTCAGAGACATAGATTTTCACTTGCAACTTGCTTAAACATGTTTAACAGTGCATGAAATGTTGTCTAAAACAAATAGAATGATGCATTTTAGTGGCTGGATCTGGTTTTATCACATTCTGTATTGGACGTTGAAAATGAAATTTTCTCAGCCTGCAGAGATCAAAATAAGCAGTAATGCAAACTCAGTCAGAGACATAGATTTTCACTTGCAACTTGCTTAAACATGTTTAACAGTGCATTAAATGTTGTCTAAAACAAAAAGAATGATGCATTTTAGTGGCTGGATCTGGTTTTATCACATTCTGTATTGGACGTTGAAAATGAGCTTTTCTCAGCCAGCAGAGGTCAAAATAAGCAGTAATGCAAACTCAGTCAGAGACATAGATTTTCACTGGCAACTTGCTTAAACATGTTTAATAGTGCATGAAATGTTGTCTAAAACAAAAAGAATGATGCATTTTAGTGGCTGGATCTGGTTTTATCACATTCTGTATTGAACGTTGAAAATGAGCTTTTCTCAGCCAGCAGAGGTCAAAATAAGCAGTAATGCAAACTCAGTCAGAGACATAGATTTTCCTTTGCAACTTGCTTAAACATGTTTAACAGTGCATGAAATGTTGTCTAAAACAAATAGAATGATGCATTTTAGTGGCTGGATCTGGTTTTATCACATTCTGTATTGGACGTTGAAAATGAAATTTTCTCAGCCAGCAGAGGTCAAAATAAGCAGTAATGCAAACTCAGTCAGAGACATAGATTTTCACTTGCAACTTGCTTAAACATGTTTAACAGTGCATGAAATGTTGTCTAAAACAAAAAGAATGATGCATTTTAGTGGCTGGATCTGGTTTTATCACATTCTGTATTGGACGTTGAAAATGAGCTTTTCTCAGCCAGCAGAGGTCAAAATAAGCAGTAATGCAAACTCAGTCAGAGACATAGATTTTCACTTGCAACTTGCTTAAACATGTTTAACAGTGCATAAAATGTTGTCTAAAACAAAAAAGAATGATGCATTTTAGTGGCTGGATCTGGCTTTATCACATTCTGTATTGGACGTGAAAATGAGCTTTTCTCAGCCAGCAGAGGTCAAAATAAGCAGTATTGCAAACTCAGTCAGAGACATAGATTTTAACTTGCAACTTGCTTAAACATGTTTAACAGTGCATGAAATGTTGTCTAAAACAAAAAGAATGAGGCATTTTAGTGGCTGGATCTGGTTTTATCACATTCTGTTATGGACGTTGAAAATGAGCTTTTCTCAGCCAGCAGAGGTCAAAATAGGCAGTAATGCAAACTCAGTCAGAGACATAGATTTTCACTTGCAACTTGCTTAAACATGTTTAACAGTGCATTAAATGTTGTCTAAAACAAAAAGAATAATGCATTTTAGTGGCTGTATCTGGTTTTATCACATTCTGTATTGGACGTTGAAAATGAGCTTTTCTCAGCCAGCAGAGGTCAAAATAAGCAGTAATGCAAACTCAGTCAGAGACATAGATTTTCACTTGCAACTTGCTTAAACATGTTTAACAGTGCATAAAATGTTGTCTAAAACAAAAAAGAATGATGCATTTTAGTGGCTGGATCTGGCTTTATCACATTCTGTATTGGACGTTGAAAATGAGCTTTTCTCAGCCAGCAGAGGTCAAAATAAGCAGTAATGCAAACTCAGTCAGAGACATAGATTTTCACTTGCAACTTGCTTAAACATGTTTAACAGTGCATGAAATGTTGTCTAAAACAAAAAGAATGAGGCATTTTAGTGGCTGGATCTGGTTTTATCACATTCTGTTATGGACGTTGAAAATGAGCTTTTCTCAGCCAGCAGAGGTCAAAATAGGCAGTAATGCAAACTCAGTCAGAGACATAGATTTTCACTGGCAACTTGCTTAAACATGTTTAACAGTGCATGAAATGTTGTCTAAAACAAAAAGAATGATGCATTTTAGTGGCTGGATCTGGTTTTATCACATTCTATATTGGACGTTGAAAATGAGCTTTTCTCAGCCAGCAGAGGTCAAAATAAGCAGTAATGCAAACTCAGTCAGAGACATAGATTTTCACTGGCAACTTGCTTAAACATGTTTAACAGTGCATGAAATGTTGTCTAAAACAAAAAGAATGATGCATTTTAGTGGCTGGATCTGGTTTTATCACATTCTGTATTGGACGTTGAAAATGAGCTTTTCTCAGCCAGCAGAGGTCAAAATAAGCAGTAATGCAAACTCAGTCAGAGACATAGATTTTCACTGGCAACTTGCTTAAACATGTTTAACTGTGCATGAAATGTTGTCTAAAACAAATAGAATGATGCATTTTAGTGGCTGGATCTGGTTTTATCACATTCTGTATTGGACGTTGAAAATGAGCTTTTCTCAGCCAGCAGAGGTCAAAATAAGCAGTAATGCAAACTCATTCAGAGACATAGATTTTCACTGGCAACTTGCTTAAACATGTTTAACAGTGCATGAAATGTTGTCTAAAACAAAAAGAATGATGCATTTTAGTGGCTGGATCTGGTTTTATCACATTCTGTATTGGACGTTAAAAATGAGCTTTTCTCAGCCAGCAGAGGTCAAAATAAGCAGTAATGCACACTCAGTCAGAGACATAGATTTTCACTTGCAACTTGCTTTAACATGTTTAACAGTGCATGAATTGTTGTTTAAAACAAAAAGAATGATGCATTTTAGTGGCTGGATCTGGTTTTATCACATTCTGTATTGGACATAGAAAATGAGCTTTTCTCAGCCAGCAGAGGTCAAAATAAGCAGTAATGCAAACTCAGTCAGAGACATAGATTTTCACTTGCAACTTGCTTAAACATGTTCAACAGTGCATGAAATGTCGTCTAAAACAAAAAGAATGATGCATTTTAGTGGCTGGATCTGGTTTTATCACATTCTGTATTGGACGTAGAAAATGAGCTTTTCTCAGCCAGCAGAGGTCAAAATAAGCAGTAATGCAAACTCAGTCAGAGAAATAGATTTTCACTTGCAACTTGCTTAAACATGTTTAACAGTGCATGAAATGTTGTCTAAAACAAAAAGAATGATGCATTTTAGTGGCTGGATCTGGTTTTATCACATTCTGTATTGGACGTTGAAAATTAGCTTTTCTCAGCCAGCAGAGGTCAAAATAAGCAGTGATGCAAACTCAGTCAGAGACATATATTTTCACTTGCAACTTGCTTTAACATGTTTAACAGTGCATGAAATGTTGTCTAAAACAAAAAGAATGATGCATTTTAGTGGCTGGATCTGGTTTTATCACATTCTGTATTGGATGTTGAAAATGAGCTTTTCTCAGCCAGCAGAGGTCAAAATAAGCAGTAATGCAAACTCAGTCAGAGACATAGATTTTCACTTGCAACTTGCTTAAACATGTTTAACAGTGCATGAAATGTTGTCTAAAACAAAAAGAATGATGCATTTTAGTGGCTGGATCTGGTTTTATCACATTCTGTTATGGACGTTGAAAATTAGCTTTTCTCAGCCAGCAGAGGTCAAAATAGGCAGTAATGCAAACTCAGTCAGAGACATAGATTTTCACTGGCAACTTGCTTAAACATGTTTAACAGTGCATGAAATGTTGTCTAAAACAAAAAGAATGATGCATTTTAGTGGCTGGATCTGGTTTTATCACATTCTATATTGGACGTTGAAAATGAGCTTTTCTCAGCCAGCAGAGGTCAAAATAAGCAGTAATGCAAACTCAGTCAGAGACATAGATTTTCACTGGCAACTTGCTTAAACATGTTTAACAGTGCATGAAATGTTGTCTAAAACAAAAAGAATGATGCATTTTAGTGGCTGGATCTGGTTTTATCACATTCTGTATTGGACGTTGAAAATGAGCTTTTCTCAGCCAGCAGAGGTCAAAATAAGCAGTAATGCAAACTCATTCAGAGACATAGATTTTCACTTGCAACTTGCTTAAACATGTTTAACAGTGCATGAAATGTTGTCTAAAACAAAAAGAATGATGTATTTTAGTGGCTGGATCTGGTTTTATCACATTCTGTATTGGACGTTAAAAATGAGCTTTTCTCAGCCAGCAGAGGTCAAAATAAGCAGTAATGCACACTCAGTCAGAGACATAGATTTTCACTTGCAACTTGCTTTAACATGTTTAACAGTGCATGAAATGTTGTTTAAAACAAAAAGAATGATGCATTTTAGTGGCTGGATCTGGTTTTATCACATTCTGTATTGGACATAGAAAATGAGCTTTTCTCAGCCAGCAGAGGTCAAAATAAGCAGTAATGCAAACTCAGTCAGAGACATAGATTTTCACTTGCAACTTGCTTAAACATGTTCAACAGTGCATGAAATGTCGTCTAAAACAAAAAGAATGATGCATTTTAGTGGCTGGATCTGGTTTTATCACATTCTGTATTGGACGTAGAAAATGAGCTTTTCTCAGCCAGCAGAGGTCAAAATAAGCAGTAATGCAAACTCAGTCAGAGACATAGATTTTCACTTGCAACTTGCTTTAACATGTTTAACAGTGCATGAAATGTTGTCTAAAACAAAAAGAATGATGCATTTTAGTGGCTGGATCTGGTTTTATCACATTCTGTATTGGACATTGAAAATGAGCTTTTCTCAGCCAGCAGAGGTCAAAATAAGCAGTAATGCAAACTCAGTCAGAGACATAGATTTTCACTTGCAACTTGCTTAAACATGTTTAACAGTGCATGAAATGTTGTCTAAAACAAATAGAATGATGCATTTTAGTGGCTGGATCTGGTTTTATCACATTCTGTATTGGACGTTGAAAATGAGCTTTTCTCAGCCAGCAGAGGTCAAAATAAGCAGTAATGCAAACTCAGTCAGAGACATAGATTTTCACTTGCAACTTGCTTTAACATGTTTAACAGTGCATGAAATGTTGTCTAATACAAAAAGAATGATGCATTTTAGTGGCTGGATCTGGTTTTATCACATTCTATATTGGACGTTGAAAATGAGCTTTTCTCAGCCAGCAGAGGTCAAAATAAGCAGTAATGCAAACTCAGTCAGAGACATAGATTTTCACTGGCAACTTGCTTAAACATGTTTAACAGTGCATGAAATGTTGTCTAAAACAAAAAGAATGATGCATTTTAGTGGCTGGATCTGGTTTTATCACATTCTGTATTGGACGTTGAAAATGAGCTTTTCTCAGCCAGCAGAGGTCAAAATAAGCAGTAATGCAAACTCATTCAGAGACATAGATTTTCACTGGCAACTTGCTTAAACATGTTTAACAGTGCATGAAATGTTGTCTAAAACAAAAAGAATGATGCATTTTAGTGGCTGGATCTGGTTTTATCACATTCTGTATTGGACGTTAAAAATTAGCTTTTCTCAGCCAGCAGAGGTCAAAATAAGCAGTAATGCACACTCAGTCAGAGACATAGATTTTCACTTGCAACTTGCTTTAACATGTTTAACAGTGCATGAAATGTTGTTTAAAACAAAAAGAATGATGCATTTTAGTGGCTGGATCTGGTTTTATCACATTCTGTATTGGACATAGAAAATGAGCTTTTCTCAGCCAGCAGAGGTCAAAATAAGCAGTAATGCAAACTCAGTCAGAGACATAGATTTTCACTTGCAACTTGCTTAAACATGTTCAACAGTGCATGAAATGTCGTCTAAAACAAAAAGAATGATGCATTTTAGTGGCTGTATCTGGTTTTATCACATTCTGTATTGGACGTAGAAAATGAGCTTTTCTCAGCCAGCAGAGGTCAAAATAAGCAGTAATGCAAACTCAGTCAGATACATAGATTTTCACTTGCAACTTGCTTAAACATGTTTAACAGTGCATGAAATGTTGTCTAAAACAAAAAGAATGATGCATTTTAGTGGCTGGATCTGGTTTTATCACATTCTGTATTGGACGTTGAAAATGAGCTTTTCTCAGCCAGCAGAGGTCAAAATAAGCAGTAATGCAAACTCAGTCAGAGACATATATTTTCACTTGCAACTTGCTTTAACATGTTTAACAGTGCATGAAATGTTGTCTAAAACAAAAAGAATGATGCATTTTAGTGGCTGGATCTGGTTTTATCACATTCTGTATTGGACGTTGAAAATGAGCTTTTCTCAGCCAGCAGAGGTCAAAATAAGCAGTAATGCAAACTCAGTCAGAGACATAGATTTTCACTTGCAACTTGCTTAAACATGTTTAACATTGCATGAAATGTTGTCTAAAACAAAAAGAATGATGCATTTTAGTGGCTGGATCTGGTTTTATCACATTCTGTATTGGACGTTGAAAATGAGCTTTTCTCAGCCAGCAGAGGTCAAAATAAGCAGTAATGCACACTCAGTCAGAGACATAGATCTTCACTTGCAACTTGCTTTAACATGTTTAACAGTGCATGAAATGTTGTCTAAAACAAAAAGAATGATGCATTTTAGTGGCTGGATCTGGTTTTATCACATTCTGTATTGGACGTTGAAAATGAGCTTTTCTCAGCCAGCAGAGGTCAAAATAAGCAGTAATGCAAACTCAGTCAGAGACATAGATTTTCACTGGCAACTTGCTTAAACATGTTTAATAGTGCATGAAATGTTGTCTAAAACAAAAAGAATGATGCATTTTAGTGGCTGGATCTGGTTTTATCACATTCTGTATTGAACGTTGAAAATGAGCTTTTCTCAGCCAGCAGAGGTCAAAATAAGCAGTAATGCAAACTCAGTCAGAGACATAGATTTTCCTTTGCAACTTGCTTAAACATGTTTAACAGTGCATGAAATGTTGTCTAAAACAAATAGAATGATGCATTTTAGTGGCTGGATCTGGTTTTATCACATTCTGTATTGGACGTTGAAAATGAAATTTTCTCAGCCAGCAGAGGTCAAAATAAGCAGTAATGCAAACTCAGTCAGAGACATAGATTTTCACTTGCAACTTGCTTAAACATGTTTAACAGTGCATGAAATGTTGTCTAAAACAAAAAGAATGATGCATTTTAGTGGCTGGATCTGGTTTTATCACATTCTGTATTGGACGTTGAAAATGAGCTTTTCTCAGCCAGCAGAGGTCAAAATAAGCAGTAATGCAAACTCAGTCAGAGACATAGATTTTCACTTGCAACTTGCTTAAACATGTTTAACAGTGCATAAAATGTTGTCTAAAACAAAAAAGAATGATGCATTTTAGTGGCTGGATCTGGCTTTATCACATTCTGTATTGGACGTGAAAATGAGCTTTTCTCAGCCAGCAGAGGTCAAAATAAGCAGTATTGCAAACTCAGTCAGAGACATAGATTTTAACTTGCAACTTGCTTAAACATGTTTAACAGTGCATGAAATGTTGTCTAAAACAAAAAGAATGAGGCATTTTAGTGGCTGGATCTGGTTTTATCACATTCTGTTATGGACGTTGAAAATGAGCTTTTCTCAGCCAGCAGAGGTCAAAATAGGCAGTAATGCAAACTCAGTCAGAGACATAGATTTTCACTTGCAACTTGCTTAAACATGTTTAACAGTGCATTAAATGTTGTCTAAAACAAAAAGAATAATGCATTTTAGTGGCTGTATCTGGTTTTATCACATTCTGTATTGGACGTTGAAAATGAGCTTTTCTCAGCCAGCAGAGGTCAAAATAAGCAGTAATGCAAACTCAGTCAGAGACATAGATTTTCACTTGCAACTTGCTTAAACATGTTTAACAGTGCATAAAATGTTGTCTAAAACAAAAAAGAATGATGCATTTTAGTGGCTGGATCTGGCTTTATCACATTCTGTATTGGACGTTGAAAATGAGCTTTTCTCAGCCAGCAGAGGTCAAAATAAGCAGTAATGCAAACTCAGTCAGAGACATAGATTTTCACTTGCAACTTGCTTAAACATGTTTAACAGTGCATGAAATGTTGTCTAAAACAAAAAGAATGAGGCATTTTAGTGGCTGGATCTGGTTTTATCACATTCTGTTATGGACGTTGAAAATGAGCTTTTCTCAGCCAGCAGAGGTCAAAATAGGCAGTAATGCAAACTCAGTCAGAGACATAGATTTTCACTGGCAACTTGCTTAAACATGTTTAACAGTGCATGAAATGTTGTCTAAAACAAAAAGAATGATGCATTTTAGTGGCTGGATCTGGTTTTATCACATTCTATATTGGACGTTGAAAATGAGCTTTTCTCAGCCAGCAGAGGTCAAAATAAGCAGTAATGCAAACTCAGTCAGAGACATAGATTTTCACTGGCAACTTGCTTAAACATGTTTAACAGTGCATGAAATGTTGTCTAAAACAAAAAGAATGATGCATTTTAGTGGCTGGATCTGGTTTTATCACATTCTGTATTGGACGTTGAAAATGAGCTTTTCTCAGCCAGCAGAGGTCAAAATAAGCAGTAATGCAAACTCAGTCAGAGACATAGATTTTCACTGGCAACTTGCTTAAACATGTTTAACTGTGCATGAAATGTTGTCTAAAACAAATAGAATGATGCATTTTAGTGGCTGGATCTGGTTTTATCACATTCTGTATTGGACGTTGAAAATGAGCTTTTCTCAGCCAGCAGAGGTCAAAATAAGCAGTAATGCAAACTCATTCAGAGACATAGATTTTCACTGGCAACTTGCTTAAACATGTTTAACAGTGCATGAAATGTTGTCTAAAACAAAAAGAATGATGCATTTTAGTGGCTGGATCTGGTTTTATCACATTCTGTATTGGACGTTAAAAATGAGCTTTTCTCAGCCAGCAGAGGTCAAAATAAGCAGTAATGCACACTCAGTCAGAGACATAGATTTTCACTTGCAACTTGCTTTAACATGTTTAACAGTGCATGAATTGTTGTTTAAAACAAAAAGAATGATGCATTTTAGTGGCTGGATCTGGTTTTATCACATTCTGTATTGGACATAGAAAATGAGCTTTTCTCAGCCAGCAGAGGTCAAAATAAGCAGTAATGCAAACTCAGTCAGAGACATAGATTTTCACTTGCAACTTGCTTAAACATGTTCAACAGTGCATGAAATGTCGTCTAAAACAAAAAGAATGATGCATTTTAGTGGCTGGATCTGGTTTTATCACATTCTGTATTGGACGTAGAAAATGAGCTTTTCTCAGCCAGCAGAGGTCAAAATAAGCAGTAATGCAAACTCAGTCAGAGAAATAGATTTTCACTTGCAACTTGCTTAAACATGTTTAACAGTGCATGAAATGTTGTCTAAAACAAAAAGAATGATGCATTTTAGTGGCTGGATCTGGTTTTATCACATTCTGTATTGGACGTTGAAAATTAGCTTTTCTCAGCCAGCAGAGGTCAAAATAAGCAGTGATGCAAACTCAGTCAGAGACATATATTTTCACTTGCAACTTGCTTTAACATGTTTAACAGTGCATGAAATGTTGTCTAAAACAAAAAGAATGATGCATTTTAGTGGCTGGATCTGGTTTTATCACATTCTGTATTGGATGTTGAAAATGAGCTTTTCTCAGCCAGCAGAGGTCAAAATAAGCAGTAATGCAAACTCAGTCAGAGACATAGATTTTCACTTGCAACTTGCTTAAACATGTTTAACAGTGCATGAAATGTTGTCTAAAACAAAAAGAATGATGCATTTTAGTGGCTGGATCTGGTTTTATCACATTCTGTTATGGACGTTGAAAATGAGCTTTTCTCAGCCAGCAGAGGTCAAAATAGGCAGTAATGCAAACTCAGTCAGAGACATAGATTTTCACTGGCAACTTGCTTAAACATGTTTAACAGTGCATGAAATGTTGTCTAAAACAAAAAGAATGATGCATTTTAGTGGCTGGATCTGGTTTTATCACATTCTATATTGGACGTTGAAAATGAGCTTTTCTCAGCCAGCAGAGGTCAAAATAAGCAGTAATGCAAACTCAGTCAGAGACATAGATTTTCACTGGCAACTTGCTTAAACATGTTTAACAGTGCATGAAATGTTGTCTAAAACAAAAAGAATGATGCATTTTAGTGGCTGGATCTGGTTTTATCACATTCTGTATTGGACGTTGAAAATGAGCTTTTCTCAGCCAGCAGAGGTCAAAATAAGCAGTAATGCAAACTCATTCAGAGACATAGATTTTCACTTGCAACTTGCTTAAACATGTTTAACAGTGCATGAAATGTTGTCTAAAACAAAAAGAATGATGCATTTTAGTGGCTGGATCTGGTTTTATCACATTCTGTATTGGACGTTAAAAATGAGCTTTTCTCAGCCAGCAGAGGTCAAAATAAGCAGTAATGCACACTCAGTCAGAGACATAGATTTTCACTTGCAACTTGCTTTAACATGTTTAACAGTGCATGAAATGTTGTTTAAAACAAAAAGAATGATGCATTTTAGTGGCTGGATCTGGTTTTATCACATTCTGTATTGGACATAGAAAATGAGCTTTTCTCAGCCAGCAGAGGTCAACATAAGCAGTAATGCAAACTCAGTCAGAGACATAGATTTTCACTTGCAACTTGCTTAAACATGTTCAACAGTGCATGAAATGTCGTCTAAAACAAAAAGAATGATGCATTTTAGTGGCTGGATCTGGTTTTATCACATTCTGTATTGGACGTAGAAAATGAGCTTTTCTCAGCCAGCAGAGGTCAAAATAAGCAGTAATGCAAACTCAGTCAGAGACATAGATTTTCACTTGCAACTTGCTTTAACATGTTTAACAGTGCATGAAATGTTGTTTAAAACAAAAAGAATGATGCATTTTAGTGGCTGGATCTGGTTTTATCACATTCTGTATTGGACGTTGAAATGAGCTTTTGTCAGGCAGCAGAGGTCAAAATAACAGTAATGCAAACTCAGTCAGAGACATAGATTTTCACTTGTAACTTGCTTAAACATGTTTAACAGTGCATGAAATGTTGTCTAAAACAAAAAGAATGATGCATTTTAGTGGCTGGATCTGGTTTTATCACATTCTGCATTGGACGTTGAAAATGAGCTTTTCTCAGCCAGCAGAGGTCAAAATAAGCAGTAAAGCAAACTCAGTCAGAGACAAAGATTTTCACTTGCAACTTGCTTAAACATGTTTAACAGTGCATGAAATGTTGTCTAAAACAAAAAGAATGATGCATTTTAGTGGCTGGATCTGGTTTTATCACATTCTGTATTGGACATTGAAAATGAGCTTTTCTCAGCCAGCAGAGGTCAAAATAAGCAGTAATGCAAACTCAGTCAGAGACATAGATTTTCACTTGCAACTTGCTTAAACATGTTTAACAGTGCATGAAATGTTGTCTAAAACACATAGAATGATGCATTTTAGTGGCTGGATCTGGTTTTATCACATTCTGTATTGGACGTTGAAAATGAGCTTTTCTCAGCCAGCAGAGGTCAAAATAAGCAGTAATGCAAGCTCAGTCAGAGACATAGATTTTCACTTGCAACTTGCTTTAACATGTTTAACAGTGCATGAAATGTTGTCTAATACAAAAAGAATGATGCATTTTAGTGGCTGGATCTGGTTTTATCACATTCTATATTGGACGTTGAAAATGAGCTTTTCTCAGCCAGCAGAGGTCAAAATAAGCAGTAATGCAAACTCAGTCAGAGACATAGATTTTCACTGGCAACTTGCTTAAACATGTTTAACAGTGCATGAAATGTTGTCTAAAACAAAAAGAATGATGCATTTTAGTGGCTGGATCTGGTTTTATCACATTCTGTATTGGACGTTGAAAATGAGCTTTTCTCAGCCAGCAGAGGTCAAAATAAGCAGTAATGCAAACTCATTCAGAGACATAGATTTTCACTGGCAACTTGCTTAAACATGTTTAACAGTGCATGAAATGTTGTCTAAAACAAAAAGAATGATGCATTTTAGTGGCTGGATCTGGTTTTATCACATTCTGTATTGGACGTTAAAAATGAGCTTTTCTCAGCCAGCAGAGGTCAAAATAAGCAGTAATGCACACTCAGTCAGAGACATAGATTTTCACTTGCAACTTGCTTTAACATGTTTAACAGTGCATGAAATGTTGTTTAAAACAAAAAGAATGATGCATTTTAGTGGCTGGATCTGGTTTTATCACATTCTGTATTGGACATAGAAAATGAGCTTTTCTCAGCCAGCAGAGGTCAAAATAAGCAGTAATGCAAACTCAGTCAGAGACATAGATTTTCACTTGCAACTTGCTTAAACATGTTCAACAGTGCATGAAATGTCGTCTAAAACAAAAAGAATGATGCATTTTAGTGGCTGTATCTGGTTTTATCACATTCTGTATTGGACGTAGAAAATGAGCTTTTCTCAGCCAGCAGAGGTCAAAATAAGCAGTAATGCAAACTCAGTCAGATACATAGATTTTCACTTGCAACTTGCTTAAACATGTTTAACAGTGCATGAAATGTTGTCTAAAACAAAAAGAATGATGCATTTTAGTGGCTGGATCTGGTTTTATCACATTCTGTATTGGACGTTGAAAATGAGCTTTTCTCAGCCAGCAGAGGTCAAAATAAGCAGTAATGCAAACTCAGTCAGAGACATATATTTTCACTTGCAACTTGCTTTAACATGTTTAACAGTGCATGAAATGTTGTCTAAAACAAAAAGAATGATGCATTTTAGTGGCTGGATCTGGTTTTATCACATTCTGTATTGGACGTTGAAAATGAGCTTTTCTCAGCCAGCAGAGGTCAAAATAAGCAGTAATGCAAACTCAGTCAGAGACATAGATTTTCACTTGCAACTTGCTTAAACATGTTTAACATTGCATGAAATGTTGTCTAAAACAAAAAGAATGATGCATTTTAGTGGCTGGATCTGGTTTTATCACATTCTGTATTGGACGTTGAAAATGAGCTTTTCTCAGCCAGCAGAGGTCAAAATAAGCAGTAATGCAAACTCAGTCAGAGACATATATTTTCACTTGCAACTTGCTTTAACATGTTTAACAGTGCATGAAATGTTGTCTAAAACAAAAAGAATGATGCATTTTAGTGGCTGGATCTGGTTTTATCACATTCTGTATTGGACGTTGAAAATGAGCTTTTCTCAGCCAGCAGAGGTCAAAATAAGCAGTAATGCAAACTCAGTCAGAGACATAGATTTTTACTTGAAACTTGCTTAAACATGTTTAACAGTGCATGAAATGTTGTCTAAAACAAAAAGAATGATGCATTTTAGTGGCTGGATCTGGTTTTATCACATTCTGTATTGGACATTGAAAATTAGCTTTTCTCAGCCAGCAGAGGTCAAAATAAACAGGAATGCAAACTCAGTCAGAGACATAGATTTTCACTTGCAACTTGCTTAAACATGTTTAACAGTCCATGAAATGTTGTCTAAAACAAAAAGAATGATGCATTTTAGTGGCTGGATCTGGTTTTATCACATTCTGTATTGGACGTTGAAAATGAGCTTTTCTCAGCCAGCAGAGGTCAAAATAAGCAGTAATGCAAACTCAGTCAGAGACATAGATTTTCACTTGCAACTTGCTTAAACATGTTTAACAGTGCATGAAATGTTGTCTAAAACAAAAAGAATGATGAATTTTAGTGGCTGGATCTGGTTTTATCACATTCTGTATTGGACATTGAAAAATAGCTTTTCTCAGCCAGCAGAGGTCAAAATAAACAGGAATGCAAACTCAGTCAGAGACATAGATTTTCACTTGCAACTTGCTTAAACATGTTTAACAGTCCATGAAATGTTGTCTAAAACAAAAAGAATGATGCATTTTAGTGGCTGGATCTGGTTTTATCACATTCTGTATTGGACGTTGAAAAAAAGCTTTTCTCAGCCAGCAGAGGTCAAAATAAGCAGTAATGCAAACTCAGTCAGAGACATAGATTTTCACTTGCAACTTGCTTTTACATGTTTAACAGTGCATGAAATGTTGTTTAAAACAAAAAGAATGATGCATTTTAGTGGCTGGATCTGGTTTTATCACATTCTGTGTTGGACGTTGAAAATGAGCTTTTCTCAGCCAGCAGAGGTCAAAATAAGCAGTAATGCAAACTCATTCAGAGACATAGATTTTCACTGGCAACTTGCTTAAACATGTTTAACAGTGCATGAAATGTTGTCTAAAACAAAAAGAATGATGCATTTTAGTGGCTGGATCTGGTTTTATCACATTCTGTATTGGACGTTAAAAATGAGCTTTTCTCAGCCAGCAGAGGTCAAAATAAGCAGTAGTGCACACTCAGTCAGAGACATAGATTTTCACTTGCAACTTGCTTTAACATGTTTAACAGTGCATGAAATGTTGTTTAAAACAAAAAGAATGATGCATTTTAGTGGCTGGATCTGGTTTTATCACATTCTGTATTGGACATAGAAAATGAGCTTTTCTCAGCCAGCAGAGGTCAAAATAAGCAGTAATGCAAACTCAGTCAGAGACATAGATTTTCACTTGCAACTTGCTTAAACATGTTCAACAGTGCATGAAATGTCGTCTAAAACAAAAAGAATGATGCATTTTAGTGGCTGGATCTGGTTTTATCACATTCTGTATTGGACGTAGAAAATGAGCTTTTCTCAGCCAGCAGAGGTCAAAATAAGCAGTAATGCAAACTCAGTCAGAGACATAGATTTTCACTTGCAACTTGCTTAAACATGTTTAACAGTGCATGAAATGTTGTCTAAAACAAAAAGAATGATGCATTTTAGTGGCTGGATCTGGTTTTATCACATTCTGTATTGGACGTTGAAAATGAGCTTTTCTCAGCCAGCAGAGGTCAAAATAAGCAGTAATGCAAACTCAGTCAGAGACATATATTTTCACTTGCAACTTGCTTTAACATGTTTAACAGTGCATGAAATGTTGTCTAAAACAAAAAGAATGATGCATTTTAGTGGCTGGATCTGGTTTTATTACATTCTGTATTGGACGTTGAAAATGAGCTTTTCTCAGCCAGCAGAGGTCAAAATAAGCAGTAATGCACACTCAGTCAGAGACATAGATCTTCACTTGCAACTTGCTTTAACATGTTTAACAGTGCATGAAATGTTGTTTAAAACAAAAAGAATGATGCATTTTAGTGGCTGGATCTGGTTTTATCACATTCTGTATTGGACGTAGAAAATGAGCTTTTCTCAGCCAGCAGAGGTCAAAATAAGCAGTAATGCAAACTCAGTCAGAGACATAGATTTTCACTTGCAACTTGCTTAAACATGTTTAACAGTCCATGAAATGTTGTCTAAAACAAAAAGAATGATGCATTTTAGTGGCTGGATCTGGTTTTATCACATTCTGTATTGGACGTTGAAAAAAAGCTTTTCTCAGCCAGCAGAGGTCAAAATAAGCAGTAATGCAAACTCAGTCAGAGACATAGATTTTCACTTGCAACTTGCTTTTACATGTTTAACAGTGCATGAAATGTTGTTTAAAACAAAAAGAATGATGCATTTTAGTGGCTGGATCTGGTTTTATCACATTCTGTGTTGGACGTTGAAAATGAGCTTTTCTCAGCCAGCAGAGGTCAAAATAAGCAGTAATGCAAACTCATTCAGAGACATAGATTTTCACTGGCAACTTGCTTAAACATGTTTAACAGTGCATGAAATGTTGTCTAAAACAAAAAGAATGATGCATTTTAGTGGCTGGATCTGGTTTTATCACATTCTGTATTGGACGTTAAAAATGAGCTTTTCTCAGCCAGCAGAGGTCAAAATAAGCAGTAGTGCACACTCAGTCAGAGACATAGATTTTCACTTGCAACTTGCTTTAACATGTTTAACAGTGCATGAAATGTTGTTTAAAACAAAAAGAATGATGCATTTTAGTGGCTGGATCTGGTTTTATCACATTCTGTATTGGACATAGAAAATGAGCTTTTCTCAGCCAGCAGAGGTCAAAATAAGCAGTAATGCAAACTCAGTCAGAGACATAGATTTTCACTTGCAACTTGCTTAAACATGTTCAACAGTGCATGAAATGTCGTCTAAAACAAAAAGAATGATGCATTTTAGTGGCTGGATCTGGTTTTATCACATTCTGTATTGGACGTAGAAAATGAGCTTTTCTCAGCCAGCAGAGGTCAAAATAAGCAGTAATGCAAACTCAGTCAGAGACATAGATTTTCACTTGCAACTTGCTTAAACATGTTTAACAGTGCATGAAATGTTGTCTAAAACAAAAAGAATGATGCATTTTAGTGGCTGGATCTGGTTTTATCACATTCTGTATTGGACGTTGAAAATGAGCTTTTCTCAGCCAGCAGAGGTCAAAATAAGCAGTAATGCAAACTCAGTCAGAGACATATATTTTCACTTGCAACTTGCTTTAACATGTTTAACAGTGCATGAAATGTTGTCTAAAACAAAAAGAATGATGCATTTTAGTGGCTGGATCTGGTTTTATTACATTCTGTATTGGACGTTGAAAATGAGCTTTTCTCAGCCAGCAGAGGTCAAAATAAGCAGTAATGCACACTCAGTCAGAGACATAGATCTTCACTTGCAACTTGCTTTAACATGTTTAACAGTGCATGAAATGTTGTTTAAAACAAAAAGAATGATGCATTTTAGTGGCTGGATCTGGTTTTATCACATTCTGTATTGGACGTAGAAAATGAGCTTTTCTCAGCCAGCAGAGGTCAAAATAAGCAGTAATGCAAACTCAGTCAGAGACATAGATTTTCACTTGCAACTTGCTTAAACATGTTTAACAGTGCATGAAATGTTGACTAAAACAAAAAGAATGATGCATTTTATTGGCTGGATCTGGTTTTATTACATTCTGTATTGGACGTTGAAAATGAGCTTTTCTCAGCCAGCAGAGGTCAAAATAAGCAGTAATGCAAACTCAGTCAGAGACATATATTTTCACTTGCAACTTGCTTTAACATGTTTAACAGTGCATGAAATGTTGTCTAAAACAAAAAGAATGATGCATTTTAGTGGCTGGATCTGGTTTTATCACATTCTGTATTGGACATTGAAAATTAGCTTTTCTCAGCCAGCAGAGGTCAAAATAAACAGGAATGCAAACTCAGTCAGAGACATAGATTTTCACGTGCAACTTGCTTAAACATGTTTAACAGTCCATGAAATGTTGTCTGAAACAAAAAGAATGATGCATTTTAGTGGCTGGATCTGGTTTTATCACATTCTGTATTGGACGTTGAAAAAAAGCTTTTCTCAGCCAGCAGAGGTCAAAATAAGCAGTAATGCAAACTCAGTCAGAGACATAGATTTTCACTTGCAACTTGCTTTAACATGTTTAACAGTGCATGAAATGTTGTTTAAAACAAAAAGAATGATGCATTTTAGTGGCTGGATCTGGTTTTATCACATTCTGTATTGGACGTTGAAAATGAGCTTTTGTCAGGCAGCAGAGGTCAAAATAAGCAGTAATGCAAACTCAGTCAGAGACATAGATTTTCACTTGTAACTTGCTTAAACATGTTTAACAGTGCATGAAATGTTGTCTAAAACAAAAAGAATGATGCATTTTAGTGGCTGGATCTGGTTTTATCACATTCTGCATTGGACGTTGAAAATGAGCTTTTCTCAGCCAGCAGAGGTCAAAATAATCAGTAAAGCAAACTCAGTCAGAGACAAAGATTTTCACTTGCAACTTGCTTAAACATGTTTAACAGTGCATGAAATGTTGTCTAAATCAAAAAGAATGATGCATTTTAGTGGCTGGATCTGGTTTTATCACATTCTGTATTGGACATTGAAAATGAGCTTTTCTCAGCCAGCAGAGGTCAAAATAAGCAGTAATGCAAACTCAGTCAGAGACATAGATTTTCACTTGCAACTTGCTTAAACATGTTTAACAGTGCATGACATGTTGTCTAAAACAAATAGAATGATGCATTTTAGTGGCTGGATCTGGTTTTATCACATTCTGTATTGGACGTTGAAAATGAGCTTTTCTCAGCCAGCAGAGGTCAAAATAAGCAGTAATGCAAACTCAGTCAGAGACATAGATTTTCACTTTCATCTTGCTTTAACATGTTTAACAGTGCATGAAATGTTGTCTAAAACAAAAAGAATGATGCATTTTAGTGGCTGGATCAGGTTTTATCACATTCTGTATTGGACGTTGAAAATTAGCTTTTCTCAGCCAGCAGAGGTCAAAATAAGCAGTAATGCAAACTCAGTCAGAGACATAGATTTTCACTTGCAACTTGCTTTAACATGTTTAACAGTGCATGAAATGTTGTCTAAAACAAAAAGAATGATGCATTTTAGTGGCTGGATCTGGTTTTATCACATTCTGTATTGGACGTTGAAAATGAGCTTTTCTCAGCCAGCAGAGGTCAAAATAAGCAGTAATGCAAACTCAGTCAGAGACATAGATTTTCACTTGCAACTTGCTTTAACATGTTTAACAGTGCATGAAATGTTGTCTAAAACAAAAAGAATGGTGCATTTTAGTGGCTGGATCTGGTTTTATCACATTCTGTATTGGACGTTGAAAATGAGCTTTTCTCAGCCAGCAGAGGTCAAAATAAGCAGTAATGCAAACTCAGTCAGAGACATAGATTTTCACTTGCAACTTGCTTAAACATGTTTAACAGTGCATGAAATGTTGTCTAAAACAAAAAGAAAATGCTTTTTAGTGGCTGGATCTGGTTTTATCACATTCTGAATTGAACGTTGAAAATGAGCTTTTCAGAGCCAGCAGAGGTCAAAATAAGCAGTAATGCAAACTCAGTCATAGACATAGATTTTCACTTGCAACTTTCTTAAGTGAAGTTTCCCAAACTAATTTCGAGAGGAGCACGTGATAGAATTGACTACAGCTGATCCGTATCACTAATCACTAACTAGCCAATCGGATCACTCTAAATTTAATATAAATATCCAGCCTAAACTCCATTCCTCATCTTCGTTTTTGGAAGACCCGGAAACAGCTAGCGACTCAAGCAAGCAAAAAATCTGCAAAATGGAAAAGCACCAAACGCTCTCCACCACCACCAGCAGCAGCAATAACATCAACAACAACAACAACAACAATCTCCACCAAGCTAATGAAAGCGGCGCTATCCTAGAAACTTCAGCCGAGGACCAGCATCAACTTACCCAGAGTGGGAACCAGCTTGAGCCCGAGGCTACAGTAAGAGGCCGAAGGCCAATCCGTTCAACAGCAACAAGGTTATCTCGCCGTCTTCAATCCTCATCCCCGTATGCTTCAAATCTCCATCCACCTTCACCAGCCTCTTCGTACGCTTCCGCAACATCTTCACCAACCATCAACAGGAACATGACCGCAAACAAACTCCGCCAAAGCATCACAGACGCCGGCATTTCCATTCCAAGCCGATGCAATAAGACTGAACTCCTCAAACTGTACACATCCATTACCTCATCGACTCCGCCCACCAGGAACTCCAGGAACACTCGCTCCCGCCATGCCCCGTATCCCCAGCACAGCGCTTCTCCGCCAGCCTCTAACCAACCCGGACCAAGAAAAGCAACTGGAAAAACCAAGAACACCAAAAAACCACAAGCCCAACACCACCAAGATAATAGGAGCATTACTGGAACCACATCTAATCAAACCAAGGACAATAACCCAGACATTAACGCTACCCAGCAAAACAACGCCACCTTCTTCTGGCCACAAGCTCCTCAATCTAGCGCAACTCCCAGTCCTCATCTTTCTGCTACTAATCCCTTACAGTTTTCTCTTCCTTCCAACCTTCCATCTACATCTACCAACCTCATCCACTCACACGAGCCTACAAATATCAGTACTAATGCTCCTCTTCATTCTTCTTCTTTTTCTCCCTCCAATATTCCTTCATTCATGCCCTCTTCATCCCTCCACCAAGCACTCGCATCTAATACTAACCCTCCTCCGCATCCTCCTCTCCCTACTAACATTTCTTCCACTCACCCCCCCTTCACCCTAGCCACTGCCGTACCTCTTCCCATCCCTCAGAATGCTCCAGCTCTGGAACCTCCACCCGTCTCCAATACCATCAGGAATCTCATCATCTCAGGTGCTGACATAGATCTCTCCACACTTCTTTCACCCATTGCACCTCCCACGGCAGAACGCCAGATAGATTGCGGCGAATTTGCACTCATACTGAAACCATCCACCAGTTCTCAAACCCGCACTCTTTCACTAGCAGAATTTCACGTAGCTTTTTCCAGATACACAGAGGTAATTTGCTCGGTTTTTCCTCATAGGAGGCGCGAGCTAAACGTTTACATGGCCATTATTTCGGAGCTCGCGCTCTCCTATGGGGGAACACATTTTTACACCTATCATAAGTTATTCTCAGCAAAATGCGCAATTCGCGTCTCACAATGGAATCAAATTCAATATTGGGGGGCTATCGACTTTGATCTCCATAACAGAGTCTTTCTCGGTTGCCGTAATCTATCCTGCGCGGTCTGCCGTTCCAGTCTCCACTCCACCACCTCCTGTCCCTTCGTCATCCCTCCCTCTGATACAGTTCCACCTAATCCAAGATCCACCAGCTACGTTCCTCGTACATCCACCTCCGCTATCCCTGCTCTTCTTCCTTCTCAGTCTTCTTCCCGAAATCAATCTTCTCATAATCCCTGCTTCAACTTCAATTCCGGAAGATGCTACCGACACCCATGCAAATTTCTCCACATCTGTAACTACTGCGGAGGCGCGCACGCACGCATTGTTTGCCAAGTCCAAAAAGCTAATAAAAAATCCAAGCTGTATCTGTCGACTCCTGTTAATATTCCTCAACTTGCTCATGAATTAAGTTTGCACCCTGATTCTAACTTCTCTGATTTTCTCATTACAGGTTTATCCAACGGATTTCACCCCGGCGTCTCTACTCTTCCGTCCTACAACCTGGCCTGCCCTAATTTAATGTCAGCCACCGCAGAACCAGAAGTCGTAGATCAACTGATCAAGAAAGAGATCGATAATAATTTTATGATCGGTCCCTTTCTTGCTCCCCCCTTCAGAGTATACCGAATTAGTCCAATCGGCATAGCTACCAGAAAATTTTCTGGCAAAAAACGCCTCATAATCGACCTTTCATCCCCTCATAATTCTTGCTTCTCTAGCATTAACAGCATCATTCCTCCAGAGGAATACGCGCTAAACTACCACGATATAGACCAAGCGATATCCCTGATCAAATTAGTCGGCCGCAACGCTTGGCTCGCTAAAGTAGACATTTCCTCTGCATTCAAAGTTATGCCGTTACACCCCGACTACTGGCATCTTTTTGGCATTAATTGGAGATCTAAATTTTACTTCGCCGTACGCCTTACCTTCGGATGCAGAAGTACTCCAAAAATATTTGACATGCTTTTGGAAGCTATATGCTGGATCCTGTCAAATAACTACGGCATCGCGCACATACTACATCTCCTCGACGATTTCCTCATTATCTCACCCCCGAGTAACCCCGCAACAGAACACCTGACAATAACAAAAACAGTTTTCGACAATCTCGGCATTCCGCTCGCAGAGGAAAAAACTTCGGGACCTGGTACTTCACTAGAATTTTTAGGCATCAAATTGGATTCAAACAAATTCCAAGCCTCCTTACCTAAAGAAAAAATCGACCGCATCATCGCATTATCCTCAATATTTTTGGAAAATCAAAATTGCTCAAAGCGCGAATTGTTGTCCATTTTAGGACATTTAAATTTCGCCATGCGTATCATTCCCCAAGGACGTCCCTTTGTAACTCACCTTCTCCAATTAGCAGCATCGGTCCCCGGATTAGATGATTCTCTCTCTCTATCCGACCAATGCCGTCACGAACTCAGCCTTTGGATTTCCTTCCTAAAGTGCTGGAATGGCTGTTCCTTTTTCTATAGCGACCTGATAGAATCCCCGATCGATATTCAACTATACACAGACGCCGCTCCCTCAATAGGGTTCGGTGGATACTACCAGGGTCGCTGGTTCGCATCTTCATGGCCTCACCAAATGATCGAAATTCCCCCTCACCATCAATCGTCAGCACTATTCTAATTATATCCTTTAGTCGCCGCTTCCATATTGTGGGGAGATGAATGGTCCGCCTCCAGCATTCTAGTCCATTGCGACAATGAAGCCGTTGTTCAATGCATTAACAAAAGGCGCTCACACTCTCCCGCGCTAATGCCGCTCCTCCGCCGCCTCATTTGGACCTCCGCCAAAAAACAGTTTATCATAACAGCTAAACATGTACCAGGTTTTCATAATCAAATTGCTGACTCTCTCTCTCGTTTTCTGTTTCAGAAATTTCGAATGCTCGCACCAGAAGCAGATCTACATCCGCATCCAGTGCCTCCTTATTCAGAGATGATATTCCTATAAACCACCCTATGCATCACCTGCATCAGACGTCCATCTCCCTTATTTTAAATGCTGTTGCTCCTAGAACTTCACAAACATATCTTACTGCATGGAATACATTCAAACATTTCCATTTCCTGTACAACACATCATTTCCAGATTTTTCCTTGCTTACAATTACCTCATTCATCACATACCTCCATTCATACAAAAACATACAAGCCAGCTCCATCAGAAGCTATTTAAGTGGCATCCAATTCTTTCACAAGTTAATTCATGGCTCTACTTCAGATGCTATAGCAAATTTTTCAAACCAGCCTTCTTATTAAAGGCGTTCAAAAAACCCACCCCTCCCTCCCAGACTCTAGGCTGCCCATCACACACCATATACTGTCTAAATGTATCTCCACCCTTCGTAAAGGCTATGTATCCACACACACAGATCGTACCCTGGATGCTATGTTCATACTTTCTTTTTTCGGATTCTTAAGATGTTCCGAAATTTCTATAACTTCAAAATTCGTGCCCAGCATCCACCCCACCATATCAGATCTAACTTTGGTTGACAGGGAAACAATATCCTTCCTCATCAAGCAAAGCAAGACCGATCAATCACGCAAAGGACACCTAATTTACATATTCGACATCCCCTCCTCTACATTCCCGTTTCAAACACTCCTAGCATACATTCACTACAGAAAAACTCTCAATCCCACCCCTCTCTCCCCCCTTTTCATAGATGATTTATCTCGCCCAGTAACACGCTTCTGGTTTCAAAAACACCTTAAAGCAGTCCTTCGCCTTTCTGGCATTTCACCAGAACCATACTCCAGCCACTCATTTAGAATCGGAGCCGCCACTACCGCAGCTCATAGAGGACTATCTCAACAGCATATACAGACATTGGGGAGGTGGACATCTGATGCCTTCAAGTCATACATTCGCCTAAGCCAAAGTCATCTTAAAGAAGCCCAGAAGACCATGTCAATGAGTCATAATACCAACCCATAACGTAACTATCCCCCCACAACCCCACCCCCGCCAATCCCCTACCAGCATCACCACCACCCCGCTCAGAGGAGTCTCCATTTCCTCCCTCCTTCCCCGACTCCTGCGAAGCCAGCCTTTGATAGCTCAACTCCCGAGCTGTGACTACGAGCACGAGTCACGTCACTGCCCCCCCCCCATCAGCCCTAGCTTCTTTTATTTATCTTTTTTTGCTTTGATCATTTATATACGCATATATGAGGAGCGAGTATAGCACGCCCACATAAATATATGCCTATATGAATAACAGAATCATATGCCCGCACGCGCCCACGCATGCGGATATATACATTTTTACATAGTGCTGTCACCCCTAAGCTCTGGCCACCGCAGGAGCGGTCCCAGAGCTTAAACCCCCTTTTTTCCCTCTAGAAGGAGTCTCCATCGGCCAAATTCCCCCCTTCCCGACTCCTTCTAGAACCAGCCTTTGATAGCTCAACTTCCCGAGCTGTGACTACGAGCACGAGTCACGTCACTGCCCCCCCCCCCACCAGCCCTAGCTTCTTTTATTTATCTTATTTTGCTTTGATCATTTATATACGCATATATGAGGAGTGTGTATGACACGCCTACAAATATATGCCTATATGAATAACAGAATCATATGCCCGCATGCGCCCACGCATGCGGATATATACATTTTTACATAGTGCTGTCACCCCTAAGCTCTGGCCACCGCAGGAGCGGTCCCAGAGCTTAAAACCCCTTTTGCCCTCTAGAAGGAGTCTCCATCGGCCAAAATTCCCCCTTCCCGACTCCTTCTAGAACCAGCCTTTGATAGCTCAACTGCCCGAGCTGTGACTACGAGCACGAGTCACGTCACTGCCCCCCCCCACCAGCCCTAGCTTCTTTTATTTATCTTATTTTGCTTTGATCATTTATATACGCATATATGAGGAGTGTGTATGGCACGCCTACAAATATATGCCTATATGAATAACAGAATCATATGCCCGCATGCGCCCACGCATGCGGATATATACATTTTTACATAGTGCTGTCACCCCTAAGCTCTGGCCACCGCAGGAGCGGTCCCAGAGCTTAAAACCCCCTTTTTCCTCTAGTAGGAGTCTCCATCGGCCAAATTTTCCCCTTCCCGACTCCTTCTAGAACCAGCCTTTGATAGCTCAACTTCCCGAGCTGTGACTACGAGCACGAGTCACGTCACTGCCCCCCCCCCCCACCAGCCCTAGCTTCTTTTGTTTATTTATTTTGCTTTGACTGTTTATATACGCATATATGAGGAATGCGCAACATGCCTACAAATATATGCCTATATGAATAATATAATCATATGCCGCGTGCGCCTACGCCGCGCATATACAT
This sequence comes from Danio rerio, assembly GCF_052040795.2. NCBI lineage: Eukaryota > Metazoa > Chordata > Actinopteri > Cypriniformes > Danionidae > Danio > Danio rerio. The sequence goes on along the minus strand of NC_141034.1, from coordinate 15,661,312 downwards.
TTTCACTAGTGCCGTCACCCCTAAGCTCTTCCCGAACTGTGACTACGAGCACGAGTCACTCCACGAGCTTAATTTGTTTTACTTTACCTATTCATATGTGCATATTTAAAAAAAAAAAAAAAACACAGCACACGTGCGTATATGGATATATGCCCATATGAATAGATAATTATATGCCCGCATGCGGACATATACATTATTTCATAACATTTGCCTATTTTTACACTACCTCCATCGGAGATAGAGTCCCATCTTTTCCCATCAAGGCTCTTACAAGCCTGCATCTCCTCTACCTCTCTAATTTCTTCTCAAATCACTATATCCAGCAGCCGGATATAGCAGTTCTAGCCTTTTGGGGGGCGTTCTTCGAATACACGGCTGCTGTCCCGACACAATGGCATTTATGGGGAGCTATCGAGAGCTACCTGATCTCATATCCCTCCTAATGCTTATTGACCAGGCGGGAGCCTTGGGCTCATCTATCACCGAGCTCAGGGTTCTCTCCCGGGACAGCATGCCAAACTAGCTTAAATAGTCAAGCACTATCTAAGTGTGAACTCTTGAAGTGAAGTTTCCCAAACTAATTTCGAGAGGAGCACGTGATAGAATTGACTACAGCTGATCCGTATCACTAATCACTAACTAGCCAATCGGATCACTCTAAATTTAATATAAATATCCAGCCTAAACTCCATTCCTCATCTTCGTTTTTGGAAAACCCCCCCATCCTTCCCTTCTCCCTCCTCCTCAGTTCGGGCGTCACGGCGGCTCAGTGGCTAGCACTGTTGCCTCACAGCAAGGAGGTCACTGGTTCAACACTAGCTGAGCCAACCGATACTCTCTGTGCGGAGTTTGCATGTTCTCCCCGTGTTCGCGTGGGTTTTCTCCGGGTACTCCGGTTTCCTCCCACACCTAAAAAACCATGCAAAGTTAAAGTCACAAGCACATACTACAAATTAGCGCCAATAGTGATTTATTTTGGGAGCTATCGAGAACTACCTGATCTCATATCCCTCCTAATGCTTATTGACCAGGCGGGAGCCTTGGGCTCATCTATCACCGAGCTCAGGGTTCTCTCCCGGGACAGCATGCCAAACTAGCTTAAATAGTCAAGCACTATCTAAGTGTGAACTCTTGAAACATATTTAACAGTGCATGAAATGTTGTCTAAAACAAAAAGAATGATGCATTTTAGTGGCTGGATCTGGTTTTATCACATTCTGAATTGAACGTTGAAAATGAGCTTTACAGAGCCAGCAGAGGTCAAAATAAGCAGTAATGCAAACTCAGTCAGAGACATAGATTTTCACTTGCAACTTGCTTTAACATGTTTAACAGTGCATGAAATGTTGTCTAAAACAAAAAGAATGATGCATTTTAGTAGCTGGATCTGGTTTTATCACATTCTGAATTGAACGTTGAAAATGAGCTTTTCAGAGCCAGCAGAGGTCAAAATAAGCAGTAATGCAAACTCAGTCATAGACATAGATTTTCACTTGCAACTTGCTTTATAATGTTTAACAGTGCATAAAATGTTGTCTAAAACAAAAAGAAAATGCTTTTTAGTGGCTGGATCTGGTTTTATCACATTCTGAATTGAACGTTGAAAATGAGCTTTTCAGAGCCAGCAGAGGTCAAAATAAGCAGTAATGCAAACTCAGTCATAGACATAGATTTTCACTTGCAACTTTCTTAAACATATTTAACAGTGCATGAAATGTTGTCTAAAACAAAAAGAATGATGCATTTTAGTGGCTGGATCTGGTTTTATCACATTCTGAATTGAACGTTGAAAATGAGCTTTTCAGAGCCAGCAGAGGTCAAAATAAGCAGTAATGCAAACTCAGTCATAGACATAGATTTTCACTTGCAACTTTCTTAAACATATTTAACAGTGCAAGAAATGTTGTCTAAAACAAAAAGAATGATGCATTTTAGTGGCTGGATCTGGTTTTATCACATTCTGAATTGAACGTTAAAAATGAGCTTTTCAGAGCCAGCAGAGTTCAAAATAAGCAGTAATGCAAACTCAGTCATAGACATAGATTTTCACTTGCAACTTTCTTAAACATATTTAACAGTGCATGAAATGTTGTCTAAAACAAAAAGAATGATGCATTTTAGTGGCTGGATCTGGTTTTATCACATTCTGAATTGAACGTTGAAAATGAGCTTTTCAGAGCCCCAGCAGAGGTCAAAATAAGCAGTAATGCAAACTCAGTCATAGACATAGATTTTCACTTGCAACTTTCTTAAACATATTTAACAGTGCATGAAATGTTGTCTAAAACAAAAAGAATGATGCATTTTAGTGGCTGGATCTGGTTTTATCACATTCTGAATTGAACGTTGAAAATGAGCTTTACAGAGCCAGCAGAGGTCAAAATAAGCAGTAATGCAAACTCAGTCAGAGACATAGATTTTCACTTGCAACTTGCTTTAACATGTTTAACAGTGCATGAAATGTTGTCTAAAACAAAAAGAATGATGCATTTTAGTAGCTGGATCTGGTTTTATCACATTCTGAATTGAACGTTGAAAATGAGCTTTTCAGAGCCAGCAGAGGTCAAAATAAGCAGTAATGCAAACTCAGTCATAGACATAGATTTTCACTTGCAACTTGCTTTATAATGTTTAACAGTGCATAAAATGTTGTCTAAAACAAAAAGAAAATGCTTTTTAGTGGCTGGATCTGGTTTTATCACATTCTGAATTGAACGTTGAAAATGAGCTTTTCAGAGCCAGCAGAGGTCAAAATAAGCAGTAATGCAAACTCAGTCATAGACATAGATTTTCACTTGCAACTTTCTTAAACATATTTAACAGTGCATGAAATGTTGTCTAAAACAAAAAGAATGATGCATTTTAGTGGCTGGATCTGGTTTTATCACATTCTGAATTGAACGTTGAAAATGAGCTTTTCAGAGCCAGCAGAGGTCAAAATAAGCAGTAATGCAAACTCAGTCATAGACATAGATTTTCACTTGCAACTTTCTTAAACATATTTAACAGTGCAAGAAATGTTGTCTAAAACAAAAAGAATGATGCATTTTAGTGGCTGGATCTGGTTTTATCACATTCTGAATTGAACGTTAAAAATGAGCTTTTCAGAGCCAGCAGAGTTCAAAATAAGCAGTAATGCAAACTCAGTCATAGACATAGATTTTCACTTGCAACTTTCTTAAACATATTTAACAGTGCATGAAATGTTGTCTAAAACAAAAAGAATGATGCATTTTAGTGGCTGGATCTGGTTTTATCACATTCTGAATTGAACGTTGAAAATGAGCTTTTCAGAGCCCCAGCAGAGGTCAAAATAAGCAGTAATGCAAACTCAGTCATAGACATAGATTTTCACTTGCAACTTTCTTAAACATATTTAACAGTGCATGAAATGTTGTCTAAAACAAAAAGAATGATGCATTTTAGTGGCTGGATCTGGTTTTATCACATTCTGAATTGAACGTTGAAAATGAGCTTTTCAGAGCCAGCAGAGGTCAAAATAAGCAGTAATGCAAACTCAGTCAGAGACATAGATTTTCACTTGCAACTTGCTTTAACATGTTTAACAGTGCATGAAATGTTGTCTAAAACAAAAAGAATGATGCATTTTAGTAGCTGGATCTGGTTTTATCACATTCTGAATTGAACGTTGAAAATGAGCTTTTCAGAGCCAGCAGAGGTCAAAATAAGCAGTAATGCAAACTCAGTCATAGACATAGATTTTCACTTGCAACTTGCTTTATAATGTTTAACAGTGCATAAAATGTTGTCTAAAACAAAAAGAAAATGCTTTTTAGTGGCTGGATCTGGTTTTATCACATTCTGAATTGAACGTTGAAAATGAGCTTTTCAGAGCCAGCAGAGGTCAAAATAAGCAGTAATGCAAACTCAGTCATAGACATAGATTTTCACTTGCAACTTTCTTAAACATATTTAACAGTGCATGAAATGTTGTCTAAAACAAAAAGAATGATGCATTTTAGTGGCTGGATCTGGTTTTATCACATTCTGAATTGAACGTTGAAAATGAGCTTTTCAGAGCCAGCAGAGGTCAAAATAAGCAGTAATGCAAACTCAGTCATAGACATAGATTTTCACTTGCAACTTTCTTAAACATATTTAACAGTGCAAGAAATGTTGTCTAAAACAAAAAGAATGATGCATTTTAGTGGCTGGATCTGGTTTTATCACATTCTGAATTGAACTTTAAAAATGAGCTTTTCAGAGCCAGCAGAAGTCAAAATAAGCAGTAATGCAAACTCAGTCAGAGACATAGATTTTCACTTGCAACTTTCTTAAACATATTTAACAGTGCATGAAATGTTGTCTAAAACAAAAAGAATGATACATTTTAGTGGCTGGATCTGGTTTTATCACATTCTGAATTGAACGTTGAAAATGAGCTTTTCAGAGCCAGCAGAGGTCAAAATAAGCAGTAATGCAAACTCAGTCATAGACATAGATTTTTACTTGCAACTTGCTTTAACATGTTTAACAGTGCATGAAATGTTGTCTAAAACAAAAAGAATGATGCATTTTAGTGGCTGGATCTGGTTTTATCACATTCTGAATTGAACGTTAAAAATGAGCTTTTCAGAGCCAGCAGAGTTCAAAATAAGCAGTAATGCAAACTCAGTCATAGACATAGATTTTCACTTGCAACTTTCTTAAACATATTTAACAGTGCATGAAATGTTGTCTAAAACAAAAAGAATGATGCATTTTAGTGGCTGGATCTGGTTTTATCACATTCTGAATTGAACGTTGAAAATGAGCTTTTCAGAGCCCCAGCAGAGGTCAAAATAAGCAGTAATGCAAACTCAGTCATAGACATAGATTTTCACTTGCAACTTTCTTAAACATATTTAACAGTGCATGAAATGTTGTCTAAAACAAAAAGAATGATGCATTTTAGTGGCTGGATCTGGTTTTATCACATTCTGAATTGAACGTTGAAAATGAGCTTTTCAGAGCCAGCAGAGGTCAAAATAAGCAGTAATGCAAACTCAGTCAGATACATAGATTTTCACTTGCAACTTGCTTTAACATGTTTAACAGTGCATGAAATGTTGTCTAAAACAAAAAGAATGATGCATTTTAGTAGCTGGATCTGGTTTTATCACATTCTGAATTGAACGTTGAAAATGAGCTTTTCAGAGCCAGCAGAGGTCAAAATAAGCAGTAATGCAAACTCAGTCATAGACATAGATTTTCACTTGCAACTTTCTTAAACATATTTAACAGTGCATGAAATGTTGTCTAAAACAAAAAGAATGATGCATTTTAGTGGCTGGATCTGGTTTTATCACATTCTGAATTGAACGTTGAAAATGAGCTTTTCAGAGCCAGCAGAGGTCAAAATAAGCAGTAATGCAAACTCAGTCATAGACATAGATTTTCACTTGCAACTTGCTTTAACATATTTAACAGTGCATGAAATGTTGTCTAAAACAAAAAGAAAATGCTTTTTAGTGGCTGGATCTGGTTTTATCACATTCTGAATTGAACGTTGAAAATGAGCTTTTCAGAGCCAGCAGAGGTCAAAATAAGCAGTAATGCAAACTCAGTCATAGACATTGATTTTCACTTGCAACTTTCTTAAACATATTTAACAGTGCATGAAATGTTGTCTAAAACAAAAAGAATGATGCATTTTAGTGGCTGGATCTGGTTTTATCACATTCTGAATTGAACGTTGAAAATGAGCTTTTCAGAGCCAGCAGAGGTCAAAATAAGCAGTAATGCAAACTCAGTCATAGACATAGATTTTCACTTGCAACTTTCTTAAACATATTTAACAGTGCATGAAATGTTGTCTAAAACAAAAAGAATGATGCATTTTAGTGGCTGGATCTGGTTTTATCACATTCTGAATTGAACGTTGAAAATGAGCTTTTCAGAGCCAGCAGAGGTCAAAATAAGCAATAATGCAAACTCAGTCAGAGACATAGATTTTCACTTGCAACTTGCTTTAACATGTTTAACAGTGCATGAAATGTTGTCTAAAACAAAAAGAATGATGCATTTTAGTAGCTGGATCTGGTTTTATCACATTCTGAATTGAACGTTGAAAATGAGCTTTTCAGAGCCAGCAGAGGTCAAAATAAGCAGTAATGCAAACTCAGTCATAGACATAGATTTTCACTTGCAACTTGCTTTAACATGTTTAACAGTGCATAAAATGTTGTCTAAAACAAAAAGAAAATGCTTTTTAGTGGCTGGATCTGGTTTTATCAAATTCTGAATTGAACGTTGAAAATGAGCTTTTCAGAGCCAGCAGAGGTCAAAATAAGCAGTAATGCAAACTCAGTCATAGACATAGATTTTCACTTGCAACTTTCTTAAACATATTTAACAGTGCAAAAAATGTTGTCTAAAACAAAAAGAATGATGCATTTTAGTGGCTGGATCTGGTTTTATCACATTCTGAATTGAACGTTGAAAATGAGCTTTTCAGAGCCAGCAGAGGTCAAAATAAGCAGTAATGCAAACTCATTCATAGACAGATTTTCACTTGCAACTTTCTTAAACATATTTAACAGTGCATGAAAAGTTGTCTAAAACAAAAAGAATGATGCATTTTAGTGGCTGGATCTGGTTTTATCACATTCTGAATTGAACGTTGAAAATGAGCTTTTCAGAGCCAGCAGAGGTCAAAATAAGCAGTAATGCAAACTCAGTCATAGACATAGATTTTCACTTGCAACTTGCTTTAACATATTTAACAGTGCATGAAATGTTGTCTAAAACAAAAAGAAAATGCTTTTAGTGGCTGGATCTGGTTTTATCACATTCTGAATTGAACGTTGAAAATGAGCTTTTCAGAGCCAGCAGAGGTCAAAATAAGCAGTAATGCAAACTCAGTCATAGACATTGATTTTCACTTGCAACTTTCTTAAACATATTTAACAGTGCATGAAATGTTGTCTAAAACAAAAAGAATGATGCATTTTAGTGGCTGGATCTGGTTTTATCACATTCTGAATTGAACGTTGAAAATGAGCTTTTCAGAGCCAGCAGAGGTCAAAATAAGCAGTAATGCAAACTCAGTCATAGACATAGATTTTCACTTGCAACTTTCTTAAACATATTTAACAGTGCAAGAAATGTTGTCTAAAACAAAAAGAATGATGCATTTTAGTGGCTGGATCTGGTTTTATCACATTCTGAATTGAACTTTAAAAATGAGCTTTTCAGAGCCAGCAGAAGTCAAAATAAGCAGTAATGCAAACTCAGTCAGAGACATAGATTTTCACTTGCAACTTTCTTAAACATATTTAACAGTGCATGAAATGTTGTCTAAAACAAAAAGAATGATGCATTTTAGTGGCTGGATCTGGTTTTATCACATTCTGAATTGAACGTTGAAAATGAGCTTTTCAGAGCCAGCAGAGGTCAAAATAAGCAGTAATGCAAACTCAGTCATAGACATAGATTTTCACTTGCAACTTGCTTTAACATGTTTAACAGTGCATGGAATGTTGTCTAAAACAAAAATAAAATGCTTTTTTGTGGCTGGATCTGGTTTTATCAAATTCTGAATTGAACGTTGAAAATGAGCTTTTCAGAGCCAGCAGAGGTCAAAATAAGCAGTAATGCAAACTCAGTCATAGACATAGATTTTCACTTGCAACTTTCTTAAACATATTTAACAGTGCATGAAATGTTGTCTAAAACAAAAAGAATGATGCATTTTAGTGGCTGGATCTGGTTTTATCACATTCTGAATTGAACGTTGAAAATGAGCTTTTCAGAGCCAGCAGAGGTTAAAATAAGCAATAATGCAAACTCAGTCAGAGACATAGATTTTCACTTGCAACTTGCTTTAACATGTTTAACAGTGCATGAAATGTTGTCTAAAACAAAAAGAATGATGCATTTTAGTAGCTGGATCTGGTTTTATCACATTCTGAATTGAACGTTGAAAATGAGCTTTTCAGAGCCAGCAGAGGTCAAAATAAGCAGTAATGCAAACTCAGTCATAGACATAGATTTTCACTTGCAACTTGCTTTAACATGTTTAACAGTGCATAAAATGTTGTCTAAAACAAAAAGAAAATGCTTTTTAGTGGCTGGATCTGGTTTTATCAAATTCTGAATTGAACGTTGAAAATGAGCTTTTCAGAGCCAGCAGAGGTCAAAATAAGCAGTAATGCAAACTCAGTCAGAGACATAGATTTTCACTTGCAACTTTCTTAAACATATTTAACAGTGCAAAAAATATTGTCTAAAACAAAAAGAATGATGCATTTTAGTGGCTGGATCTGGTTTTATCACATTCTGAATTGAACGTTGAAAATGAGATTTTCAGAGCCAGCAGAGGTCAAAATAAGCAGTAATGCAAACTCAGTCAGAGACATAGATTTTCACTTGCAACTTTCTTAAACATATTTAACAGTGCATGAAATGTTGTCTAAAACAAAAAGAATGATGCATTTTAGTGGCTGGAACTGGTTTTATCACATTCTGAATTGAACGTTAAAAATGAGCTTTTCAGAGCCAGCAGAGGTCAAAATAAGCAGTAATGCAAACTCAGTCATAGACATAGATTTTCACTTGCAACTTGCTTTAACATATTTAACAGTGCATGAAATGTTGTCTAAAACAAAAAGAAAATGCTTTTTAGTGGCTGGATCTGGTTTTATCACATTCTGAATTGAACGTTGAAAATGAGCTTTTCAGAGCCAGCAGAGGTCAAAATAAGCAGTAATGCAAACTCAGTCATAGACATTGATTTTCACTTGCAACTTTCTTAAACATATTTAACAGTGCATGAAATGTTGTCTAAAACAAAAAGAATGATGCATTTTAGTGGCTGGATCTGGTTTTATCACATTCTGAATTGAACGTTGAAAATGAGCTTTTCAGAGCCAGCAGAGGTCAAAATAAGCAGTAATGCAAACTCAGTCATAGACATAGATTTTCACTTGCAACTTTCTTAAACATATTTAACAGTGCATGAAATGTTGTCTAAAACAAAAAGAATGATGCATTTTAGTGGCTGGATCTGGTTTTATCACATTCTGAATTGAACGTTGAAATTGAGCTTTTCAGAGCCAGCAGAGGTCAAAATAAGCAATAATGCAAACTCAGTCAGAGACATAGATTTTCACTTGCAACTTGCTTTAACATGTTTAACAGTGCATGAAATGTTGTCTAAAACAAAAAGAATGATGCATTTTAGTAGCTGGATCTGGTTTTATCACATTCTGAATTGAACGTTGAAAATGAGCTTTTCAGAGCCAGCAGAGGTCAAAATAAGCAGTAATGCAAACTCAGTCATAGACATAGATTTTCACTTGCAACTTGCTTTAACATGTTTAACAGTGCATAAAATGTTGTCTAAAACAAAAAGAAAATGCTTTTTAGTGGCTGGATCTGGTTTTATCAAATTCTGAATTGAACGTTGAAAATGAGCTTTTCAGAGCCAGCAGAGGTCAAAATAAGCAGTAATGCAAACTCAGTCATAGACATAGATTTTCACTTGCAACTTTCTTAAACATATTTAACAGTGCAAAAAATGTTGTCTAAAACAAAAAGAATGATGCATTTTAGTGGCTGGATCTGGTTTTATCACATTCTGAATTGAACGTTGAAAATGAGCTTTTCAGAGCCAGCAGAGGTCAAAATAAGCAGTAATGCAAACTCATTCATAGACAGATTTTCACTTGCAACTTTCTTAAACATATTTAACAGTGCATGAAATGTTGTCTAAAACAAAAAGAATGATGCATTTTAGTGGCTGGATCTGGTTTTATCACATTCTGAATTGAACGTTGAAAATGAGCTTTTCAGAGCCAGCAGAGGTCAAAATAAGCAGTAATGCAAACTCAGTCATAGACATAGATTTTCACTTGCAACTTGCTTTAACATATTTAACAGTGCATGAAATGTTGTCTAAAACAAAAAGAAAATGCTTTTAGTGGCTGGATCTGGTTTTATCACATTCTGAATTGAACGTTGAAAATGAGCTTTTCAGAGCCAGCAGAGGTCAAAATAAGCAGTAATGCAAACTCAGTCATAGACATTGATTTTCACTTGCAACTTTCTTAAACATATTTAACAGTGCATGAAATGTTGTCTAAAACAAAAAGAATGATGCATTTTAGTGGCTGGATCTGGTTTTATCACATTCTGAATTGAACGTTGAAAATGAGCTTTTCAGAGCCAGCAGAGGTCAAAATAAGCAGTAATGCAAACTCAGTCATAGACATAGATTTTCACTTGCAACTTTCTTAAACATATTTAACAGTGCAAGAAATGTTGTCTAAAACAAAAAGAATGATGCATTTTAGTGGCTGGATCTGGTTTTATCACATTCTGAATTGAACTTTAAAAATGAGCTTTTCAGAGCCAGCAGAAGTCAAAATAAGCAGTAATGCAAACTCAGTCAGAGACATAGATTTTCACTTGCAACTTTCTTAAACATATTTAACAGTGCATGAAATGTTGTCTAAAACAAAAAGAATGATGCATTTTAGTGGCTGGATCTGGTTTTATCACATTCTGAATTGAACGTTGAAAATGAGCTTTTCAGAGCCAGCAGAGGTCAAAATAAGCAGTAATGCAAACTCAGTCATAGACATAGATTTTCACTTGCAACTTGCTTTAACATGTTTAACAGTGCATGGAATGTTGTCTAAAACAAAAATAAAATGCTTTTTTGTGGCTGGATCTGGTTTTATCAAATTCTGAATTGAACGTTGAAAATGAGCTTTTCAGAGCCAGCAGAGGTCAAAATAAGCAGTAATGCAAACTCAGTCATAGACATAGATTTTCACTTGCAACTTTCTTAAACATATTTAACAGTGCATGAAATGTTGTCTAAAACAAAAAGAATGATGCATTTTAGTGGCTGGATCTGGTTTTATCACATTCTGAATTGAACGTTGAAAATGAGCTTTTCAGAGCCAGCAGAGGTTAAAATAAGCAATAATGCAAACTCAGTCAGAGACATAGATTTTCACTTGCAACTTGCTTTAACATGTTTAACAGTGCATGAAATGTTGTCTAAAACAAAAAGAATGATGCATTTTAGTAGCTGGATCTGGTTTTATCACATTCTGAATTGAACGTTGAAAATGAGCTTTTCAGAGCCAGCAGAGGTCAAAATAAGCAGTAATGCAAACTCAGTCATAGACATAGATTTTCACTTGCAACTTGCTTTAACATGTTTAACAGTGCATAAAATGTTGTCTAAAACAAAAAGAAAATGCTTTTTAGTGGCTGGATCTGGTTTTATCAAATTCTGAATTGAACGTTGAAAATGAGCTTTTCAGAGCCAGCAGAGGTCAAAATAAGCAGTAATGCAAACTCAGTCAGAGACATAGATTTTCACTTGCAACTTTCTTAAACATATTTAACAGTGCAAAAAATATTGTCTAAAACAAAAAGAATGATGCATTTTAGTGGCTGGATCTGGTTTTATCACATTCTGAATTGAACGTTGAAAATGAGCTTTTCAGAGCCAGCAGAGGTCAAAATAAGCAGTAATGCAAACTCAGTCATAGACATAGATTTTCACTTGCAACTTGCTTTAACATGTTTAACAGTGCATGAAATGTTGTCTAAAACAAAAATAAAATGCTTTTTTGTGGCTGGATCTGGTTTTATCAAATTCTGAATTGAACGTTGAAAATGAGCTTTTCAGAGCCAGCAGAGGTCAAAATAAGCAGTAATGCAAACTCAGTCATAGACATAGATTTTCACTTGCAACTTTCTTAAACATATTTAACAGTGCAAAAAATGTTGTCTAAAACAAAAAGAATGATGCATTTTAGTGGCTGGATCTGGTTTTATCACATTCTGAATTGAACGTTGAAAATGAGCTTTTCAGAGCCAGCAGAGGTCAAAATAAGCAGTAATGCAAACTCAGTCATAGACATAGATTTTCACTTGCAACTTGCTTTAACATGTTTAACAGTGCATGAAATGTTGTCTAAAACAAAAAGAAAATGCTTTTTAGTGGCTGGATCTGGTTTTATCACATTCTGAATTGAACGTTGAAAATGAGCTTTTCAGAGCCAGCAGAGGTCAAAATAAGCAGTAATGCAAACTCAGTCAGAGACATAGATTTTCACTTGCAACTTTCTTAAACATATTTAACAGTGCATGAAATGTTGTCTAAAACAAAAAGAATGATGCATTTTAGTGGCTGGAACTGGTTTTATCACATTCTCAATTGAACGTTAAAAATGAGCTTTTCAGAGCCAGCAGAGTTCAAAATAAGCAGTAATGCAAACTCAGTCATAGACATAGATTTTCACTTGCAACTTTCTTAAACATATTTAACAGTGCATGAAATGTTGTCTAAAACAAAAAGAATGATGCATTTTAGTGGCTGGATCTGGTTTTATCACATTCTGAATTGAACGTTGAAAATGAGCTTTTCAGAGCCCCAGCAGAGGTCAAAATAAGCAGTAATGCAAACTCAGTCAGAGACATAGATTTTCACTTGCAACTTGCTTTAACATGTTTAACAGTGCATGAAATGTTGTCTAAAACAAAAAGAATGATGCATTTTAGTAGCTGGATCTGGTTTTATCACATTCTGAATTGAACGTTGAAAATGAGCTTTTCAGAGCCAGCAGAGGTCAAAATAAGCAGTAATGCAAACTCAGTCATAGACATAGATTTTCACTTGCAACTTTCTTAAACATATTTAACAGTGCATGAAATGTTGTCTAAAACAAAAAGAATGATGCATTTTAGTGGCTGGATCTGGTTTTATCACATTCTGAATTGAACGTTGAAAATGAGCTTTTCAGAGCCAGCAGAGGTCAAAATAAGCAGTAATGCAAACTCAGTCATAGACATTGATTTTCACTTGCAACTTTCTTAAACATATTTAACAGTGCATGAAATGTTGTCTAAAACAAAAAGAATGATGCATTTTAGTGGCTGGATCTGGTTTTATCACATTCTGAATTGAACGTTGAAAATGAGCTTTTCAGAGCCAGCAGAGGTCAAAATAAGCAGTAATGCAAACTCAGTCATAGACATAGATTTTCACTTGCAACTTTCTTAAACATATTTAACAGTGCAAGAAATGTTGTCTAAAACAAAAAGAATGATGCATTTTAGTGGCTGGATCTGGTTTTATCACATTCTGAATTGAACTTTAAAAATGAACTTTTCAGAGCCAGCAGAAGTCAAAATAAGCAGTAATGCAAACTCAGTCAGAGACATAGATTTTCACTTGCAACTTGCTTTAACATGTTTAACAGTGCATGAAATGTTGTCTAAAACAAAAATAAAATGCTTTTTTGTGGCTGGATCTGGTTTTATCAAATTCTGAATTGAACGTTGAAAATGAGCTTTTCAGAGCCAGCAGAGGTCAAAATAAGCAGTAATGCAAACTCAGTCATAGACATAGATTTTCACTTGCAACTTTCTTAAACATATTTAACAGTGCAAAAAATGTTGTCTAAAACAAAAAGAATGATGCATTTTAGTGGCTGGATCTGGTTTTATCACATTCTGAATTGAACGTTGAAAATGAGCTTTTCAGAGCCAGCAGAGGTCAAAATAAGCAGTAATGCAAACTCAGTCATAGACATAGATTTTCACTTGCAACTTGCTTTAACATGTTTAACAGTGCATGAAATGTTGTCTAAAACAAAAAGAAAATGCTTTTTAGTGGCTGGATCTGGTTTTATCACATTCTGAATTGAACGTTGAAAATGAGCTTTTCAGAGCCAGCAGAGGTCAAAATAAGCAGTAATGCAAACTCAGTCAGAGACATAGATTTTCACTTGCAACTTTCTTAAACATATTTAACAGTGCATGAAATGTTGTCTAAAACAAAAAGAATGATGCATTTTAGTGGCTGGAACTGGTTTTATCACATTCTCAATTGAACGTTAAAAATGAGCTTTTCAGAGCCAGCAGAGTTCAAAATAAGCAGTGATGCAAACTCAGTCATAGACATAGATTTTCACTTGCAACTTTCTTAAACATATTTAACAGTGCATGAAATGTTGTCTAAAACAAAAAGAATGATGCATTTTAGTGGCTGGATCTGGTTTTATCACATTCTGAATTGAACGTTGAAAATGAGCTTTTCAGAGCCCCAGCAGAGGTCAAAATAAGCAGTAATGCAAACTCAGTCAGAGACATAGATTTTCACTTGCAACTTGCTTTAACATGTTTAACAGTGCATGAAATGTTGTCTAAAACAAAAAGAATGATGCATTTTAGTAGCTGGATCTGGTTTTATCACATTCTGAATTGAACGTTGAAAATGAGCTTTTCAGAGCCAGCAGAGGTCAAAATAAGCAGTAATGCAAACTCAGTCATAGACATAGATTTTCACTTGCAACTTTCTTAAACATATTTAACAGTGCATGAAATGTTGTCTAAAACAAAAAGAATGATGCATTTTAGTGGCTGGATCTGGTTTTATCACATTCTGAATTGAACGTTGAAAATGAGCTTTTCAGAGCCAGCAGAGGTCAAAATAAGCAGTAATGCAAACTCAGTCATAGACATAGATTTTCACTTGCAACTTGCTTTAACATATTTAACAGTGCATGAAATGTTGTCTAAAACAAAAAGAAAATGCTTTTTAGTGGCTGGATCTGGTTTTATCACATTCTGAATTGAACGTTAAAAATGAGCTTTTCAGAGCCAGCAGAGGTCAAAATAAGCAATAATGCAAACTCAGTCATAGACATTGATTTTCACTTGCAACTTTCTTAAACATATTTAACAGTGCATGAAATGTTGTCTAAAACAAAAAGAATGATGCATTTTAGTGGCTGGATCTGGTTTTATCACATTCTGAATTGAACGTTGAAAATGAGCTTTTCAGAGCCAGCAGAGGTCAAAATAAGCAGTAATGCAAACTCAGTCATAGACATAGATTTTCACTTGCAACTTTCTTAAACATATTTAACAGTGCAAGAAATGTTGTCTAAAACAAAAAGAATGATGCATTTTAGTGGCTGGATCTGGTTTTATCACATTCTGAATTGAACGTTGAAAATGAGCTTTTCAGAGCCAGCAGAGGTCAAAATAAGCAGTAATGCAAACTCAGTCATAGACATAGATTTTCACTTGCAACTTGCTTTAACATGTTTAACAGTGCATGGAATGTTGTCTAAAACAAAAATAAAATGCTTTTTTGTGGCTGGATCTGGTTTTATCAAATTCTGAATTGAACGTTGAAAGTGAGCTTTTCAGAGCCAGCAGAGGTCAAAATAAGCAGTAATGCAAACTCAGTCATAGACATAGATTTTCACTTGCAACTTTCTTAAACATATTTAACAGTGCATGAAATGTTGTCTAAAACAAAAAGAATGATGCATTTTAGTGGCTGGATCTGGTTTTATCACATTCTGAATTGAACGTTGAAAATGAGCTTTTCAGAGCCAGCAGAGGTCAAAATAAGCAATAATGCAAACTCAGTCAGAGACATAGATTTTCACTTGCAACTTGCTTTAACATGTTTAACAGTGCATGAAATGTTGTCTAAAACAAAAAGAATGATGCATTTTAGTAGCTGGATCTGGTTTTATCACATTCTGAATTGAACGTTGAAAATGAGCTTTTCAGAGCCAGCAGAGGTCAAAATAAGCAGTAATGCAAACTCAGTCATAGACAAAGATTTTCACTTGCAACTTGCTTTAACATGTTTAACAGTGCATAAAATGTTGTCTAAAACAAAAAGAAAATGCTTTTTAGTGGCTGGATCTGGTTTTATCAAATTCTGAATTGAACGTTGAAAATTAGCTTTTCAGAGCCAGCAGAGGTCAAAATAAGCAGTAATGCAAACTCAGTCATAGACATAGATTTTCACTTGCAACTTGCTTTAACATGTTTAACAGTGCATGAAATGTTGTCTAAAACAAAAATAAAATGCTTTTTTTGTGGCTGGATCTGGTTTTATCAAATTCTGAATTGAACGTTGAAAATTAGCTTTTCAGAGCCAGCAGAGGTCAAAATAAGCAGTAATGCAAACTCAGTCATAGACATAGATTTTCACTTGCAACTTTCTTAAACATATTTAACAGTGCATGAAATGTTGTCTAAAACAAAAAGAATGATGCATTTTAGTGGCTGGATCTGGTTTTATCACATTCTGAATTGAACGTTGAAAATGAGCTTTTCAGAGCCAGCAGAGGTCAAAATAAGCAGTAATGCAAACTCAGTCAGAGACATAGATTTTCACTTGCAACTTGCTTTAACATGTTTAACAGTGCATGAAATGTTGTCTAAAACAAAAAGAATGATGCATTTTAGTAGCTGGATCTGGTTTTATCACATTCTGAATTGAACGTTGAAAATGAGCTTTTCAGAGCCAGCAGAGGTCAAAATAAGCAGTAATGCAAACTCAGTCATAGACATAGATTTTCACTTGCAACTTGCTTTAACATGTTTAACAGTGCATAAAATGTTGTCTAAAACAAAAAGAAAATGCTTTTTAGTGGCTGGATCTGGTTTTATCAAATTCTGAATTGAACGTTGAAAATGAGCTTTTCAGAGCCAGCAGAGGTCAAAATAAGCAGTAATGCAAACTCAGTCATAGACATAGATTTTCACTTGCAACTTTCTTAAACATATTTAACAGTGCAAAAAATGTTGTCTAAAACAAAAAGAATGATGCATTTTAGTGGCTGGATCTGGTTTTATCACATTCTGAATTGAACGTTGAAAATGAGCTTTTCAGAGCCAGCAGAGGTCAAAATAAGCAGTAATGCAAACTCAGTCATAGACATAGATTTTCACTTGCAACTTGCTTTAACATGTTTAACAGTGCATGAAATGTTGTCTAAAACAAAAAGAAAATGCTTTTTAGTGGCTGGATCTGGTTTTATCACATTCTGAATTGAACGTTGAAAATGAGCTTTTCAGAGCCAGCAGAGGTCAAAATAAGCAGTAATGCAAACTCAGTCAGAGACATAGATTTTCACTTGCAACTTTCTTAAACATATTTAACAGTGCATGAAATGTTGTCTAAAACAAAAAGAATGATGCATTTTAGTGGCTGGAACTGGTTTTATCACATTCTGAATTGAACGTTAAAAATGAGCTTTTCAGAGCCAGCAGAGTTCAAAATAAGCAGTAATGCAAACTCAGTCATAGACATAGATTTTCACTTGCAACTTTCTTAAACATATTTAACAGTGCATGAAATGTTGTCTAAAACAAAAAGAATGATGCATTTTAGTGGCTGGATCTGGTTTTATCACATTCTGAATTGAACGTTGAAAATGAGCTTTTCAGAGCCAGCAGAGGTCAAAATAAGCAGTAATGCAAACTCAGTCATAGACATAGATTTTCACTTGCAACTTTCTTAAACATATTTAACAGTGCAAGAAATGTTGTCTAAAACAAAAAGAATGATGCATTTTAGTGGCTGGATCTGGTTTTATCACATTCTGAACTGAACTTTAAAAATGAGCTTTTCAGAGCCAGCAGAAGTCAAAATAAGCAGTAATGCAAACTCAGTCAGAGACATAGATTTTCACTTGCAACTTTCTTAAACATATTTAACAGTGCATGAAATGTTGTCTAAAACAAAAAGAATGATGCATTTTAGTGGCTGGATCTGGTTTTATCACATTCTGAATTGAACGTTGAAAATGAGCTTTTCAGAGCCAGCAGAGGTCAAAATAAGCAGTAATGCAAACTCAGTCATAGACATAGATTTTCACTTGCAACTTGCTTTAACATGTTTAACAGTGCATGGAATGTTGTCTAAAACAAAAATAAAATGCTTTTTTGTGGCTGGATCTGGTTTTATCAAATTCTGAATTGAACGTTGAAAATGAGCTTTTCAGAGCCAGCAGAGGTCAAAATAAGCAGTAATGCAAACTCAGTCATAGACATAGATTTTCACTTGCAACTTTCTTAAACATATTTAACAGTGCATGAAATGTTGTCTAAAACAAAAAGAATGATGCATTTTAGTGGCTGGATCTGGTTTTATCACATTCTGAATTGAACGTTGAAAATGAGCTTTTCAGAGCCAGCAGAGGTCAAAATAAGCAATAATGCAAACTCAGTCAGAGACATAGATTTTCACTTGCAACTTGCTTTAACATGTTTAACAGTGCATGAAATGTTATCTAAAACAAAAAGAATGATGCATTTTAGTAGCTGGATCTGGTTTTATCACATTCTGAATTGAACGTTGAAAATGAGCTTTTCAGAGCCAGCAGAGGTCAAAATAAGCAGTAATGCAAACTCAGTCATAGACATAGATTTTCACTTGCAACTTGCTTTAACATGTTTAACAGTGCATAAAATGTTGTCTAAAACAAAAAGAAAATGCTTTTTAGTGGCTGGATCTGGTTTTATCAAATTCTGAATTGAACGTTGAAAATGAGCTTTTCAGAGCCAGCAGAGGTCAAAATAAGCAGTAATGCAAACTCAGTCATAGACATAGATTTTCACTTGCAACTTTCTTAAACATATTTAACAGTGCAAAAAATGTTGTCTAAAACAAAAAGAATGATGCATTTTAGTGGCTGGATCTGGTTTTATCACATTCTGAATTGAACGTTGAAAATGAGCTTTTCAGAGCCAGCAGAGGTCAAAATAAGCAGTAATGCAAACTCAGTCATAGACATAGATTTTCACTTGCAACTTGCTTTAACATGTTTAACAGTGCATGAAATGTTGTCTAAAACAAAAATAAAATGCTTTTTTTGTGGCTGGATCTGGTTTTATCAAATTCTGAATTGAACGTTGAAAATGAGCTTTTCAGAGCCAGCAGAGGTCAAAATAAGCAGTAATGCAAACTCAGTCATAGACATAGATTTTCACTTGCAACTTTCTTAAACATATTTAACAGTGCATGAAATGTTGTCTAAAACAAAAAGAATGATGCATTTTAGTGGCTGGATCTGGTTTTATCACATTCTGAATTGAACGTTGAAAATGAGCTTTTCAGAGCCAGCAGAGGTCAAAATAAGCAGTAATGCAAACTCAGTCAGAGACATAGATTTTCACTTGCAACTTGCTTTAACATGTTTAACAGTGCATGAAATGTTGTCTAAAACAAAAAGAATGATGCATTTTAGTAGCTGGATCTGGTTTTATCACATTCTGAATTGAACGTTGAAAATGAGCTTTTCAGAGCCAGCAGAGGTCAAAATAAGCAGTAATGCAAACTCAGTCATAGACATAGATTTTCACTTGCAACTTGCTTTAACATGTTTAACAGTGCATAAAATGTTGTCTAAAACAAAAAGAAAATGCTTTTTAGTGGCTGGATCTGGTTTTATCAAATTCTGAATTGAACGTTGAAAATGAGCTTTTCAGAGCCAGCAGAGGTCAAAATAAGCAGTAATGCAAACTCAGTCATAGACATAGATTTTCACTTGCAACTTTCTTAAACATATTTAACAGTGCAAAAAATGTTGTCTAAAACAAAAAGAATGATGCATTTTAGTGGCTGGATCTGGTTTTATCACATTCTGAATTGAACGTTGAAAATGAGCTTTTCAGAGCCAGCAGAGGTCAAAATAAGCAGTAATGCAAACTCAGTCATAGACATAGATTTTCACTTGCAACTTGCTTTAACATGTTTAACAGTGCATGAAATGTTGTCTAAAACAAAAAGAAAATGCTTTTTAGTGGCTGGATCTGGTTTTATCACATTCTGAATTGAACGTTGAAAATGAGCTTTTCAGAGCCAGCAGAGGTCAAAATAAGCAGTAATGCAAACTCAGTCAGAGACATAGATTTTCACTTGCAACTTTCTTAAACATATTTAACAGTGCATGAAATGTTGTCTAAAACAAAAAGAATGATGCATTTTAGTGGCTGGAACTGGTTTTATCACATTCTGAATTGAACGTTAAAAATGAGCTTTTCAGAGCCAGCAGAGTTCAAAATAAGCAGTAATGCAAACTCAGTCATAGACATAGATTTTCACTTGCAACTTTCTTAAACATATTTAACAGTGCATGAAATGTTGTCTAAAACAAAAAGAATGATGCATTTTAGTGGCTGGATCTGGTTTTATCACATTCTGAATTGAACGTTGAAAATGAGCTTTTCAGAGCCCCAGCAGAGGTCAAAATAAGCAGTAATGCAAACTCAGTCATAGACATAGATTTTCACTTGCAACTTTCTTAAACATATTTAACAGTGCATGAAATGTTGTCTAAAACAAAAAGAATGATGCATTTTAGTGGCTGGATCTGGTTTTATCACATTCTGAATTGAACGTTGAAAATGAGCTTTTCAGAGCCAGCAGAGGTCAAAATAAGCAGTAATGCAAACTCAGTCAGAGACATAGATTTTCACTTGCAACTTGCTTTAACATGTTTAACAGTGCATGAAATGTTGTCTAAAACAAAAAGAATGATGCATTTTAGTGGCTGGATCTGGTTTTATCACATTCTGAATTGAACGTTGAAAATGAGCTTTTCAGAGCCCCAGCAGAGGTCAAAATAAGCAGTAATGCAAACTCAGTCATAGACATAGATTTTCACTTGCAACTTTCTTAAACATATTTAACAGTGCATGAAATGTTGTCTAAAACAAAAAGAATGATGCATTTTAGTGGCTGGATCTGGTTTTATCACATTCTGAATTGAACGTTGAAAATGAGCTTTTCAGAGCCAGCAGAGGTCAAAATAAGCAGTAATGCAAACTCAGTCAGAGACATAGATTTTCACTTGCAACTTGCTTTAACATGTTTAACAGTGCATGAAATGTTGTCTAAAACAAAAAGAATGATGCATTTTAGTAGCTGGATCTGGTTTTATCACATTCTGAATTGAACGTTGAAAATGAGCTTTTCAGAGCCAGCAGAGGTCAAAATAAGCAGTAATGCAAACTCATTCATAGACATAGATTTTCACTTGCAACTTTCTTAAACATATTTAACAGTGCATGAAATGTTGTCTAAAACAAAAAGAATGATGCATTTTAGTGGCTGGATCTGGTTTTATCACATTCTGAATTGAACGTTGAAAATGAGCTTTTCAGAGCCAGCAGAGGTCAAAATAAGCAGTAATGCAAACTCAGTCATAGACATAGATTTTCACTTGCAACTTGCTTTAACATATTTAACAGTGCATGAAATGTTGTCTAAAACAAAAAGAAAATGCTTTTTAGTGGCTGGATCTGGTTTTATCACATTCTGAATTGAACGTTGAAAATGAGCTTTTCAGAGCCAGCAGAGGTCAAAATAAGCAGTAATGCAAACTCAGTCATAGACATTGATTTTCACTTGCAACTTTCTTAAACATATTTAACAGTGCATGAAATGTTGTCTAAAACAAAAAGAATGATGCATTTTAGTGGCTGGATCTGGTTTTATCACATTCTGAATTGAACGTTGAAAATGAGCTTTTCAGAGCCAGCAGAGGTCAAAATAAGCAGTAATGCAAACTCAGTCATAGACATAGATTTTCACTTGCAACTTTCTTAAACATATTTAACAGTGCAAGAAATGTTGTCTAAAACAAAAAGAATGATGCATTTTAGTGGCTGGATCTGGTTTTATCACATTCTGAATTGAACTTTAAAAATGAGCTTTTCAGAGCCAGCAGAAGTCAAAATAAGCAGTAATGCAAACTCAGTCAGAGACATAGATTTTCACTTGCAACTTTCTTAAACATATTTAACAGTGCATGAAATGTTGTCTAAAACAAAAAGAATGATGCATTTTAGTGGCTGGATCTGGTTTTATCACATTCTGAATTGAACGTTGAAAATGAGCTTTTCAGAGCCAGCAGAGGTCAAAATAAGCAGTAATGCAAACTCAGTCATAGACATAGATTTTCACTTGCAACTTGCTTTAACATGTTTAACAGTGCATGGAATGTTGTCTAAAACAAAAATAAAATGCTTTTTTGTGGCTGGATCTGGTTTTATCAAATTCTGAATTGAACGTTGAAAATGAGCTTTTCAGAGCCAGCAGAGGTCAAAATAAGCAGTAATGCAAACTCAGTCATAGACATAGATTTTCACTTGCAACTTTCTTAAACATATTTAACAGTGCAAGAAATGTTGTCTAAAACAAAAAGAATGATGCATTTTAGTGGCTGGATCTGGTTTTATCACATTATGAATTGAACGTTGAAAATGAGCTTTTCAGAGCCGGCAGAGGTCAAAATAAGCAGTAATGCAAACTCAGTCATAGACATAGATTTTCACTTGCAACTTTCTTAAACATATTTAACAGTGCAAGAAATGTTGTCTAAAACAAAAAGAATGATGCATTTTAGTGGCTGGATCTGGTTTTATCACATTCTGAATTGAACTTTAAAAATGAGCTTTTCAGAGCCAGCAGAAGTCAAAATAAGCAGTAATGCAAACTCAGTCAGAGACATAGATTTTCACTTGCAACTTTCTTAAACATATTTAACAGTGCATGAAATGTTGTCTAAAACAAAAAGAATGATGCATTTTAGTGGCTGGATCTGGTTTTATCACATTCTGAATTGAACGTTGAAAATGAGCTTTTCAGAGCCAGCAGAGGTCAAAATAAGCAGTAATGCAAACTCAGTCATAGACATAGATTTTCACTTGCAACTTGCTTTAACATGTTTAACAGTGCATGGAATGTTGTCTAAAACAAAAATAAAATGCTTTTTTGTGGCTGGATCTGGTTTTATCAAATTCTGAATTGAACGTTGAAAATGAGCTTTTCAGAGCCAGCAGAGGTCAAAATAAGCAGTAATGCAAACTCAGTCATAGACATAGATTTTCACTTGCAACTTTCTTAAACATATTTAACAGTGCATGAAATGTTGTCTAAAACAAAAAGAATGATGCATTTTAGTGGCTGGATCTGGTTTTATCACATTCTGAATTGAACGTTGAAAATGAGCTTTTCAGAGCCAGCAGAGGTCAAAATAAGCAATAATGCAAACTCAGTCAGAGACATAGATTTTCACTTGCAACTTGCTTTAACATGTTTAACAGTGCATGAAATGTTGTCTAAAACAAAAAGAATGATGCATTTTAGTAGCTGGATCTGGTTTTATCACATTCTGAATTGAACGTTGAAAATGAGCTTTTCAGAGCCAGCAGAGGTCAAAATAAGCAGTAATGCAAACTCAGTCATAGACATAGATTTTCACTTGCAACTTGCTTTAACATGTTTAACAGTGCATAAAATGTTGTCTAAAACAAAAAGAAAATGCTTTTTAGTGGCTGGATCTGGTTTTATCAAATTCTGAATTGAACGTTGAAAATGAGCTTTTCAGAGCCAGCAGAGGTCAAAATAAGCAGTAATGCAAACTCAGTCAGAGACATAGATTTTCACTTGCAACTTTCTTAAACATATTTAACAGTGCAAAAAATGCTGTCTAAAACAAAAAGAATGATGCATTTTAGTGGCTGGATCTGGTTTTATCACATTCTGAATTGAACGTTGAAAATGAGCTTTTCAGAGCCAGCAGAGGTCAAAATAAGCAGTAATGCAAACTCAGTCATAGACATAGATTTTCACTTGCAACTTGCTTTAACATGTTTAACAGTGCATGAAATGTTGTCTAAAACAAAAATAAAATGCTTTTTTGTGGCTGGATCTGGTTTTATCAAATTCTGAATTGAACGTTGAAAATGAGCTTTTCAGAGCCAGCAGAGGTCAAAATAAGCAGTAATGCAAACTCAGTCATAGACATAGATTTTCACTTGCAACTTTCTTAAACATATTTAACAGTGCATGAAATGTCTAAAACAAAAAGAATGATGCATTTTAGTGGCTGGATCTGGTTTTATCACATTCTGAATTGAACGTTGAAAATGAGCTTTTCAGAGCCAGCAGAGGTCAAAATAAGCAGTAATGCAAACTCAGTCAGAGACATAGATTTTCACTTGCAACTTGCTTTAACATGTTTAACAGTGCATGAAATGTTGTCTAAAACAAAAAGAATGATGCATTTTAGTAGCTGGATCTGGTTTTATCACATTCTGAATTGAACGTTGAAAATGAGCTTTTCAGAGCCAGCAGAGGTCAAAATAAGCAGTAATGCAAACTCAGTCATAGACATAGATTTTCACTTGCAACTTGCTTTAACATGTTTAACAGTGCATAAAATGTTGTCTAAAACAAAAAGAAAATGCTTTTTAGTGGCTGGATCTGGTTTTATCAAATTCTGAATTGAACGTTGAAAATGAGCTTTTCAGAGCCAGCAGAGGTCAAAATAAGCAGTAATGCAAACTCAGTCATAGACATAGATTTTCACTTGCAACTTTCTTAAACATATTTAACAGTGCATGAAATGTTGTCTAAAACAAAAAGAATGATGCATTTTAGTGGCTGGATCTGGTTTTATCACATTCTGAATTGAACGTTGAAAATGAGCTTTTCAGAGCCAGCAGAGGTCAAAATAAGCAGTAATGCAAACTCAGTCATAGACATAGATTTTCACTTGCAACTTTCTTAAACATATTTAACAGTGCAAGAAATGTTGTCTAAAACAAAAAGAATGATGCATTTTAGTGGCTGGATCTGGTTTTATCACATTCTGAATTGAACTTTAAAAATGAGCTTTTCAGAGCCAGCAGAAGTCAAAATAAGCAGTAATGCAAACTCAGTCAGAGACATAGATTTTCACTTGCAACTTTCTTAAACATATTTAACAGTGCATGAAATGTTGTCTAAAACAAAAAGAATGATGCATTTTAGTGGCTGGATCTGGTTTTATCACATTCTGAATTGAACGTTGAAAATGAGCTTTTCAGAGCCAGCAGAGGTCAAAATAAGCAGTAATGCAAACTCAGTCATAGACATAGATTTTCACTTGCAACTTGCTTTAACATGTTTAACAGTGCATGGAATGTTGTCTAAAACAAAAATAAAATGCTTTTTTGTGGCTGGATCTGGTTTTATCAAATTCTGAATTGAACGTTGAAAATGAGCTTTTCAGAGCCAGCAGAGGTCAAAATAAGCAGTAATGCAAACTCAGTCATAGACATAGATTTTCACTTGCAACTTTCTTAAACATATTTAACAGTGCATGAAATGTTGTCTAAAACAAAAAGAATGATGCATTTTAGTGGCTGGATCTGGTTTTATCACATTCTGAATTGAACGTTGAAAATGAGCTTTTCTCAGCCAGCAGAGGTCAAAATAAGCAATAATGCAAACTCAGTCAGAGACATAGATTTTCACTTGCAACTTGCTTTAACATGTTTAACAGTGCATGAAATGTTGTCTAAAACAAAAAGAATGATGCATTTTAGTAGCTGGATCTGGTTTTATCACATTCTGAATTGAACGTTGAAAATGAGCTTTTCAGAGCCAGCAGAGGTCAAAATAAGCAGTAATGCAAACTCAGTCATAGACATCGATTTTCACTTGCAACTTGCTTTAACATGTTTAACAGTGCATAAAATGTTGTCTAAAACAAAAAGAAAATGCTTTTTAGTGGCTGGATCTGGTTTTATCAAATTCTGAATTGAACGTTGAAAATGAGCTTTTCAGAGCCAGCAGAGGTCAAAATAAGCAGTAATGCAAACTCAGTCATAGACATAGATTTTCACTTGCAACTTTCTTAAACATATTTAACAGTGCAAAAAATGTTGTCTAAAACAAAAAGAATGATGCATTTTAGTGGCTGGATCTGGTTTTATCACATTCTGAATTGAACGTTGAAAATGAGCTTTTCAGAGCCAGCAGAGGTCAAAATAAGCAGTAATGCAAACTCAGTCATAGACATAGATTTTCACTTGCAACTTGCTTTAACATGTTTAACAGTGCATGAAATGTTGTCTAAAACAAAAATAAAATGCTTTTTTTGTGGCTGGATCTGGTTTTATCAAATTCTGAATTGAACGTTGAAAATGAGCTTTTCAGAGCCAGCAGAGGTCAAAATAAGCAGTAATGCAAACTCAGTCATAGACATAGATTTTCACTTGCAACTTTCTTAAACATATTTAACAGTGCATGAAATGTTGTCTAAAACAAAAAGAATGATGCATTTTAGTGGCTGGATCTGGTTTTATCACATTCTGAATTGAACGTTGAAAATGAGCTTTTCAGAGCCAGCAGAGGTCAAAATAAGCAGTAATGCAAACTCAGTCAGAGACATAGATTTTCACTTGCAACTTGCTTTAACATGTTTAACAGTGCATGAAATGTTGTCTAAAACAAAAAGAATGATGCATTTTAGTAGCTGGATCTGGTTTTATCACATTCTGAATTGAACGTTGAAAATGAGCTTTTCAGAGCCAGCAGAGGTCAAAATAAGCAGTAATGCAAACTCAGTCATAGACATAGATTTTCACTTGCAACATGCTTTAACATGTTTAACAGTGCATAAAATGTTGTCTAAAACAAAAAGAAAATGCTTTTTAGTGGCTGGATCTGGTTTTATCAAATTCTGAATTGAACGTTGAAAATGAGCTTTTCAGAGCCAGCAGAGGTCAAAATAAGCAGTAATGCAAACTCAGTCATAGACATAGATTTTCACTTGCAACTTTCTTAAACATATTTAACAGTGCAAAAAATGTTGTCTAAAACAAAAAGAATGATGCATTTTAGTGGCTGGATCTGGTTTTATCACATTCTGAATTGAACGTTGAAAATGAGCTTTTCAGAGCCAGCAGAGGTCAAAATAAGCAGTAATGCAAACTCAGTCATAGACATAGATTTTCACTTGCAACTTGCTTTAACATGTTTAACAGTGCATGAAATGTTGTCTAAAACAAAAAGAAAATGCTTTTTAGTGGCTGGATCTGGTTTTATCACATTCTGAATTGAACGTTGAAAATTAGCTTTTCAGAGCCAGCAGAGGTCAAAATAAGCAGTAATGCAAACTCAGTCAGAGACATAGATTTTCACTTGCAACTTTCTTAAACATATTTAACAGTGCATGAAATGTTGTCTAAAACAAAAAGAATGATGCATTTTAGTGGCTGGAACTGGTTTTATCACATTCTGAATTGAACGTTAAAAATGAGCTTTTCAGAGCCAGCAGAGTTCAAAATAAGCAGTAATGCAAACTCAGTCATAGACATAGATTTTCACTTGCAACTTTCTTAAACATATTTAACAGTGCATGAAATGTTGTCTAAAACAAAAAGAATGATGCATTTTAGTGGCTGGATCTGGTTTTATCACATTCTGAATTGAACGTTGAAAATGAGCTTTTCAGAGCCCCAGCAGAGGTCAAAATAAGCAGTAATGCAAACTCAGTCATAGACATAGATTTTCACTTGCAACTTTCTTAAACATATTTAACAGTGCATGAAATGTTGTCTAAAACAAAAAGAATGATGCATTTTAGTGGCTGGATCTGGTTTTATCACATTCTGAATTGAACGTTGAAAATGAGCTTTTCAGAGCCAGCAGAGGTCAAAATAAGCAGTAATGCAAACTCAGTCAGAGACATAGATTTTCACTTGCAACTTGCTTTAACATGTTTAACAGTGCATGAAATGTTGTCTAAAACAAAAAGAATGATGCATTTTAGTGGCTGGATCTGGTTTTATCACATTCTGAATTGAACGTTGAAAATGAGCTTTTCAGAGCCCCAGCAGAGGTCAAAATAAGCAGTAATGCAAACTCAGTCATAGACATAGATTTTCACTTGCAACTTTCTTAAACATATTTAACAGTGCATGAAATGTTGTCTAAAACAAAAAGAATGATGCATTTTAGTGGCTGGATCTGGTTTTATCACATTCTGAATTGAACGTTGAAAATGAGCTTTTCAGAGCCAGCAGAGGTCAAAATAAGCAGTAATGCAAACTCAGTCAGAGACATAGATTTTCACTTGCAACTTGCTTTAACATGTTTAACAGTGCATGAAATGTTGTCTAAAACAAAAAGAATGATGCATTTTAGTAGCTGGATCTGGTTTTATCACATTCTGAATTGAACGTTGAAAATGAGCTTTTCAGAGCCAGCAGAGGTCAAAATAAGCAGTAATGCAAACTCATTCATAGACATAGATTTTCACTTGCAACTTTCTTAAACATATTTAACAGTGCATGAAATGTTGTCTAAAACAAAAAGAATGATGCATTTTAGTGGCTGGATCTGGTTTTATCACATTCTGAATTGAACGTTGAAAATGAGCTTTTCAGAGCCAGCAGAGGTCAAAATAAGCAGTAATGCAAACTCAGTCATAGACATAGATTTTCACTTGCAACTTGCTTTAACATATTTAACAGTGCATGAAATGTTGTCTAAAACAAAAAGAAAATGCTTTTTAGTGGCTGGATCTGGTTTTATCACATTCTGAATTGAACGTTGAAAATGAGCTTTTCAGAGCCAGCAGAGGTCAAAATAAGCAGTAAT
Source organism: Danio rerio (assembly GCF_052040795.2). NCBI lineage: Eukaryota > Metazoa > Chordata > Actinopteri > Cypriniformes > Danionidae > Danio > Danio rerio. Next base: position 15,633,090 of record NC_141034.1, on the reverse strand, counting down.
GCAAACTCAGTCATAGACATTGATTTTCACTTGCAACTTTCTTAAACATATTTAACAGTGCATGAAATGTTGTCTAAAACAAAAAGAATGATGCATTTTAGTGGCTGGATCTGGTTTTATCACATTCTGAATTGAACGTTGAAAATGAGCTTTTCAGAGCCAGCAGAGGTCAAAATAAGCAGTAATGCAAACTCAGTCATAGACATAGATTTTCACTTGCAACTTTCTTAAACATATTTAACAGTGCAAGAAATGTTGTCTAAAACAAAAAGAATGATGCATTTTAGTGGCTGGATCTGGTTTTATCACATTCTGAATTGAACTTTAAAAATGAGCTTTTCAGAGCCAGCAGAAGTCAAAATAAGCAGTAATGCAAACTCAGTCAGAGACATAGATTTTCACTTGCAACTTTCTTAAACATATTTAACAGTGCATGAAATGTTGTCTAAAACAAAAAGAATGATGCATTTTAGTGGCTGGATCTGGTTTTATCACATTCTGAATTGAACGTTGAAAATGAGCTTTTCAGAGCCAGCAGAGGTCAAAATAAGCAGTAATGCAAACTCAGTCATAGACATAGATTTTCACTTGCAACTTGCTTTAACATGTTTAACAGTGCATGGAATGTTGTCTAAAACAAAAATAAAATGCTTTTTTGTGGCTGGATCTGGTTTTATCAAATTCTGAATTGAACGTTGAAAATGAGCTTTTCAGAGCCAGCAGAGGTCAAAATAAGCAGTAATGCAAACTCAGTCATAGACATAGATTTTCACTTGCAACTTTCTTAAACATATTTAACAGTGCAAGAAATGTTGTCTAAAACAAAAAGAATGATGCATTTTAGTGGCTGGATCTGGTTTTATCACATTATGAATTGAACGTTGAAAATGAGCTTTTCAGAGCCGGCAGAGGTCAAAATAAGCAGTAATGCAAACTCAGTCATAGACATAGATTTTCACTTGCAACTTTCTTAAACATATTTAACAGTGCAAGAAATGTTGTCTAAAACAAAAAGAATGATGCATTTTAGTGGCTGGATCTGGTTTTATCACATTCTGAATTGAACTTTAAAAATGAGCTTTTCAGAGCCAGCAGAAGTCAAAATAAGCAGTAATGCAAACTCAGTCAGAGACATAGATTTTCACTTGCAACTTTCTTAAACATATTTAACAGTGCATGAAATGTTGTCTAAAACAAAAAGAATGATGCATTTTAGTGGCTGGATCTGGTTTTATCACATTCTGAATTGAACGTTGAAAATGAGCTTTTCAGAGCCAGCAGAGGTCAAAATAAGCAGTAATGCAAACTCAGTCATAGACATAGATTTTCACTTGCAACTTGCTTTAACATGTTTAACAGTGCATGGAATGTTGTCTAAAACAAAAATAAAATGCTTTTTTGTGGCTGGATCTGGTTTTATCAAATTCTGAATTGAACGTTGAAAATGAGCTTTTCAGAGCCAGCAGAGGTCAAAATAAGCAGTAATGCAAACTCAGTCATAGACATAGATTTTCACTTGCAACTTTCTTAAACATATTTAACAGTGCATGAAATGTTGTCTAAAACAAAAAGAATGATGCATTTTAGTGGCTGGATCTGGTTTTATCACATTCTGAATTGAACGTTGAAAATGAGCTTTTCAGAGCCAGCAGAGGTCAAAATAAGCAATAATGCAAACTCAGTCAGAGACATAGATTTTCACTTGCAACTTGCTTTAACATGTTTAACAGTGCATGAAATGTTGTCTAAAACAAAAAGAATGATGCATTTTAGTAGCTGGATCTGGTTTTATCACATTCTGAATTGAACGTTGAAAATGAGCTTTTCAGAGCCAGCAGAGGTCAAAATAAGCAGTAATGCAAACTCAGTCATAGACATAGATTTTCACTTGCAACTTGCTTTAACATGTTTAACAGTGCATAAAATGTTGTCTAAAACAAAAAGAAAATGCTTTTTAGTGGCTGGATCTGGTTTTATCAAATTCTGAATTGAACGTTGAAAATGAGCTTTTCAGAGCCAGCAGAGGTCAAAATAAGCAGTAATGCAAACTCAGTCAGAGACATAGATTTTCACTTGCAACTTTCTTAAACATATTTAACAGTGCAAAAAATGCTGTCTAAAACAAAAAGAATGATGCATTTTAGTGGCTGGATCTGGTTTTATCACATTCTGAATTGAACGTTGAAAATGAGCTTTTCAGAGCCAGCAGAGGTCAAAATAAGCAGTAATGCAAACTCAGTCATAGACATAGATTTTCACTTGCAACTTGCTTTAACATGTTTAACAGTGCATGAAATGTTGTCTAAAACAAAAATAAAATGCTTTTTTGTGGCTGGATCTGGTTTTATCAAATTCTGAATTGAACGTTGAAAATGAGCTTTTCAGAGCCAGCAGAGGTCAAAATAAGCAGTAATGCAAACTCAGTCATAGACATAGATTTTCACTTGCAACTTTCTTAAACATATTTAACAGTGCATGAAATGTCTAAAACAAAAAGAATGATGCATTTTAGTGGCTGGATCTGGTTTTATCACATTCTGAATTGAACGTTGAAAATGAGCTTTTCAGAGCCAGCAGAGGTCAAAATAAGCAGTAATGCAAACTCAGTCAGAGACATAGATTTTCACTTGCAACTTGCTTTAACATGTTTAACAGTGCATGAAATGTTGTCTAAAACAAAAAGAATGATGCATTTTAGTAGCTGGATCTGGTTTTATCACATTCTGAATTGAACGTTGAAAATGAGCTTTTCAGAGCCAGCAGAGGTCAAAATAAGCAGTAATGCAAACTCAGTCATAGACATAGATTTTCACTTGCAACTTGCTTTAACATGTTTAACAGTGCATAAAATGTTGTCTAAAACAAAAAGAAAATGCTTTTTAGTGGCTGGATCTGGTTTTATCAAATTCTGAATTGAACGTTGAAAATGAGCTTTTCAGAGCCAGCAGAGGTCAAAATAAGCAGTAATGCAAACTCAGTCATAGACATAGATTTTCACTTGCAACTTTCTTAAACATATTTAACAGTGCATGAAATGTTGTCTAAAACAAAAAGAATGATGCATTTTAGTGGCTGGATCTGGTTTTATCACATTCTGAATTGAACGTTGAAAATGAGCTTTTCAGAGCCAGCAGAGGTCAAAATAAGCAGTAATGCAAACTCAGTCATAGACATAGATTTTCACTTGCAACTTTCTTAAACATATTTAACAGTGCAAGAAATGTTGTCTAAAACAAAAAGAATGATGCATTTTAGTGGCTGGATCTGGTTTTATCACATTCTGAATTGAACTTTAAAAATGAGCTTTTCAGAGCCAGCAGAAGTCAAAATAAGCAGTAATGCAAACTCAGTCAGAGACATAGATTTTCACTTGCAACTTTCTTAAACATATTTAACAGTGCATGAAATGTTGTCTAAAACAAAAAGAATGATGCATTTTAGTGGCTGGATCTGGTTTTATCACATTCTGAATTGAACGTTGAAAATGAGCTTTTCAGAGCCAGCAGAGGTCAAAATAAGCAGTAATGCAAACTCAGTCATAGACATAGATTTTCACTTGCAACTTGCTTTAACATGTTTAACAGTGCATGGAATGTTGTCTAAAACAAAAATAAAATGCTTTTTTGTGGCTGGATCTGGTTTTATCAAATTCTGAATTGAACGTTGAAAATGAGCTTTTCAGAGCCAGCAGAGGTCAAAATAAGCAGTAATGCAAACTCAGTCATAGACATAGATTTTCACTTGCAACTTTCTTAAACATATTTAACAGTGCATGAAATGTTGTCTAAAACAAAAAGAATGATGCATTTTAGTGGCTGGATCTGGTTTTATCACATTCTGAATTGAACGTTGAAAATGAGCTTTTCTCAGCCAGCAGAGGTCAAAATAAGCAATAATGCAAACTCAGTCAGAGACATAGATTTTCACTTGCAACTTGCTTTAACATGTTTAACAGTGCATGAAATGTTGTCTAAAACAAAAAGAATGATGCATTTTAGTAGCTGGATCTGGTTTTATCACATTCTGAATTGAACGTTGAAAATGAGCTTTTCAGAGCCAGCAGAGGTCAAAATAAGCAGTAATGCAAACTCAGTCATAGACATCGATTTTCACTTGCAACTTGCTTTAACATGTTTAACAGTGCATAAAATGTTGTCTAAAACAAAAAGAAAATGCTTTTTAGTGGCTGGATCTGGTTTTATCAAATTCTGAATTGAACGTTGAAAATGAGCTTTTCAGAGCCAGCAGAGGTCAAAATAAGCAGTAATGCAAACTCAGTCAGAGACATAGATTTTCACTTGCAAATTTCTTAAACATATTTAACAGTGCAAAAAATGTTGTCTAAAACAAAAAGAATGATGCATTTTAGTGGCTGGATCTGGTTTTATCACATTCTGAATTGAACGTTGAAAATGAGCTTTTCAGAGCCAGCAGAGGTCAAAATAAGCAGTAATGCAAACTCAGTCATAGACATAGATTTTCACTTGCAACTTGCTTTAACATGTTTAACAGTGCATGAAATGTTGTCTAAAACAAAAAGAAAATGCTTTTTAGTGGCTGGATCTGGTTTTATCACATTCTGAATTGAACGTTGAAAATGAGCTTTTCAGAGCCAGCAGAGGTCAAAATAAGCAGTAATGCAAACTCAGTCAGAGACATAGATTTTCACTTGCAACTTGCTTTAACATGTTTAACAGTGCATGAAATGTTGTCTAAAACAAAAATAAAATGCTTTTTTGTGGCTGGATCTGGTTTTATCAAATTCTGAATTGAACGTTGAAAATGAGCTTTTCAGAGCCAGCAGAGGTCAAAATAAGCAGTAATGCAAACTCAGTCATAGACATAGATTTTCACTTGCAACTTTCTTAAACATATTTAACAGTGCATGAAATGTTGTCTAAAACAAAAAGAATGATACATTTTAGTGGCTGGATCTGGTTTTATCACATTCTGAATTGAACGTTGAAAATGAGCTTTTCAGAGCCAGCAGAGGTCAAAATAAGCAGTAATGCAAACTCAGTCAGAGACATAGATTTTCACTTGCAACTTGCTTTAACATGTTTAACAGTGCATGAAATGTTGTCTAAAACAAAAAGAATGATGCATTTTAGTAGCTGGATCTGGTTTTATCACATTCTGAATTGAACGTTGAAAATGAGCTTTTCAGAGCCAGCAGAGGTCAAAATAAGCAGTAATGCAAACTCAGTCATAGACATAGATTTTCACTTGCAACTTGCTTTAACATGTTTAACAGTGCATAAAATGTTGTCTAAAACAAAAAGAAAATGCTTTTTAGTGGCTGGATCTGGTTTTATCAAATTCTGAATTGAACGTTGAAAATGAGCTTTTCAGAGCCAGCAGAGGTCAAAATAAGCAGTAATGCAAACTCAGTCAGAGACATAGATTTTCACTTGCAAATTTCTTAAACATATTTAACAGTGCAAAAAATGTTGTCTAAAACAAAAAGAATGATGCATTTTAGTGGCTGGATCTGGTTTTATCACATTCTGAATTGAACGTTGAAAATGAGCTTTTCAGAGCCAGCAGAGGTCAAAATAAGCAGTAATGCAAACTCAGTCATAGACATAGATTTTCACTTGCAACTTGCTTTAACATATTTAACAGTGCATGAAATGTTGTCTAAAACAAAAAGAAAATGCTTTTTAGTGGCTGGATCTGGTTTTATCACATTCTGAATTGAACGTTGAAAATGAGCTTTTCAGAGCCAGCAGAGGTCAAAATAAGCAGTAATGCAAACTCAGTCAGAGACATAGATTTTCACTTGCAACTTGCTTTAACATGTTTAACAGTGCATGAAATGTTGTCTAAAACAAAAATAAAATGCTTTTTTGTGGCTGGATCTGGTTTTATCAAATTCTGAATTGAACGTTGAAAATGAGCTTTTCAGAGCCAGCAGAGGTCAAAATAAGCAGTAATGCAAACTCAGTCATAGACATAGATTTTCACTTGCAACTTTCTTAAACATATTTAACAGTGCATGAAATGTTGTCTAAAACAAAAAGAATGATGCATTTTAGTGGCTGGATCTGGTTTTATCACATTCTGAATTGAACGTTGAAAATGAGCTTTTCAGAGCCAGCAGAGGTCAAAATAAGCAGTAATGCAAACTCAGTCAGAGACATAGATTTTCACTTGCAACTTGCTTTAACATGTTTAACAGTGCATGAAATGTTGTCTAAAACAAAAAGAATGATGCATTTTAGTAGCTGGATCTGGTTTTATCACATTCTGAATTGAACGTTGAAAATGAGCTTTTCAGAGCCAGCAGAGGTCAAAATAAGCAGTAATGCAAACTCAGTCAGAGACATAGATTTTCACTTGCAACTTGCTTTAACATGTTTAACAGTGCATAAAATGTTGTCTAAAACAAAAAGAAAATGCTTTTTAGTGGCTGGATCTGGTTTTATCAAATTCTGAATTGAACGTTGAAAATGAGCTTTTCAGAGCCAGCAGAGGTCAAAATAAGCAGTAATGCAAACTCAGTCATAGACATAGATTTTCACTTGCAACTTTCTTAAACATATTTAACAGTGCATGAAATGTTGTCTAAAACAAAAAGAATGATGCATTTTAGTGGCTGGATCTGGTTTTATCACATTCTGAATTGAACGTTGAAAATGAGCTTTTCAGAGCCAGCAGAGGTCAAAATAAGCAGTAATGCAAACTCAGTCATAGACATAGATTTTCACTTGCAACTTTCTTAAACATATTTAACAGTGCAAGAAATGTTGTCTAAAACAAAAAGAATGATGCATTTTAGTGGCTGGATCTGGTTTTATCACATTCTGAATTGAACTTTAAAAATGAGCTTTTTAGAGCCAGCAGAAGTCAAAATAAGCAGTAATGCAAACTCAGTCAGAGACATAGATTTTCACTTGCAACTTTCTTAAACATATTTAACAGTGCATGAAATGTTGTCTAAAACAAAAAGAATGATGCATTTTAGTGGCTGGATCTGGTTTTATCACATTCTGAATTGAACGTTGAAAATGAGCTTTTCAGAGCCAGCAGAGGTCAAAATAAGCAGTAATGCAAACTCAGTCATAGACATAGATTTTCACTTGCAACTTGCTTTAACATGTTTAACAGTGCATGGAATGTTGTCTAAAACAAAAATAAAATGCTTTTTTGTGGCTGGATCTGGTTTTATCAAATTCTGAATTGAACGTTGAAAATGAGCTTTTCAGAGCCAGCAGAGGTCAAAATAAGCAGTAATGCAAACTCAGTCATAGACATAGATTTTCACTTGCAACTTTCTTAAACATATTTAACAGTGCATGAAATGTTGTCTAAAACAAAAAGAATGATGCATTTTAGTAGCTGGATCTGGTTTTATCACATTCTGAATTGAACGTTGAAAATGAGCTTTTCAGAGCCAGCAGAGGTCAAAATAAGCAGTAATGCAAACTCAGTCATAGACATAGATTTTCACTTGCAACTTGCTTTAACATGTTTAACAGTGCATGAAATGTTGTCTAAAACAAAAAGAAAATGCTTTTTAGTGGCTGGATCTGGTTTTATCAAATTCTGAATTGAACGTTGAAAATGAGCTTTTCAGAGCCAGCAGAGGTCAAAATAAGCAGTAATGCAAACTCAGTCAGAGACATAGATTTTCACTTGCAAATTTCTTAAACATATTTAACAGTGCAAAAAATGTTGTCTAAAACAAAAAGAATGATGCATTTTAGTGGCTGGATCTGGTTTTATCACATTCTGAATTGAACGTTGAAAATGAGCTTTTCAGAGCCAGCAGAGGTCAAAATAAGCAGTAATGCAAACTCAGTCATAGACATAGATTTTCACTTGCAACTTGCTTTAACATATTTAACAGTGCATGAAATGTTGTCTAAAACAAAAAGAAAATGCTTTTTAGTGGCTGGATCTGGTTTTATCACATTCTGAATTGAACGTTGAAAATGAGCTTTTCAGAGCCAGCAGAGGTCAAAATAAGCAGTAATGCAAACTCAGTCAGAGACATAGATTTTCACTTGCAACTTTCTTAAACATATTTAACAGTGCATGAAATGTTGTCTAAAACAAAAAGAATGATGCATTTTAGTGGCTGGAACTGGTTTTATCACATTCTGAATTGAACGTTAAAAATGAGCTTTTCAGAGCCAGCAGAGTTCAAAATAAGCAGTAATGCAAACTCAGTCATAGACATAGATTTTCACTTGCAACTTTCTTAAACATATTTAACAGTGCATGAAATGTTGTCTAAAACAAAAAGAATGATGCATTTTAGTGGCTGGATCTGGTTTTATCACATTCTGAATTGAACGTTGAAAATGAGCTTTTCAGAGCCAGCAGAGGTCAAAATAAGCAGTAATGCAAACTCAGTCATAGACATAGATTTTCACTTGCAACTTTCTTAAACATATTTAACAGTGCATGAAATGTTGTCTAAAACAAAAAGAAAATGCTTTTTAGTGGCTGGATCTGGTTTTATCACATTCTGAATTGAACGTTGAAAATGAGCTTTTCAGAGCCAGCAGAGGTCAAAATAAGCAGTAATGCAAACTCAGACAGAGACATAGATTTTCACTTGCAACTTGCTTTAACATGTTTAACAGTGCATGAAATGTTGTCTAAAACAAAAATAAAATGCTTTTTTGTGGCTGGATCTGGTTTTATCAAATTCTGAATTGAACGTTGAAAATGAGCTTTTCAGAGCCAGCAGAGGTCAAAATAAGCAGTAATGCAAACTCAGTCATAGACATAGATTTTCACTTGCAACTTTCTTAAACATATTTAACAGTGCATGAAATGTTGTCTAAAACAAAAAGAATGATACATTTTAGTGGCTGGATCTGGTTTTATCACATTCTGAATTGAACGTTGAAAATGAGCTTTTCAGAGCCAGCAGAGGTCAAAATAAGCAGTAATGCAAACTCAGTCAGAGACATAGATTTTCACTTGCAACTTGCTTTAACATGTTTAACAGTGCATGAAATGTTGTCTAAAACAAAAAGAATGATGCATTTTAGTAGCTGGATCTGGTTTTATCACATTCTGAATTGAACGTTGAAAATGAGCTTTTCAGAGCCAGCAGAGGTCAAAATAAGCAGTAATGCAACCTCAGTCATATACATAGATTTTCACTTGCAACTTGCTTTAACATGTTTAACAGTGCATAAAATGTTGTCTAAAACAAAAAGAAAATGCTTTTTAGTGGCTGGATCTGGTTTTATCAAATTCTGAATTGAACGTTGAAAATGAGCTTTTCAGAGCCAGCAGAGGTCAAAATAAGCAGTAATGCAAACTCAGTCATAGACATAGATTTTCACTTGCAACTTTCTTAAACATATTTAACAGTGCAAAAAATGTTGTCTAAAACAAAAAGAATGATGCATTTTAGTGGCTGGATCTGGTTTTATCACATTCTGAATTGAACGTTGAAAATGAGCTTTTCAGAGCCAGCAGAGGTCAAAATAAGCAGTAATGCAAACTCAGTCATAGACATAGATTTTCACTTGCAACTTGCTTTAACATGTTTAACAGTGCATGAAATGTTGTCTAAAACAAAAAGAAAATGCTTTTTAGTGGCTGGATCTGGTTTTATCACATTCTGAATTGAACGTTGAAAATGAGCTTTTCAGAGCCAGCAGAGGTCAAAATAAGCAGTAATGCAAACTCAGTCAGAGACATAGATTTTCACTTGCAACTTTCTTAAACATATTTAACAGTGCATGAAATGTTGTCTAAAACAAAAAGAATGATGCATTTTAGTGGCTGGAACTGGTTTTATCACATTCTGAATTGAACGTTAAAAATGAGCTTTTCAGAGCCAGCAGAGTTCAAAATAAGCAGTAATGCAAACTCAGTCATAGACATAGATTTTCACTTGCAACTTTCTTAAACATATTTAACAGTGCATGAAATGTTGTCTAAAACAAAAAGAATGATGCATTTTAGTGGCTGGATCTGGTTTTATCAAATTCTGAATTGAACGTTGAAAATGAGCTTTTCAGAGCCCCAGCAGAGGTCAAAATAAGCAGTAATGCAAACTCAGTCATAGACATAGATTTTCACTTGCAACTTTCTTAAACATATTTAACAGTGCATGAAATGTTGTCTAAAACAAAAAGAATGATGCATTTTAGTGGCTGGATCTGGTTTTATCACATTCTGAATTGAACGTTGAAAATGAGCTTTTCAGAGCCAGCAGAGGTCAAAATAAGCAGTAATGCAAACTCAGTCAGAGACATAGATTTTCACTTGCAACTTGCTTTAACATGTTTAACAGTGCTTGAAATGTTGTCTAAAACAAAAAGAATGATGCATTTTAGTAGCTGGATCTGGTTTTATCACATTCTGAATTGAACGTTGAAAATGAGCTTTTCAGAGCCAGCAGAGGTCAAAATAAGCAGTAATGCAAACTCAGTCATAGACATAGATTTTCACTTGCAACTTTCTTAAACATATTTAACAGTGCAAGAAATGTTGTCTAAAACAAAAAGAATGATGAATTTTAGTGGCTGGATCTGGTTTTATCACATTCTGAATTGAACTTTAAAAATGAGCTTTTCAGAGCCAGCAGAAGTCAAAATAAGCAGTAATGCAAACTCAGTCATAGACATAGATTTTCACTTGCAACTTTCTTAAACATATTTAACAGTGCATGAAATGTTGTCTAAAACAAAAAGAATGATGCATTTTAGTGGCTGGATCTGGTTTTATCACATTCTGAATTTAACGTTGAAAATGAGCTTTTCAGAGCCAGCAGAGGTCAAAATAAGCAATAATGCAAACTCAGTCAGAGACATAGATTTTCACTTGCAACTTGCTTTAACATGTTTAACAGTGCATGAAATGTTGTCTAAAACAAAAAGAATGATGCATTTTAGTAGCTGGATCTGGTTTTATCACATTCTGAATTGAACGTTGAAAATGAGCTTTTCAGAGCCAGCAGAGGTCAAAATAAGCAGTAATGCAAACTCAGTCATAGACATAGATTTTCACTTGCAACTTGCTTTAACATGTTTAACAGTGCATAAAATGTTGTCTAAAACAAAAAGAAAATGCTTTTTAGTGGCTGGATCTGGTTTTATCAAATTCTGAATTGAACGTTGAAAATGAGCTTTTCAGAGCCAGCAGAGGTCAAAATAAGCAGTAATGCAAACTCAGTCAGAGACATAGATTTTCACTTGCAAATTTCTTAAACATATTTAACAGTGCAAAAAATGTTGTCTAAAACAAAAAGAATGATGCATTTTAGTGGCTGGATCTGGTTTTATCACATTCTGAATTGAACGTTGAAAATGAGCTTTTCAGAGCCAGCAGAGGTCAAAATAAGCAGTAATGCAAACTCAGTCATAGACATAGATTTTCACTTGCAACTTGCTTTAACATATTTAACAGTGCATGAAATGTTGTCTAAAACAAAAAGAAAATGCTTTTTAGTGGCTGGATCTGGTTTTATCACATTCTGAATTGAACGTTGAAAATGAGCTTTTCAGAGCCAGCAGAGGTCAAAATAAGCAGTAATGCAAACTCAGTCAGAGACATAGATTTTCACTTGCAACTTTCTTAAACATATTTAACAGTGCATGAAATGTTGTCTAAAACAAAAAGAATGATGCATTTTAGTGGCTGGAACTGGTTTTATCACATTCTGAATTGAACGTTAAAAATGAGCTTTTCAGAGCCAGCAGAGTTCAAAATAAGCAGTAATGCAAACTCAGTCATAGACATAGATTTTCACTTGCAACTTTCTTAAACATATTTAACAGTGCATGAAATGTTGTCTAAAACAAAAAGAATGATGCATTTTAGTGGCTGGATCTGGTTTTATCACATTCTGAATTGAACGTTGAAAATGAGCTTTTCAGAGCCCCAGCAGAGGTCAAAATTAGCAGTAATGCAAACTCAGTCATAGACATAGATTTTCACTTGCAACTTTCTTAAACATATTTAACAGTGCAAAAAATGTTGTCTAAAACAAAAAGAATGATGCATTTTAGTGGCTGGATCTGGTTTTATCACATTCTGAATTGAACGTTGAAAATGAGCTTTTCAGAGCCAGCAGAGGTCAAAATAAGCAGTAATGCAAACTCAGTCATAGACATAGATTTTCACTTGCAACTTGCTTTAACATGTTTAACAGTGCATGAAATGTTGTCTAAAACAAAAAGAAAATGCTTTTTAGTGGCTGGATCTGGTTTTATCACATTCTGAATTGAACGTTGAAAATGAGCTTTTCAGAGCCAGCAGAGGTCAAAATAAGCAGTAATGCAAACTCAGTCAGAGACATAGATTTTCACTTGCAACTTGCTTTAACATGTTTAACAGTGCATGAAATGTTGTCTAAAACAAAAATAAAATGCTTTTTTGTGGCTGGATCTGGTTTTATCAAATTCTGAATTGAACGTTGAAAATGAGCTTTTCAGAGCCAGCAGAGGTCAAAATAAGCAGTAATGCAAACTCAGTCATAGACATAGATTTTCACTTGCAACTTTCTTAAACATATTTAACAGTGCATGAAATGTTGTCTAAAACAAAAAGAATGATGCATTTTAGTGGCTGGATCTGGTTTTATCACATTCTGAATTGAACGTTGAAAATGAGCTTTTCAGAGCCAGCAGAGGTCAAAATAAGCAGTAATGCAAACTCAGTCAGAGACATAGATTTTCACTTGCAACTTGCTTTAACATGTTTAACAGTGCATGAAATGTTGTCTAAAACAAAAAGAATGATGCATTTTAGTAGCTGGATCTGGTTTTATCACATTCTGAATTGAACGTTGAAAATGAGCTTTTCAGAGCCAGCAGAGGTCAAAATAAGCAGTAATGCAAACTCAGTCATAGACATAGATTTTCACTTGCAACTTTCTTAAACATATTTAACAGTGCAAAAAATGTTGTCTAAAACAAAAAGAATGATGCATTTTAGTGGCTGGATCTGGTTTTATCACATTCTGAATTGAACGTTGAAAATGAGCTTTTCAGAGCCAGCAGAGGTCAAAATAAGCAGTAATGCAAACTCAGTCATAGACATAGATTTTCACTTGCAACTTGCTTTAACATGTTTAACAGTGCATGAAATGTTGTCTAAAACAAAAAGAAAATGCTTTTTAGTGGCTGGATCTGGTTTTATCACATTCTGAATTGAACGTTGAAAATGAGCTTTTCAGAGCCAGCAGAGGTCAAAATAAGCAGTAATGCAAACTCAGTCAGAGACATAGATTTTCACTTGCAACTTGCTTTAACATGTTTAACAGTGCATGAAATGTTGTCTAAAACAAAAAGAATGATGCATTTTAGTAGCTGGATCTGGTTTTATCACATTCTGAATTGAACGTTGAAAATGAGCTTTTCAGAGCCAGCAGAGGTCAAAATAAGCAGTAATGCAACCTCAGTCATAGACATAGATTTTCACTTGCAACTTGCTTTAACATGTTTAACAGTGCATAAAATGTTGTCTAAAACAAAAAGAAAATGCTTTTTAGTGGCTGGATCTGGTTTTATCAAATTCTGAATTGAACGTTGAAAATGAGCTTTTCAGAGCCAGCAGAGGTCAAAATAAGCAGTAATGCAAACTCAGTCATAGACATAGATTTTCACTTGCAACTTTCTTAAACATATTTAACAGTGCAAAAAATGTTGTCTAAAACAAAAAGAATGATGCATTTTAGTGGCTGGATCTGGTTTTTTCACATTCTGAATTGAACGTTGAAAATGAGCTTTTCAGAGCCAGCAGAGGTCAAAATAAGCAGTAATGCAAACTCAGTCATAGACATAGATTTTCACTTGCAACTTGCTTTAACATGTTTAACAGTGCATGAAATGTTGTCTAAAACAAAAAGAAAATGCTTTTTAGTGGCTGGATCTGGTTTTATCACATTCTGAATTGAACGTTGAAAATTAGCTTTTCAGAGCCAGCAGAGGTCAAAATAAGCAGTAATGCAAACTCAGTCAGAGACATAGATTTTCACTTGCAACTTTCTTAAACATATTTAACAGTGCATGAAATGTTGTCTAAAACAAAAAGAATGATGCATTTTAGTGGCTGGAACTGGTTTTATCACATTCTGAATTGAACGTTAAAAATGAGCTTTTCAGAGCCAGCAGAGTTCAAAATAAGCAGTAATGCAAACTCAGTCATAGACATAGATTTTCACTTGCAACTTTTTTAAACATATTTAACAGTGCATGAAATGTTGTCTAAAACAAAAAGAATGATGCATTTTAGTAGCTGGATCTGGTTTTATCACATTCTGAATTGAACGTTGAAAATGAGCTTTTCAGAGCCAGCAGAGGTCAAAATAAGCAGTAATGCAAACTCAGTCATAGACATAGATTTTCACTTGCAACTTTCTTAAACATATTTAACAGTGCATGAAATGTTGTCTAAAACAAAAAGAATGATGCATTTTAGTGGCTGGATCTGGTTTTATCACATTCTGAATTGAACGTTGAAAATGAGCTTTTCAGAGCCAGCAGAGGTCAAAATAAGCAGTAATGCAAACTCAGTCATAGACATAGATTTTCACTTGCAACTTGCTTTAACATATTTAACAGTGCATGAAATGTTGTCTAAAACAAAAAGAAAATGCTTTTTAGTGGCTGGATCTGGTTTTATCACATTCTGAATTGAACGTTGAAAATGAGCTTTTCAGAGCCAGCAGAGGTCAAAATAAGCAGTAATGCAAACTCAGTCATAGACATAGATTTTCACTTGCAACTTGCTTTAACATGTTTAACAGTGCATGGAATGTTGTCTAAAACAAAAATAAAATGCTTTTTTGTGGCTGGATCTGGTTTTATCAAATTCTGAATTGAACGTTGAAAATGAGCTTTTCAGAGCCAGCAGAGGTCAAAATAAGCAGTAATGCAAACTCAGTCATAGACATAGATTTTCACTTGCAACTTTCTTAAACATATTTAACAGTGCATGAAATGTTGTCTAAAACAAAAAGAATGATGCATTTTAGTGGCTGGATCTGGTTTTATCACATTCTGAATTGAACGTTGAAAATGAGCTTTTCAGAGCCAGCAGAGGTCAAAATAAGCAATAATGCAAACTCAGTCAGAGACATAGATTTTCACTTGCAACTTGCTTTAACATGTTTAACAGTGCATGAAATGTTGTCTAAAACAAAAAGAATGATGCATTTTAGTAGCTGGATCTGGTTTTATCACATTCTGAATTGAACGTTGAAAATGAGCTTTTCAGAGCCAGCAGAGGTCAAAATAAGCAGTAATGCAAACTCAGTCATAGACATAGATTTTCACTTGCAACTTGCTTTAACATGTTTAACAGTGCATAAAATGTTGTCTAAAACAAAAAGAAAATGCTTTTTAGTGGCTGGATCTGGTTTTATCAAATTCTGAATTGAACGTTGAAAATGAGCTTTTCAGAGCCAGCAGAGGTCAAAATAAGCAGTAATGCAAACTCAGTCAGAGACATAGATTTTCACTTGCAAATTTCTTAAACATATTTAACAGTGCAAAAAATGTTGTCTAAAACAAAAAGAATGATGCATTTTAGTGGCTGGATCTGGTTTTATCACATTCTGAATTGAACGTTGAAAATGAGCTTTTCAGAGCCAGCAGAGGTCCAAATAAGCAGTAATGCAAACTCAGTCATAGACATAGATTTTCACTTGCAACTTGCTTTAACATATTTAACAGTGCATGAAATGTTGTCTAAAACAAAAAGAAAATGCTTTTTAGTGGCTGGATCTGGTTTTATCACATTCTGAATTGAACGTTGAAAATGAGCTTTTCAGAGCCAGCAGAGGTCAAAATAAGCAGTAATGCAAACTCAGTCAGAGACATAGATTTTCACTTGCAACTTTCTTAAACATATTTAACAGTGCATGAAATGTTGTCTAAAACAAAAAGAATGATGCATTTTAGTGGCTGGAACTGGTTTTATCACATTCTGAATTGAACGTTAAAAATGAGCTTTTCAGAGCCAGCAGAGTTCAAAATAAGCAGTAATGCAAACTCAGTCATAGACATAGATTTTCACTTGCAACTTTCTTAAACATATTTAACAGTGCATGAAATGTTGTCTAAAACAAAAAGAATGATGCATTTTAGTGGCTGGATCTGGTTTTATCACATTCTGAATTGAACGTTGAAAATGAGCTTTTCAGAGCCCCAGCAGAGGTCAAAATTAGCAGTAATGCAAACTCAGTCATAGACATAGATTTTCACTTGCAACTTTCTTAAACATATTTAACAGTGCAAAAAATGTTGTCTAAAACAAAAAGAATGATGCATTTTAGTGGCTGGATCTGGTTTTATCACATTCTGAATTGAACGTTGAAAATGAGCTTTTCAGAGCCAGCAGAGGTCAAAATAAGCAGTAATGCAAACTCAGTCATAGACATAGATTTTCACTTGCAACTTGCTTTAACATGTTTAACAGTGCATGAAATGTTGTCTAAAACAAAAAGAAAATGCTTTTTAGTGGCTGGATCTGGTTTTATCACATTCTGAATTAACCGTTGAAAATGAGCTTTTCAGAGCCAGCAGAGGTCAAAATAAGCAGTAATGCAAACTCAGTCAGAGACATAGATTTTCACTTGCAACTTGCTTTAACATGTTTAACAGTGCATGAAATGTTGTCTAAAACAAAAATAAAATGCTTTTTTGTGGCTGGATCTGGTTTTATCAAATTCTGAATTGAACGTTGAAAATGAGCTTTTCAGAGCCAGCAGAGGTCAAAATAAGCAGTAATGCAAACTCAGTCATAGACATAGATTTTCACTTGCAACTTTCTTAAACATATTTAACAGTGCATGAAATGTTGTCTAAAACAAAAAGAATGATGCATTTTAGTGGCTGGATCTGGTTTTATCACATTCTGAATTGAACGTTGAAAATGAGCTTTTCAGAGCCAGCAGAGGTCAAAATAAGCAGTAATGCAAACTCAGTCAGAGACATAGATTTTCACTTGCAACTTGCTTTAACATGTTTAACAGTGCATGAAATGTTGTCTAAAACAAAAAGAATGATGCATTTTAGTAGCTGGATCTGGTTTTATCACATTCTGAATTGAACGTTGAAAATGAGCTTTTCAGAGCCAGCAGAGGTCAAAATAAGCAGTAATGCAACCTCAGTCATAGACATAGATTTTCACTTGCAACTTGCTTTAACATGTTTAACAGTGCATAAAATGTTGTCTAAAACAAAAAGAAAATGCTTTTTAGTGGCTGGATCTGGTTTTATCAAATTCTGAATTGAACGTTGAAAATGAGCTTTTCAGAGCCAGCAGAGGTCAAAATAAGCAGTAATGCAAACTCAGTCATAGACATAGATTTTCACTTGCAACTTTCTTAAACATATTTAACAGTGCAAAAAATGTTGTCTAAAACAAAAAGAATGATGCATTTTAGTGGCTGGATCTGGTTTTATCACATTCTGAATTGAACGTTGAAAATGAGCTTTTCAGAGCCAGCAGAGGTCAAAATAAGCAGTAATGCAAACTCAGTCATAGACATAGATTTTCACTTGCAACTTGCTTTAACATGTTTAACAGTGCATGAAATGTTGTCTAAAACAAAAAGAAAATGCTTTTTAGTGGCTGGATCTGGTTTTATCACATTCTGAATTGAACGTTGAAAATGAGCTTTTCAGAGCCAGCAGAGGTCAAAATAAGCAGTAATGCAAACTCAGTCAGAGACATAGATTTTCACTTGCAACTTGCTTTAACATGTTTAACAGTGCATGAAATGTTGTCTAAAACAAAAAGAATGATGCATTTTAGTAGCTGGATCTGGTTTTATCACATTCTGAATTGAACGTTGAAAATGAGCTTTTCAGAGCCAGCAGAGGTCAAAATAAGCAGTAATGCAACCTCAGTCATAGACATAGATTTTCACTTGCAACTTGCTTTAACATGTTTAACAGTGCATAAAATGTTGTCTAAAACAAAAAGAAAATGCTTTTTAGTGGCTGGATCTGGTTTTATCAAATTCTGAATTGAACGTTGAAAATGAGCTTTTCAGAGCCAGCAGAGGTCAAAATAAGCAGTAATGCAAACTCAGTCATAGACATAGATTTTCACTTGCAACTTTCTTAAACATATTTAACAGTGCAAAAAATGTTGTCTAAAACAAAAAGAATGATGCATTTTAGTGGCTGGATCTGGTTTTTTCACATTCTGAATTGAACGTTGAAAATGAGCTTTTCAGAGCCAGCAGAGGTCAAAATAAGCAGTAATGCAAACTCAGTCATAGACATAGATTTTCACTTGCAACTTGCTTTAACATGTTTAACAGTGCATGAAATGTTGTCTAAAACAAAAAGAAAATGCTTTTTAGTGGCTGGATCTGGTTTTATCACATTCTGAATTGAACGTTGAAAATTAGCTTTTCAGAGCCAGCAGAGGTCAAAATAAGCAGTAATGCAAACTCAGTCAGAGACATAGATTTTCACTTGCAACTTTCTTAAACATATTTAACAGTGCATGAAATGTTGTCTAAAACAAAAAGAATGATGCATTTTAGTGGCTGGAACTGGTTTTATCACATTCTGAATTGAACGTTAAAAATGAGCTTTTCAGAGCCAGCAGAGTTCAAAATAAGCAGTAATGCAAACTCAGTCATAGACATAGATTTTCACTTGCAACTTTTTTAAACATATTTAACAGTGCATGAAATGTTGTCTAAAACAAAAAGAATGATGCATTTTAGTAGCTGGATCTGGTTTTATCACATTCTGAATTGAACGTTGAAAATGAGCTTTTCAGAGCCAGCAGAGGTCAAAATAAGCAGTAATGCAAACTCAGTCATAGACATAGATTTTCACTTGCAACTTTCTTAAACATATTTAACAGTGCATGAAATGTTGTCTAAAACAAAAAGAATGATGCATTTTAGTGGCTGGATCTGGTTTTATCACATTCTGAATTGAACGTTGAAAATGAGCTTTTCAGAGCCAGCAGAGGTCAAAATAAGCAGTAATGCAAACTCAGTCATAGACATAGATTTTCACTTGCAACTTGCTTTAACATATTTAACAGTGCATGAAATGTTGTCTAAAACAAAAAGAAAATGCTTTTTAGTGGCTGGATCTGGTTTTATCACATTCTGAATTGAACGTTGAAAATGAGCTTTTCAGAGCCAGCAGAGGTCAAAATAAGCAGTAATGCAAACTCAGTCATAGACATAGATTTTCACTTGCAACTTGCTTTAACATGTTTAACAGTGCATGGAATGTTGTCTAAAACAAAAATAAAATGCTTTTTTGTGGCTGGATCTGGTTTTATCAAATTCTGAATTGAACGTTGAAAATGAGCTTTTCAGAGCCAGCAGAGGTCAAAATAAGCAGTAATGCAAACTCAGTCATAGACATAGATTTTCACTTGCAACTTTCTTAAACATATTTAACAGTGCATGAAATGTTGTCTAAAACAAAAAGAATGATGCATTTTAGTGGCTGGATCTGGTTTTATCACATTCTGAATTGAACGTTGAAAATGAGCTTTTCAGAGCCAGCAGAGGTCAAAATAAGCAATAATGCAAACTCAGTCAGAGACATAGATTTTCACTTGCAACTTGCTTTAACATGTTTAACAGTGCATGAAATGTTGTCTAAAACAAAAAGAATGATGCATTTTAGTAGCTGGATCTGGTTTTATCACATTCTGAATTGAACGTTGAAAATGAGCTTTTCAGAGCCAGCAGAGGTCAAAATAAGCAGTAATGCAAACTCAGTCATAGACATAGATTTTCACTTGCAACTTGCTTTAACATGTTTAACAGTGCATAAAATGTTGTCTAAAACAAAAAGAAAATGCTTTTTAGTGGCTGGATCTGGTTTTATCAAATTCTGAATTGAACGTTGAAAATGAGCTTTTCAGAGCCAGCAGAGGTCAAAATAAGCAGTAATGCAAACTCAGTCATAGACATAGATTTTCACTTGCAACTTTCTTAAACATATTTAACAGTGCAAAAAATGTTGTCTAAAACAAAAAGAATGATGCATTTTAGTGGCTGGATCTGGTTTTATCACATTCTGAATTGAACGTTGAAAATGAGCTTTTCAGAGCCAGCAGAGGTCAAAATAAGCAGTAATGCAAACTCAGTCATAGACATAGATTTTCACTTGCAACTTGCTTTAACATGTTTAACAGTGCATGAAATGTTGTCTAAAACAAAAATAAAATGCTTTTTTTGTGGCTGGATCTGGTTTTATCAAATTCTGAATTGAACGTTGAAAATTAGCTTTTCAGAGCCAGCAGAGGTCAAAATAAGCAGTAATGCAAACTCAGTCATAGACATAGATTTTCACTTGCAACTTTCTTAAACATATTTAACAGTGCATGAAATGTTGTCTAAAACAAAAAGAATGATGCATTTTAGTGGCTGGATCTGGTTTTATCACATTCTGAATTGAACTTTAAAAATGAGCTTTTCAGAGCCAGCAGAAGTCAAAATAAGCAGTAATGCAAACTCAGTCAGAGACATAGATTTTCACTTGCAACTTTCTTAAACATATTTAACAGTGCATGAAATGTTGTCTAAAACAAAAAGAATGATGCATTTTAGTGGCTGGATCTGGTTTTATCACATTCTGAATTGAACGTTGAAAATGAGCTTTTCAGAGCCAGCAGAGGTCAAAATAAGCAGTAATGCAAACTCAGTCAGAGACATAGATTTTCACTTGCAACTTTCTTAAACATATTTAACAGTGCATGAAATGTTGTCTAAAACAAAAAGAATGATGCATTTTAGTGGCTGGATCTGGTTTTATCACATTCTGAATTGAACGTTGAAAATGAGCTTTTCAGAGCCCCAGCAGAGGTCAAAATAAGCAGTAATGCAAACTCAGTCATAGACATAGATTTTCACTTGCAACTTTCTTAAACATATTTAACAGTGCATGAAATGTTGTCTAAAACAAAAAGAATGATGCATTTTAGTGGCTGGATCTGGTTTTATCACATTCTGAATTGAACGTTGAAAATGAGCTTTTCAGAGCCAGCAGAGGTCAAAATAAGCAGTAATGCAAACTCAGTCAGAGACATAGATTTTCACTTGCAACTTGCTTTAACATGTTTAACAGTGCATGAAATGTTGTCTAAAACAAAAAGAATGATGCATTTTAGTAGCTGGATCTGGTTTTATCACATTCTGAATTGAACGTTGAAAATGAGCTTTTCAGAGCCAGCAGAGGTCAAAATAAGCAGTAATGCAAACTCATTCATAGACATAGATTTTCACTTGCAACTTTCTTAAACATATTTAACAGTGCATGAAATGTTGTCTAAAACAAAAAGAATGATGCATTTTAGTGGCTGGATCTGGTTTTATCACATTCTGAATTGAACGTTGAAAATGAGCTTTTCAGAGCCAGCAGAGGTCAAAATAAGCAGTAATGCAAACTCAGTCATAGACATAGATTTTCACTTGCAACTTTCTTAAACATATTTAACAGTGCATGAAATGTTGTCTAAAACAAAAAGAATGATGCATTTTAGTGGCTGGATCTGGTTTTATCACATTCTGAATTGAACTTTAAAAATGAGCTTTTCAGAGCCAGCAGAAGTCAAAATAAGCAGTAATGCAAACTCAGTCAGAGACATAGATTTTCACTTGCAACTTTCTTAAACATATTTAACAGTGCATGAAATGTTGTCTAAAACAAAAAGAATGATGCATTTTAGTGGCTGGATCTGGTTTTATCACATTCTGAATTGAACGTTGAAAATGAGCTTTTCAGAGCCAGCAGAGGTCAAAATAAGCAGTAATGCAAACTCAGTCAGAGACATAGATTTTCACTTGCAACTTTCTTAAACATATTTAACAGTGCATGAAATGTTGTCTAAAACAAAAAGAATGATGCATTTTAGTGGCTGGAACTGGTTTTATCACATTCTGAATTGAACGTTAAAAATGAGCTTTTCAGAGCCAGCAGAGTTCAAAATAAGCAGTAATGCAAACTCAGTCATAGACATAGATTTTCACTTGCAACTTTCTTAAACATATTTAACAGTGCATGAAATGTTGTCTAAAACAAAAAGAATGATGCATTTTAGTGGCTGGATCTGGTTTTATCACATTCTGAATTGAACGTTGAAAATGAGCTTTTCAGAGCCCCAGCAGAGGTCAAAATAAGCAGTAATGCAAACTCAGTCATAGACATAGATTTTCACTTGCAACTTTCTTAAACATATTTAACAGTGCATGAAATGTTGTCTAAAACAAAAAGAAAATGCTTTTTAGTGGCTGGATCTGGTTTTATCACATTCTGAATTGAACGTTGAAAATGAGCTTTTCAGAGCCAGCAGAGGTCAAAATAAGCAGTAATGCAAACTCAGTCATAGACATAGATTTTCACTTGCAACTTGCTTTAACATGTTTAACAGTGCATGGAATGTTGTCTAAAACAAAAATAAAATGCTTTTTTGTGGCTGGATCTGGTTTTATCAAATTCTGAATTGAACGTTGAAAATGAGCTTTTCAGAGCCAGCAGAGGTCAAAATAAGCAGTAATGCAAACTCAGTCATAGACATAGATTTTCACTTGCAACTTTCTTAAACATATTTAACAGTGCATGAAATGTTGTCTAAAACAAAAAGAATGATGCATTTTAGTGGCTGGATCTGGTTTTATCACATTCTGAATTGAACGTTGAAAATGAGCTTTTCAGAGCCAGCAGAGGTCAAAATAAGCAATAATGCAAACTCAGTCAGAGACATAGATTTTCACTTGCAACTTGCTTTAACATGTTTAACAGTGCATGAAATGTTGTCTAAAACAAAAAGAATGATGCATTTTAGTAGCTGGATCTGGTTTTATCACATTCTGAATTGAACGTTGAAAATGAGCTTTTCAGAGCCAGCAGAGGTCAAAATAAGCAGTAATGCAAACTCAGTCATAGACATAGATTTTCACTTGCAACTTGCTTTAACATGTTTAACAGTGCATAAAATGTTGTCTAAAACAAAAAGAAAATGCTTTTTAGTGGCTGGATCTGGTTTTATCAAATTCTGAATTGAACGTTGAAAATGAGCTTTTCAGAGCCAGCAGAGGTCAAAATAAGCAGTAATGCAAACTCAGTCATAGACATAGATTTTCACTTGCAACTTTCTTAAACATATTTAACAGTGCAAAAAATGTTGTCTAAAACAAAAAGAATGATGCATTTTAGTGGCTGGATCTGGTTTTATCACATTCTGAATTGAACGTTGAAAATGAGCTTTTCAGAGCCAGCAGAGGTCAAAATAAGCAGTAATGCAAACTCAGTCATAGACATAGATTTTCACTTGCAACTTGCTTTAACATGTTTAACAGTGCATGAAATGTTGTCTAAAACAAAAATAAAATGCTTTTTTTGTGGCTGGATCTGGTTTTATCAAATTCTGAATTGAACGTTGAAAATTAGCTTTTCAGAGCCAGCAGAGGTCAAAATAAGCAGTAATGCAAACTCAGTCATAGACATAGATTTTCACTTGCAACTTTCTTAAACATATTTAACAGTGCATGAAATGTTGTCTAAAACAAAAAGAATGATGCATTTTAGTGGCTGGATCTGGTTTTATCACATTCTGAATTGAACTTTAAAAATGAGCTTTTCAGAGCCAGCAGAAGTCAAAATAAGCAGTAATGCAAACTCAGTCAGAGACATAGATTTTCACTTGCAACTTTCTTAAACATATTTAACAGTGCATGAAATGTTGTCTAAAACAAAAAGAATGATGCATTTTAGTGGCTGGATCTGGTTTTATCACATTCTGAATTGAACGTTGAAAATGAGCTTTTCAGAGCCAGCAGAGGTCAAAATAAGCAGTAATGCAAACTCAGTCAGAGACATAGATTTTCACTTGCAACTTTCTTAAACATATTTAACAGTGCATGAAATGTTGTCTAAAACAAAAAGAATGATGCATTTTAGTGGCTGGATCTGGTTTTATCACATTCTGAATTGAACGTTGAAAATGAGCTTTTCAGAGCCCCAGCAGAGGTCAAAATAAGCAGTAATGCAAACTCAGTCATAGACATAGATTTTCACTTGCAACTTTCTTAAACATATTTAACAGTGCATGAAATGTTGTCTAAAACAAAAAGAATGATGCATTTTAGTGGCTGGATCTGGTTTTATCACATTCTGAATTGAACGTTGAAAATGAGCTTTTCAGAGCCAGCAGAGGTCAAAATAAGCAGTAATGCAAACTCAGTCAGAGACATAGATTTTCACTTGCAACTTGCTTTAACATGTTTAACAGTGCATGAAATGTTGTCTAAAACAAAAAGAATGATGCATTTTAGTAGCTGGATCTGGTTTTATCACATTCTGAATTGAACGTTGAAAATGAGCTTTTCAGAGCCAGCAGAGGTCAAAATAAGCAGTAATGCAAACTCATTCATAGACATAGATTTTCACTTGCAACTTTCTTAAACATATTTAACAGTGCATGAAATGTTGTCTAAAACAAAAAGAATGATGCATTTTAGTGGCTGGATCTGGTTTTATCACATTCTGAATTGAACGTTGAAAATGAGCTTTTCAGAGCCAGCAGAGGTCAAAATAAGCAGTAATGCAAACTCAGTCATAGACATAGATTTTCACTTGCAACTTTCTTAAACATATTTAACAGTGCATGAAATGTTGTCTAAAACAAAAAGAATGATGCATTTTAGTGGCTGGATCTGGTTTTATCACATTCTGAATTGAACTTTAAAAATGAGCTTTTCAGAGCCAGCAGAAGTCAAAATAAGCAGTAATGCAAACTCAGTCAGAGACATAGATTTTCACTTGCAACTTTCTTAAACATATTTAACAGTGCATGAAATGTTGTCTAAAACAAAAAGAATGATGCATTTTAGTGGCTGGATCTGGTTTTATCACATTCTGAATTGAACGTTGAAAATGAGCTTTTCAGAGCCAGCAGAGGTCAAAATAAGCAGTAATGCAAACTCAGTCAGAGACATAGATTTTCACTTGCAACTTTCTTAAACATATTTAACAGTGCATGAAATGTTGTCTAAAACAAAAAGAATGATGCATTTTAGTGGCTGGAACTGGTTTTATCACATTCTGAATTGAACGTTAAAAATGAGCTTTTCAGAGCCAGCAGAGTTCAAAATAAGCAGTAATGCAAACTCAGTCATAGACATAGATTTTCACTTGCAACTTTCTTAAACATATTTAACAGTGCATGAAATGTTGTCTAAAACAAAAAGAATGATGCATTTTAGTGGCTGGATCTGGTTTTATCACATTCTGAATTGAACGTTGAAAATGAGCTTTTCAGAGCCCCAGCAGAGGTCAAAATAAGCAGTAATGCAAACTCAGTCATAGACATAGATTTTCACTTGCAACTTTCTTAAACATATTTAACAGTGCATGAAATGTTGTCTAAAACAAAAAGAATGATGCATTTTAGTGGCTGGATCTGGTTTTATCACATTCTGAATTGAACGTTGAAAATGAGCTTTTCAGAGCCAGCAGAGGTCAAAATAAGCAGTAATGCAAACTCAGTCAGAGACATAGATTTTCACTTGCAACTTGCTTTAACATGTTTAACAGTGCATGAAATGTTGTCTAAAACAAAAAGAATGATGCATTTTAGTAGCTGGATCTGGTTTTATCACATTCTGAATTGAACGTTGAAAATGAGCTTTTCAGAGCCAGCAGAGGTCAAAATAAGCAGTAATGCAAACTCATTCATAGACATAGATTTTCACTTGCAACTTTCTTAAACATATTTAACAGTGCATGAAATGTTGTCTAAAACAAAAAGAATGATGCATTTTAGTGGCTGGATCTGGTTTTATCACATTCTGAATTGAACGTTGAAAATGAGCTTTTCAGAGCCAGCAGAGGTCAAAATAAGCAGTAATGCAAACTCAGTCATAGACATAGATTTTCACTTGCAACTTGCTTTAACATATTTAACAGTGCATGAAATGTTGTCTAAAACAAAAAGAAAATGCTTTTTAGTGGCTGGATCTGGTTTTATCACATTCTGAATTGAACGTTGAAAATGAGCTTTTCAGAGCCAGCAGAGGTCAAAATAAGCAGTAATGCAAACTCAGTCATAGACATTGATTTTCACTTGCAACTTTCTTAAACATATTTAACAGTGCATGAAATGTTGTCTAAAACAAAAAGAATGATGCATTTTAGTGGCTGGATCTGGTTTTATCACATTCTGAATTGAACGTTGAAAATGAGCTTTTCAGAGCCAGCAGAGGTCAAAATAAGCAGTAATGCAAACTCAGTCATAGACATAGATTTTCACTTGCAACTTTCTTAAACATATTTAACAGTGCAAGAAATGTTGTCTAAAACAAAAAGAATGATGCATTTTAGTGGCTGGATCTGGTTTTATCACATTCTGAATTGAACTTTAAAAATGAGCTTTTCAGAGCCAGCAGAAGTCAAAATAAGCAGTAATGCAAACTCAGTCAGAGACATAGATTTTCACTTGCAACTTTCTTAAACATATTTAACAGTGCATGAAATGTTGTCTAAAACAAAAAGAATGATGCATTTTAGTGGCTGGATCTGGTTTTATCACATTCTGAATTGAACGTTGAAAATGAGCTTTTCAGAGCCAGCAGAGGTCAAAATAAGCAGTAATGCAAACTCAGTCATAGACATAGATTTTCACTTGCAACTTTCTTAAACATATTTAACAGTGCATGAAATGTTGTCTAAAACAAAAAGAATGATGCATTTTAGTGGCTGGATCTGGTTTTATCACATTCTGAATTGAACGTTGAAAATGAGCTTTTCAGAGCCAGCAGAGGTCAAAATAAGCAGTAATGCAAACTCAGTCATAGACATAGATTTTCACTTGCAACTTGCTTTAACATGTTTAACAGTGCATGAAATGTTGTCTAAAACAAAAATAAAATGCTTTTTTTGTGGCTGGATCTGGTTTTATCAAATTCTGAATTGAACGTTGAAAATGAGCTTTTCAGAGCCAGCAGAGGTCAAAATAAGCAGTAATGCAAACTCAGTCATAGACATAGATTTTCACTTGCAACTTTCTTAAACATATTTAACAGTGCATGAAATGTTGTCTAAAACAAAAAGAATGATGCATTTTAGTGGCTGGATCTGGTTTTATCACATTCTGAATTGAACGTTGAAAATGAGCTTTTCAGAGCCAGCAGAGGTCAAAATAAGCAGTAATGCAAACTCAGTCAGAGACATAGATTTTCACTTGCAACTTGCTTTAACATGTTTAACAGTGCATGAAATGTTGTCTAAAACAAAAAGAATGATGCATTTTAGTAGCTGGATCTGGTTTTATCACATTCTGAATTGAACGTTGAAAATGAGCTTTTCAGAGCCAGCAGAGGTCAAAATAAGCAGTAATGCAAACTCAGTCATAGACATAGATTTTCACTTGCAACTTGCTTTAACATGTTTAACAGTGCATAAAATGTTGTCTAAAACAAAAAGAAAATGCTTTTTAGTGGCTGGATCTGGTTTTATCAAATTCTGAATTGAACGTTGAAAATGAGCTTTTCAGAGCCAGCAGAGGTCAAAATAAGCAGTAATGCAAACTCAGTCATAGACATAGATTTTCACTTGCAACTTTCTTAAACATATTTAACAGTGCAAAAAATGTTGTCTAAAACAAAAAGAATGATGCATTTTAGTGGCTGGATCTGGTTTTATCACATTCTGAATTGAACGTTGAAAATGAGCTTTTCAGAGCCAGCAGAGGTCAAAATAAGCAGTAATGCAAACTCAGTCATAGACATAGATTTTCACTTGCAACTTGCTTTAACATGTTTAACAGTGCATGAAATGTTGTCTAAAACAAAAAGAAAATGCTTTTTAGTGGCTGGATCTGGTTTTATCACATTCTGAATTGAACGTTGAAAATTAGCTTTTCAGAGCCAGCAGAGGTCAAAATAAGCAGTAATGCAAACTCAGTCAGAGACATAGATTTTCACTTGCAACTTTCTTAAACATATTTAACAGTGCATGAAATGTTGTCTAAAACAAAAAGAATGATGCATTTTAGTGGCTGGAACTGGTTTTATCACATTCTGAATTGAACGTTAAAAATGAGCTTTTCAGAGCCAGCAGAGTTCAAAATAAGCAGTAATGCAAACTCAGTCATAGACATAGATTTTCACTTGCAACTTTCTTAAACATATTTAACAGTGCATGAAATGTTGTCTAAAACAAAAAGAATGATGCATTTTAGTGGCTGGATCTGGTTTTATCACATTCTGAATTGAACGTTGAAAATGAGCTTTTCAGAGCCCCAGCAGAGGTCAAAATAAGCAGTAATGCAAACTCAGTCATAGACATAGATTTTCACTTGCAACTTTCTTAAACATATTTAACAGTGCATGAAATGTTGTCTAAAACAAAAAGAATGATGCATTTTAGTGGCTGGATCTGGTTTTATCACATTCTGAATTGAACGTTGAAAATGAGCTTTTCAGAGCCAGCAGAGGTCAAAATAAGCAGTAATGCAAACTCAGTCAGAGACATAGATTTTCACTTGCAACTTGCTTTAACATGTTTAACAGTGCATGAAATGTTGTCTAAAACAAAAAGAATGATGCATTTTAGTGGCTGGATCTGGTTTTATCACATTCTGAATTGAACGTTGAAAATGAGCTTTTCAGAGCCCCAGCAGAGGTCAAAATAAGCAGTAATGCAAACTCAGTCATAGACATAGATTTTCACTTGCAACTTTCTTAAACATATTTAACAGTGCATGAAATGTTGTCTAAAACAAAAAGAATGATGCATTTTAGTGGCTGGATCTGGTTTTATCACATTCTGAATTGAACGTTGAAAATGAGCTTTTCAGAGCCAGCAGAGGTCAAAATAAGCAGTAATGCAAACTCAGTCAGAGACATAGATTTTCACTTGCAACTTGCTTTAACATGTTTAACAGTGCATGAAATGTTGTCTAAAACAAAAAGAATGATGCATTTTAGTAGCTGGATCTGGTTTTATCACATTCTGAATTGAACGTTGAAAATGAGCTTTTCAGAGCCAGCAGAGGTCAAAATAAGCAGTAATGCAAACTCATTCATAGACATAGATTTTCACTTGCAACTTTCTTAAACATATTTAACAGTGCATGAAATGTTGTCTAAAACAAAAAGAATGATGCATTTTAGTGGCTGGATCTGGTTTTATCACATTCTGAATTGAACGTTGAAAATGAGCTTTTCAGAGCCAGCAGAGGTCAAAATAAGCAGTAATGCAAACTCAGTCATAGACATAGATTTTCACTTGCAACTTGCTTTAACATATTTAACAGTGCGTGAAATGTTGTCTAAAACAAAAAGAAAATGCTTTTTAGTGGCTGGATCTGGTTTTATCACATTCTGAATTGAACGTTGAAAATGAGCTTTTCAGAGCCAGCAGAGGTCAAAATAAGCAGTAATGCAAACTCAGTCATAGACATTGATTTTCACTTGCAACTTTCTTAAACATATTTAACAGTGCATGAAATGTTGTCTAAAACAAAAAGAATGATGCATTTTAGTGGCTGGATCTGGTTTTATCACATTCTGAATTGAACGTTGAAAATGAGCTTTTCAGAGCCAGCAGAGGTCAAAATAAGCAGTAATGCAAACTCAGTCATAGACATAGATTTTCACTTGCAACTTTCTTAAACATATTTAACAGTGCAAGAAATGTTGTCTAAAACAAAAAGAATGATGCATTTTAGTGGCTGGATCTGGTTTTATCACATTCTGAATTGAACTTTAAAAATGAGCTTTTCAGAGCCAGCAGAAGTCAAAATAAGCAGTAATGCAAACTCAGTCAGAGACATAGATTTTCACTTGCAACTTTCTTAAACATATTTAACAGTGCATGAAATGTTGTCTAAAACAAAAAGAATGATGCATTTTAGTGGCTGGATCTGGTTTTATCACATTCTGAATTGAACGTTGAAAATGAGCTTTTCAGAGCCAGCAGAGGTCAAAATAAGCAGTAATGCAAACTCAGTCATAGACATAGATTTTCACTTGCAACTTGCTTTAACATGTTTAACAGTGCATGGAATGTTGTCTAAAACAAAAATAAAATGCTTTTTTGTGGCTGGATCTGGTTTTATCAAATTCTGAATTGAACGTTGAAAATGAGCTTTTCAGAGCCAGCAGAGGTCAAAATAAGCAGTAATGCAAACTCAGTCATAGACATAGATTTTCACTTGCAACTTTCTTAAACATATTTAACAGTGCAAGAAATGTTGTCTAAAACAAAAAGAATGATGCATTTTAGTGGCTGGATCTGGTTTTATCACATTATGAATTGAACGTTGAAAATAAGCTTTTCAGAGCCAGCAGAGGTCAAAATAAGCAGTAATGCAAACTCAGTCATAGACATAGATTTTCACTTGCAACTTTCTTAAACATATTTAACAGTGCAAGAAATGTTGTCTAAAACAAAAAGAATGATGCATTTTAGTGGCTGGATCTGGTTTTATCACATTCTGAATTGAACTTTAAAAATGAGCTTTTCAGAGCCAGCAGAAGTCAAAATAAGCAGTAATGCAAACTCAGTCAGAGACATAGATTTTCACTTGCAACTTTCTTAAACATATTTAACAGTGCATGAAATGTTGTCTAAAACAAAAAGAATGATGCATTTTAGTGGCTGGATCTGGTTTTATCACATTCTGAATTGAACGTTGAAAATGAGCTTTTCAGAGCCAGCAGAGGTCAAAATAAGCAGTAATGCAAACTCAGTCATAGACATAGATTTTCACTTGCAACTTGCTTTAACATGTTTAACAGTGCATGGAATGTTGTCTAAAACAAAAATAAAATGCTTTTTTGTGGCTGGATCTGGTTTTATCAAATTCTGAATTGAACGTTGAAAATGAGCTTTTCAGAGCCAGCAGAGGTCAAAATAAGCAGTAATGCAAACTCAGTCATAGACATAGATTTTCACTTGCAACTTTCTTAAACATATTTAACAGTGCATGAAATGTTGTCTAAAACAAAAAGAATGATGCATTTTAGTGGCTGGATCTGGTTTTATCACATTCTGAATTGAACGTTGAAAATGAGCTTTTCAGAGCCAGCAGAGGTCAAAATAAGCAATAATGCAAACTCAGTCAGAGACATAGATTTTCACTTGCAACTTGCTTTAACATGTTTAACAGTGCATGAAATGTTGTCTAAAACAAAAAGAATGATGCATTTTAGTAGCTGGATCTGGTTTTATCACATTCTGAATTGAACGTTGAAAATGAGCTTTTCAGAGCCAGCAGAGGTCAAAATAAGCAGTAATGCAAACTCAGTCATAGACATAGATTTTCACTTGCAACTTGCTTTAACATGTTTAACAGTGCATAAAATGTTGTCTAAAACAAAAAGAAAATGCTTTTTAGTGGCTGGATCTGGTTTTATCAAATTCTGAATTGAACGTTGAAAATGAGCTTTTCAGAGCCAGCAGAGGTCAAAATAAGCAGTAATGCAAACTCAGTCAGAGACATAGATTTTCACTTGCAACTTTCTTAAACATATTTAACAGTGCAAAAAATGTTGTCTAAAACAAAAAGAATGATGCATTTTAGTGGCTGGATCTGGTTTTATCACATTCTGAATTGAACGTTGAAAATGAGCTTTTCAGAGCCAGCAGAGGTCAAAATAAGCAGTAATGCAAACTCAGTCATAGACATAGATTTTCACTTGCAACTTGCTTTAACATGTTTAACAGTGCATGAAATGTTGTCTAAAACAAAAATAAAATGCTTTTTTGTGGCTGGATCTGGTTTTATCAAATTCTGAATTGAACGTTGAAAATGAGCTTTTCAGAGCCAGCAGAGGTCAAAATAAGCAGTAATGCAAACTCAGTCATAGACATAGATTTTCACTTGCAACTTTCTTAAACATATTTAACAGTGCATGAAATGTTGTCTAAAACAAAAAGAATGATGCATTTTAGTGGCTGGATCTGGTTTTATCACATTCTGAATTGAACGTTGAAAATGAGCTTTTCAGAGCCAGCAGAGGTCAAAATAAGCAGTAATGCAAACTCAGTCAGAGACATAGATTTTCACTTGCAACTTGCTTTAACATGTTTAACAGTGCATGAAATGTTGTCTAAAACAAAAAGAATGATGCATTTTAGTAGCTGGATCTGGTTTTATCACATTCTGAATTGAACGTTGAAAATGAGCTTTTCAGAGCCAGCAGAGGTCAAAATAAGCAGTAATGCAAACTCAGTCATAGACATAGATTTTCACTTGCAACTTGCTTTAACATGTTTAACAGTGCATAAAATGTTGTCTAAAACAAAAAGAAAATGCTTTTTAGTGGCTGGATCTGGTTTTATCAAATTCTGAATTGAACGTTGAAAATGAGCTTTTCAGAGCCAGCAGAGGTCAAAATAAGCAGTAATGCAAACTCAGTCATAGACATAGATTTTCACTTGCAACTTTCTTAAACATATTTAACAGTGCATGAAATGTTGTCTAAAACAAAAAGAATGATGCATTTTAGTGGCTGGATCTGGTTTTATCACATTCTGAATTGAACGTTGAAAATGAGCTTTTCAGAGCCAGCAGAGGTCAAAATAAGCAGTAATGCAAACTCAGTCATAGACATAGATTTTCACTTGCAACTTTCTTAAACATATTTAACAGTGCAAGAAATGTTGTCTAAAACAAAAAGAATGATGCATTTTAGTGGCTGGATCTGGTTTTATCACATTCTGAATTGAACTTTAAAAATGAGCTTTTCAGAGCCAGCAGAAGTCAAAATAAGCAGTAATGCAAACTCAGTCAGAGACATAGATTTTCACTTGCAACTTTCTTAAACATATTTAACAGTGCATGAAATGTTGTCTAAAACAAAAAGAATGATGCATTTTAGTGGCTGGATCTGGTTTTATCACATTCTGAATTGAACGTTGAAAATGAGCTTTTCAGAGCCAGCAGAGGTCAAAATAAGCAGTAATGCAAACTCAGTCATAGACATAGATTTTCACTTGCAACTTGCTTTAACATGTTTAACAGTGCATGGAATGTTGTCTAAAACAAAAATAAAATGCTTTTTTGTGGCTGGATCTGGTTTTATCAAATTCTGAATTGAACGTTGAAAATGAGCTTTTCAGAGCCAGCAGAGGTCAAAATAAGCAGTAATGCAAACTCAGTCATAGACATAGATTTTCACTTGCAACTTTCTTAAACATATTTAACAGTGCATGAAATGTTGTCTAAAACAAAAAGAATGATGCATTTTAGTGGCTGGATCTGGTTTTATCACATTCTGAATTGAACGTTGAAAATGAGCTTTTCTCAGCCAGCAGAGGTCAAAATAAGCAATAATGCAAACTCAGTCAGAGACATAGATTTTCACTTGCAACTTGCTTTAACATGTTTAACAGTGCATGAAATGTTGTCTAAAACAAAAAGAATGATGCATTTTAGTAGCTGGATCTGGTTTTATCACATTCTGAATTGAACGTTGAAAATGAGCTTTTCAGAGCCAGCAGAGGTCAAAATAAGCAGTAATGCAAACTCAGTCATAGACATCGATTTTCACTTGCAACTTGCTTTAACATGTTTAACAGTGCATAAAATGTTGTCTAAAACAAAAAGAAAATGCTTTTTAGTGGCTGGATCTGGTTTTATCAAATTCTGAATTGAACGTTGAAAATGAGCTTTTCAGAGCCAGCAGAGGTCAAAATAAGCAGTAATGCAAACTCAGTCAGAGACATAGATTTTCACTTGCAAATTTCTTAAACATATTTAACAGTGCAAAAAATGTTGTCTAAAACAAAAAGAATGATGCATTTTAGTGGCTGGATCTGGTTTTATCACATTCTGAATTGAACGTTGAAAATGAGCTTTTCAGAGCCAGCAGAGGTCAAAATAAGCAGTAATGCAAACTCAGTCATAGACATAGATTTTCACTTGCAACTTGCTTTAACATATTTAACAGTGCATGAAATGTTGTCTAAAACAAAAAGAAAATGCTTTTTAGTGGCTGGATCTGGTTTTATCACATTCTGAATTGAACGTTGAAAATGAGCTTTTCAGAGCCAGCAGAGGTCAAAATAAGCAGTAATGCAAACTCAGTCAGAGACATAGATTTTCACTTGCAACTTTCTTAAACATATTTAACAGTGCATGAAATGTTGTCTAAAACAAAAAGAATGATGCATTTTAGTGGCTGGAACTGGTTTTATCACATTCTGAATTGAACGTTAAAAATGAGCTTTTCAGAGCCAGCAGAGTTCAAAATAAGCAGTAATGCAAACTCAGTCATAGACATAGATTTTCACTTGCAACTTTCTTAAACATATTTAACAGTGCATGAAATGTTGTCTAAAACAAAAAGAATGATGCATTTTAGTGGCTGGATCTGGTTTTATCACATTCTGAATTGAACGTTGAAAATGAGCTTTTCAGAGCCCCAGCAGAGGTCAAAATTAGCAGTAATGCAAACTCAGTCATAGACATAGATTTTCACTTGCAACTTTCTTAAACATATTTAACAGTGCAAAAAATGTTGTCTAAAACAAAAAGAATGATGCATTTTAGTGGCTGGATCTGGTTTTATCACATTCTGAATTGAACGTTGAAAATGAGCTTTTCAGAGCCAGCAGAGGTCAAAATAAGCAGTAATGCAAACTCAGTCATAGACATAGATTTTCACTTGCAACTTGCTTTAACATGTTTAACAGTGCATGAAATGTTGTCTAAAACAAAAAGAAAATGCTTTTTAGTGGCTGGATCTGGTTTTATCACATTCTGAATTGAACGTTGAAAATGAGCTTTTCAGAGCCAGCAGAGGTCAAAATAAGCAGTAATGCAAACTCAGTCAGAGACATAGATTTTCACTTGCAACTTGCTTTAACATGTTTAACAGTGCATGAAATGTTGTCTAAAACAAAAATAAAATGCTTTTTTGTGGCTGGATCTGGTTTTATCAAATTCTGAATTGAACGTTGAAAATGAGCTTTTCAGAGCCAGCAGAGGTCAAAATAAGCAGTAATGCAAACTCAGTCATAGACATAGATTTTCACTTGCAACTTTCTTAAACATATTTAACAGTGCATGAAATGTTGTCTAAAACAAAAAGAATGATACATTTTAGTGGCTGGATCTGGTTTTATCACATTCTGAATTGAACGTTGAAAATGAGCTTTTCAGAGCCAGCAGAGGTCAAAATAAGCAGTAATGCAAACTCAGTCAGAGACATAGATTTTCACTTGCAACTTGCTTTAACATGTTTAACAGTGCATGAAATGTTGTCTAAAACAAAAAGAATGATGCATTTTAGTAGCTGGATCTGGTTTTATCACATTCTGAATTGAACGTTGAAAATGAGCTTTTCAGAGCCAGCAGAGGTCAAAATAAGCAGTAATGCAAACTCAGTCATAGACATAGATTTTCACTTGCAACTTGCTTTAACATGTTTAACAGTGCATAAAATGTTGTCTAAAACAAAAAGAAAATGCTTTTTAGTGGCTGGATCTGGTTTTATCAAATTCTGAATTGAACGTTGAAAATGAGCTTTTCAGAGCCAGCAGAGGTCAAAATAAGCAGTAATGCAAACTCAGTCAGAGACATAGATTTTCACTTGCAAATTTCTTAAACATATTTAACAGTGCAAAAAATGTTGTCTAAAACAAAAAGAATGATGCATTTTAGTGGCTGGATCTGGTTTTATCACATTCTGAATTGAACGTTGAAAATGAGCTTTTCAGAGCCAGCAGAGGTCAAAATAAGCAGTAATGCAAACTCAGTCATAGACATAGATTTTCACTTGCAACTTGCTTTAACATATTTAACAGTGCATGAAATGTTGTCTAAAACAAAAAGAAAATGCTTTTTAGTGGCTGGATCTGGTTTTATCACATTCTGAATTGAACGTTGAAAATGAGCTTTTCAGAGCCAGCAGAGGTCAAAATAAGCAGTAATGCAAACTCAGTCAGAGACATAGATTTTCACTTGCAACTTGCTTTAACATGTTTAACAGTGCATGAAATGTTGTCTAAAACAAAAATAAAATGCTTTTTTGTGGCTGGATCTGGTTTTATCAAATTCTGAATTGAACGTTGAAAATGAGCTTTTCAGAGCCAGCAGAGGTCAAAATAAGCAGTAATGCAAACTCAGTCATAGACATAGATTTTCACTTGCAACTTTCTTAAACATATTTAACAGTGCATGAAATGTTGTCTAAAACAAAAAGAATGATGCATTTTAGTGGCTGGATCTGGTTTTATCACATTCTGAATTGAACGTTGAAAATGAGCTTTTCAGAGCCAGCAGAGGTCAAAATAAGCAGTAATGCAAACTCAGTCAGAGACATAGATTTTCACTTGCAACTTGCTTTAACATGTTTAACAGTGCATGAAATGTTGTCTAAAACAAAAAGAATGATGCATTTTAGTAGCTGGATCTGGTTTTATCACATTCTGAATTGAACGTTGAAAATGAGCTTTTCAGAGCCAGCAGAGGTCAAAATAAGCAGTAATGCAAACTCAGTCATAGACATAGATTTTCACTTGCAACTTGCTTTAACATGTTTAACAGTGCATAAAATGTTGTCTAAAACAAAAAGAAAATGCTTTTTAGTGGCTGGATCTGGTTTTATCAAATTCTGAATTGAACGTTGAAAATGAGCTTTTCAGAGCCAGCAGAGGTCAAAATAAGCAGTAATGCAAACTCAGTCATAGACATAGATTTTCACTTGCAACTTTCTTAAACATATTTAACAGTGCATGAAATGTTGTCTAAAACAAAAAGAATGATGCATTTTAGTGGCTGGATCTGGTTTTATCACATTCTGAATTGAACGTTGAAAATGAGCTTTTCAGAGCCAGCAGAGGTCAAAATAAGCAGTAATGCAAACTCAGTCATAGACATAGATTTTCACTTGCAACTTTCTTAAACATATTTAACAGTGCAAGAAATGTTGTCTAAAACAAAAAGAATGATGCATTTTAGTGGCTGGATCTGGTTTTATCACATTCTGAATTGAACTTTAAAAATGAGCTTTTTAGAGCCAGCAGAAGTCAAAATAAGCAGTAATGCAAACTCAGTCAGAGACATAGATTTTCACTTGCAACTTTCTTAAACATATTTAACAGTGCATGAAATGTTGTCTAAAACAAAAAGAATGATGCATTTTAGTGGCTGGATCTGGTTTTATCACATTCTGAATTGAACGTTGAAAATGAGCTTTTCAGAGCCAGCAGAGGTCAAAATAAGCAGTAATGCAAACTCAGTCATAGACATAGATTTTCACTTGCAACTTGCTTTAACATGTTTAACAGTGCATGGAATGTTGTCTAAAACAAAAATAAAATGCTTTTTTGTGGCTGGATCTGGTTTTATCAAATTCTGAATTGAACGTTGAAAATGAGCTTTTCAGAGCCAGCAGAGGTCAAAATAAGCAGTAATGCAAACTCAGTCATAGACATAGATTTTCACTTGCAACTTTCTTAAACATATTTAACAGTGCATGAAATGTTGTCTAAAACAAAAAGAATGATGCATTTTAGTGGCTGGATCTGGTTTTATCACATTCTGAATTGAACGTTGAAAATGAGCTTTTCTCAGCCAGCAGAGGTCAAAATAAGCAATAATGCAAACTCAGTCAGAGACATAGATTTTCACTTGCAACTTGCTTTAACATGTTTAACAGTGCATGAAATGTTGTCTAAAACAAAAAGAATGATGCATTTTAGTAGCTGGATCTGGTTTTATCACATTCTGAATTGAACGTTGAAAATGAGCTTTTCAGAGCCAGCAGAGGTCAAAATAAGCAGTAATGCAAACTCAGTCATAGACATAGATTTTCACTTGCAACTTGCTTTAACATGTTTA
The DNA here is from genome assembly GCF_052040795.2 of Danio rerio. Lineage (NCBI taxonomy): Eukaryota > Metazoa > Chordata > Actinopteri > Cypriniformes > Danionidae > Danio > Danio rerio. The sequence continues at coordinate 15,595,323 of NC_141034.1, read as the reverse complement.
ACAGTGCATAAAATGTTGTCTAAAACAAAAAGAAAATGCTTTTTAGTGGCTGGATCTGGTTTTATCAAATTCTGAATTGAACGTTGAAAATGAGCTTTTCAGAGCCAGCAGAGGTCAAAATAAGCAGTAATGCAAACTCAGTCAGAGACATAGATTTTCACTTGCAAATTTCTTAAACATATTTAACAGTGCAAAAAATGTTGTCTAAAACAAAAAGAATGATGCATTTTAGTGGCTGGATCTGGTTTTATCACATTCTGAATTGAACGTTGAAAATGAGCTTTTCAGAGCCAGCAGAGGTCCAAATAAGCAGTAATGCAAACTCAGTCATAGACATAGATTTTCACTTGCAACTTGCTTTAACATATTTAACAGTGCATGAAATGTTGTCTAAAACAAAAAGAAAATGCTTTTTAGTGGCTGGATCTGGTTTTATCACATTCTGAATTGAACGTTGAAAATGAGCTTTTCAGAGCCAGCAGAGGTCAAAATAAGCAGTAATGCAAACTCAGTCAGAGACATAGATTTTCACTTGCAACTTTCTTAAACATATTTAACAGTGCATGAAATGTTGTCTAAAACAAAAAGAATGATGCATTTTAGTGGCTGGAACTGGTTTTATCACATTCTGAATTGAACGTTAAAAATGAGCTTTTCAGAGCCAGCAGAGTTCAAAATAAGCAGTAATGCAAACTCAGTCATAGACATAGATTTTCACTTGCAACTTTCTTAAACATATTTAACAGTGCATGAAATGTTGTCTAAAACAAAAAGAATGATGCATTTTAGTGGCTGGATCTGGTTTTATCACATTCTGAATTGAACGTTGAAAATGAGCTTTTCAGAGCCCCAGCAGAGGTCAAAATTAGCAGTAATGCAAACTCAGTCATAGACATAGATTTTCACTTGCAACTTTCTTAAACATATTTAACAGTGCAAAAAATGTTGTCTAAAACAAAAAGAATGATGCATTTTAGTGGCTGGATCTGGTTTTATCACATTCTGAATTGAACGTTGAAAATGAGCTTTTCAGAGCCAGCAGAGGTCAAAATAAGCAGTAATGCAAACTCAGTCATAGACATAGATTTTCACTTGCAACTTGCTTTAACATGTTTAACAGTGCATGAAATGTTGTCTAAAACAAAAAGAAAATGCTTTTTAGTGGCTGGATCTGGTTTTATCACATTCTGAATTGAACGTTGAAAATGAGCTTTTCAGAGCCAGCAGAGGTCAAAATAAGCAGTAATGCAAACTCAGTCAGAGACATAGATTTTCACTTGCAACTTGCTTTAACATGTTTAACAGTGCATAAAATGTTGTCTAAAACAAAAAGAAAATGCTTTTTAGTGGCTGGATCTGGTTTTATCAAATTCTGAATTGAACGTTGAAAATGAGCTTTTCAGAGCCAGCAGAGGTCAAAATAAGCAGTAATGCAAACTCAGTCAGAGACATAGATTTTCACTTGCAAATTTCTTAAACATATTTAACAGTGCAAAAAATGTTGTCTAAAACAAAAAGAATGATGCATTTTAGTGGCTGGATCTGGTTTTATCACATTCTGAATTGAACGTTGAAAATGAGCTTTTCAGAGCCAGCAGAGGTCAAAATAAGCAGTAATGCAAACTCAGTCATAGACATAGATTTTCACTTGCAACTTGCTTTAACATATTTAACAGTGCATGAAATGTTGTCTAAAACAAAAAGAAAATGCTTTTTAGTGGCTGGATCTGGTTTTATCACATTCTGAATTGAACGTTGAAAATGAGCTTTTCAGAGCCAGCAGAGGTCAAAATAAGCAGTAATGCAAACTCAGTCAGAGACATAGATTTTCACTTGCAACTTGCTTTAACATGTTTAACAGTGCATGAAATGTTGTCTAAAACAAAAATAAAATGCTTTTTTGTGGCTGGATCTGGTTTTATCAAATTCTGAATTGAACGTTGAAAATGAGCTTTTCAGAGCCAGCAGAGGTCAAAATAAGCAGTAATGCAAACTCAGTCATAGACATAGATTTTCACTTGCAACTTTCTTAAACATATTTAACAGTGCATGAAATGTTGTCTAAAACAAAAAGAATGATGCATTTTAGTGGCTGGATCTGGTTTTATCACATTCTGAATTGAACGTTGAAAATGAGCTTTTCAGAGCCAGCAGAGGTCAAAATAAGCAGTAATGCAAACTCAGTCAGAGACATAGATTTTCACTTGCAACTTGCTTTAACATGTTTAACAGTGCATGAAATGTTGTCTAAAACAAAAAGAATGATGCATTTTAGTAGCTGGATCTGGTTTTATCACATTCTGAATTGAACGTTGAAAATGAGCTTTTCAGAGCCAGCAGAGGTCAAAATAAGCAGTAATGCAAACTCAGTCATAGACATAGATTTTCACTTGCAACTTGCTTTAACATGTTTAACAGTGCATAAAATGTTGTCTAAAACAAAAAGAAAATGCTTTTTAGTGGCTGGATCTGGTTTTATCAAATTCTGAATTGAACGTTGAAAATGAGCTTTTCAGAGCCAGCAGAGGTCAAAATAAGCAGTAATGCAAACTCAGTCATAGACATAGATTTTCACTTGCAACTTTCTTAAACATATTTAACAGTGCATGAAATGTTGTCTAAAACAAAAAGAATGATGCATTTTAGTGGCTGGATCTGGTTTTATCACATTCTGAATTGAACGTTGAAAATGAGCTTTTCAGAGCCAGCAGAGGTCAAAATAAGCAGTAATGCAAACTCAGTCATAGACATAGATTTTCACTTGCAACTTTCTTAAACATATTTAACAGTGCAAGAAATGTTGTCTAAAACAAAAAGAATGATGCATTTTAGTGGCTGGATCTGGTTTTATCACATTCTGAATTGAACTTTAAAAATGAGCTTTTTAGAGCCAGCAGAAGTCAAAATAAGCAGTAATGCAAACTCAGTCAGAGACATAGATTTTCACTTGCAACTTTCTTAAACATATTTAACAGTGCATGAAATGTTGTCTAAAACAAAAAGAATGATGCATTTTAGTGGCTGGATCTGGTTTTATCACATTCTGAATTGAACGTTGAAAATGAGCTTTTCAGAGCCAGCAGAGGTCAAAATAAGCAGTAATGCAAACTCAGTCATAGACATAGATTTTCACTTGCAACTTGCTTTAACATGTTTAACAGTGCATGGAATGTTGTCTAAAACAAAAATAAAATGCTTTTTTGTGGCTGGATCTGGTTTTATCAAATTCTGAATTGAACGTTGAAAATGAGCTTTTCAGAGCCAGCAGAGGTCAAAATAAGCAGTAATGCAAACTCAGTCATAGACATAGATTTTCACTTGCAACTTTCTTAAACATATTTAACAGTGCATGAAATGTTGTCTAAAACAAAAAGAATGATGCATTTTAGTGGCTGGATCTGGTTTTATCACATTCTGAATTGAACGTTGAAAATGAGCTTTTCTCAGCCAGCAGAGGTCAAAATAAGCAATAATGCAAACTCAGTCAGAGACATAGATTTTCACTTGCAACTTGCTTTAACATGTTTAACAGTGCATGAAATGTTGTCTAAAACAAAAAGAATGATGCATTTTAGTAGCTGGATCTGGTTTTATCACATTCTGAATTGAACGTTGAAAATGAGCTTTTCAGAGCCAGCAGAGGTCAAAATAAGCAGTAATGCAAACTCAGTCATAGACATAGATTTTCACTTGCAACTTGCTTTAACATGTTTAACAGTGCATAAAATGTTGTCTAAAACAAAAAGAAAATGCTTTTTAGTGGCTGGATCTGGTTTTATCAAATTCTGAATTGAACGTTGAAAATGAGCTTTTCAGAGCCAGCAGAGGTCAAAATAAGCAGTAATGCAAACTCAGTCAGAGACATAGATTTTCACTTGCAAATTTCTTAAACATATTTAACAGTGCAAAAAATGTTGTCTAAAACAAAAAGAATGATGCATTTTAGTGGCTGGATCTGGTTTTATCACATTCTGAATTGAACGTTGAAAATGAGCTTTTCAGAGCCAGCAGAGGTCCAAATAAGCAGTAATGCAAACTCAGTCATAGACATAGATTTTCACTTGCAACTTGCTTTAACATATTTAACAGTGCATGAAATGTTGTCTAAAACAAAAAGAAAATGCTTTTTAGTGGCTGGATCTGGTTTTATCACATTCTGAATTGAACGTTGAAAATGAGCTTTTCAGAGCCAGCAGAGGTCAAAATAAGCAGTAATGCAAACTCAGTCAGAGACATAGATTTTCACTTGCAACTTTCTTAAACATATTTAACAGTGCATGAAATGTTGTCTAAAACAAAAAGAATGATGCATTTTAGTGGCTGGAACTGGTTTTATCACATTCTGAATTGAACGTTAAAAATGAGCTTTTCAGAGCCAGCAGAGTTCAAAATAAGCAGTAATGCAAACTCAGTCATAGACATAGATTTTCACTTGCAACTTTCTTAAACATATTTAACAGTGCATGAAATGTTGTCTAAAACAAAAAGAATGATGCATTTTAGTGGCTGGATCTGGTTTTATCACATTCTGAATTGAACGTTGAAAATGAGCTTTTCAGAGCCCCAGCAGAGGTCAAAATTAGCAGTAATGCAAACTCAGTCATAGACATAGATTTTCACTTGCAACTTTCTTAAACATATTTAACAGTGCAAAAAATGTTGTCTAAAACAAAAAGAATGATGCATTTTAGTGGCTGGATCTGGTTTTATCACATTCTGAATTGAACGTTGAAAATGAGCTTTTCAGAGCCAGCAGAGGTCAAAATAAGCAGTAATGCAAACTCAGTCATAGACATAGATTTTCACTTGCAACTTGCTTTAACATGTTTAACAGTGCATGAAATGTTGTCTAAAACAAAAAGAAAATGCTTTTTAGTGGCTGGATCTGGTTTTATCACATTCTGAATTGAACGTTGAAAATGAGCTTTTCAGAGCCAGCAGAGGTCAAAATAAGCAGTAATGCAAACTCAGTCAGAGACATAGATTTTCACTTGCAACTTGCTTTAACATGTTTAACAGTGCATGAAATGTTGTCTAAAACAAAAATAAAATGCTTTTTTGTGGCTGGATCTGGTTTTATCAAATTCTGAATTGAACGTTGAAAATGAGCTTTTCAGAGCCAGCAGAGGTCAAAATAAGCAGTAATGCAAACTCAGTCATAGACATAGATTTTCACTTGCAACTTTCTTAAACATATTTAACAGTGCATGAAATGTTGTCTAAAACAAAAAGAATGATACATTTTAGTGGCTGGATCTGGTTTTATCACATTCTGAATTGAACGTTGAAAATGAGCTTTTCAGAGCCAGCAGAGGTCAAAATAAGCAGTAATGCAAACTCAGTCAGAGACATAGATTTTCACTTGCAACTTGCTTTAACATGTTTAACAGTGCATGAAATGTTGTCTAAAACAAAAAGAATGATGCATTTTAGTAGCTGGATCTGGTTTTATCACATTCTGAATTGAACGTTGAAAATGAGCTTTTCAGAGCCAGCAGAGGTCAAAATAAGCAGTAATGCAAACTCAGTCATAGACATAGATTTTCACTTGCAACTTGCTTTAACATGTTTAACAGTGCATAAAATGTTGTCTAAAACAAAAAGAAAATGCTTTTTAGTGGCTGGATCTGGTTTTATCAAATTCTGAATTGAACGTTGAAAATGAGCTTTTCAGAGCCAGCAGAGGTCAAAATAAGCAGTAATGCAAACTCAGTCAGAGACATAGATTTTCACTTGCAAATTTCTTAAACATATTTAACAGTGCAAAAAATGTTGTCTAAAACAAAAAGAATGATGCATTTTAGTGGCTGGATCTGGTTTTATCACATTCTGAATTGAACGTTGAAAATGAGCTTTTCAGAGCCAGCAGAGGTCAAAATAAGCAGTAATGCAAACTCAGTCATAGACATAGATTTTCACTTGCAACTTGCTTTAACATATTTAACAGTGCATGAAATGTTGTCTAAAACAAAAAGAAAATGCTTTTTAGTGGCTGGATCTGGTTTTATCACATTCTGAATTGAACGTTGAAAATGAGCTTTTCAGAGCCAGCAGAGGTCAAAATAAGCAGTAATGCAAACTCAGTCAGAGACATAGATTTTCACTTGCAACTTTCTTAAACATATTTAACAGTGCATGAAATGTTGTCTAAAACAAAAAGAATGATGCATTTTAGTGGCTGGAACTGGTTTTATCACATTCTGAATTGAACGTTAAAAATGAGCTTTTCAGAGCCAGCAGAGTTCAAAATAAGCAGTAATGCAAACTCAGTCATAGACATAGATTTTCACTTGCAACTTTCTTAAACATATTTAACAGTGCATGAAATGTTGTCTAAAACAAAAAGAATGATGCATTTTAGTGGCTGGATCTGGTTTTATCACATTCTGAATTGAACGTTGAAAATGAGCTTTTCAGAGCCAGCAGAGGTCAAAATAAGCAGTAATGCAAACTCAGTCATAGACATAGATTTTCACTTGCAACTTTCTTAAACATATTTAACAGTGCATGAAATGTTGTCTAAAACAAAAAGAAAATGCTTTTTAGTGGCTGGATCTGGTTTTATCACATTCTGAATTGAACGTTGAAAATGAGCTTTTCAGAGCCAGCAGAGGTCAAAATAAGCAGTAATGCAAACTCAGACAGAGACATAGATTTTCACTTGCAACTTGCTTTAACATGTTTAACAGTGCATGAAATGTTGTCTAAAACAAAAATAAAATGCTTTTTTGTGGCTGGATCTGGTTTTATCAAATTCTGAATTGAACGTTGAAAATGAGCTTTTCAGAGCCAGCAGAGGTCAAAATAAGCAGTAATGCAAACTCAGTCATAGACATAGATTTTCACTTGCAACTTTCTTAAACATATTTAACAGTGCATGAAATGTTGTCTAAAACAAAAAGAATGATACATTTTAGTGGCTGGATCTGGTTTTATCACATTCTGAATTGAACGTTGAAAATGAGCTTTTCAGAGCCAGCAGAGGTCAAAATAAGCAGTAATGCAAACTCAGTCAGAGACATAGATTTTCACTTGCAACTTGCTTTAACATGTTTAACAGTGCATGAAATGTTGTCTAAAACAAAAAGAATGATGCATTTTAGTAGCTGGATCTGGTTTTATCACATTCTGAATTGAACGTTGAAAATGAGCTTTTCAGAGACAGCAGAGGTCAAAATAAGCAGTAATGCAACCTCAGTCATATACATAGATTTTCACTTGCAACTTGCTTTAACATGTTTAACAGTGCATAAAATGTTGTCTAAAACAAAAAGAAAATGCTTTTTAGTGGCTGGATCTGGTTTTATCAAATTCTGAATTGAACGTTGAAAATGAGCTTTTCAGAGCCAGCAGAGGTCAAAATAAGCAGTAATGCAAACTCAGTCATAGACATAGATTTTCACTTGCAACTTTCTTAAACATATTTAACAGTGCAAAAAATGTTGTCTAAAACAAAAAGAATGATGCATTTTAGTGGCTGGATCTGGTTTTATCACATTCTGAATTGAACGTTGAAAATGAGCTTTTCAGAGCCAGCAGAGGTCAAAATAAGCAGTAATGCAAACTCAGTCATAGACATAGATTTTCACTTGCAACTTGCTTTAACATGTTTAACAGTGCATGAAATGTTGTCTAAAACAAAAAGAATGATACATTTTAGTGGCTGGATCTGGTTTTATCACATTCTGAATTGAACGTTGAAAATGAGCTTTTCAGAGCCAGCAGAGGTCAAAATAAGCAGTAATGCAAACTCAGTCAGAGACATAGATTTTCACTTGCAACTTGCTTTAACATGTTTAACAGTGCATGAAATGTTGTCTAAAACAAAAAGAATGATGCATTTTAGTAGCTGGATCTGGTTTTATCACATTCTGAATTGAACGTTGAAAATGAGCTTTTCAGAGCCAGCAGAGGTCAAAATAAGCAGTAATGCAACCTCAGTCATATACATAGATTTTCACTTGCAACTTGCTTTAACATGTTTAACAGTGCATAAAATGTTGTCTAAAACAAAAAGAAAATGCTTTTTAGTGGCTGGATCTGGTTTTATCAAATTCTGAATTGAACGTTGAAAATGAGCTTTTCAGAGCCAGCAGAGGTCAAAATAAGCAGTAATGCAAACTCAGTCATAGACATAGATTTTCACTTGCAACTTTCTTAAACATATTTAACAGTGCAAAAAATGTTGTCTAAAACAAAAAGAATGATGCATTTTAGTGGCTGGATCTGGTTTTATCACATTCTGAATTGAACGTTGAAAATGAGCTTTTCAGAGCCAGCAGAGGTCAAAATAAGCAGTAATGCAAACTCAGTCATAGACATAGATTTTCACTTGCAACTTGCTTTAACATGTTTAACAGTGCATGAAATGTTGTCTAAAACAAAAAGAAAATGCTTTTTAGTGGCTGGATCTGGTTTTATCACATTCTGAATTGAACGTTGAAAATGAGCTTTTCAGAGCCAGCAGAGGTCAAAATAAGCAGTAATGCAAACTCAGTCAGAGACATAGATTTTCACTTGCAACTTTCTTAAACATATTTAACAGTGCATGAAATGTTGTCTAAAACAAAAAGAATGATGCATTTTAGTGGCTGGAACTGGTTTTATCACATTCTGAATTGAACGTTAAAAATGAGCTTTTCAGAGCCAGCAGAGTTCAAAATAAGCAGTAATGCAAACTCAGTCATAGACATAGATTTTCACTTGCAACTTTCTTAAACATATTTAACAGTGCATGAAATGTTGTCTAAAACAAAAAGAATGATGCATTTTAGTGGCTGGATCTGGTTTTATCAAATTCTGAATTGAACGTTGAAAATGAGCTTTTCAGAGCCCCAGCAGAGGTCAAAATAAGCAGTAATGCAAACTCAGTCATAGACATAGATTTTCACTTGCAACTTTCTTAAACATATTTAACAGTGCATGAAATGTTGTCTAAAACAAAAAGAATGATGCATTTTAGTGGCTGGATCTGGTTTTATCACATTCTGAATTGAACGTTGAAAATGAGCTTTTCAGAGCCAGCAGAGGTCAAAATAAGCAGTAATGCAAACTCAGTCAGAGACATAGATTTTCACTTGCAACTTGCTTTAACATGTTTAACAGTGCATGAAATGTTGTCTAAAACAAAAAGAATGATGCATTTTAGTAGCTGGATCTGGTTTTATCACATTCTGAATTGAACGTTGAAAATGAGCTTTTCAGAGCCAGCAGAGATCAAAATAAGCAGTAATGCAAACTCAGTCATAGACATAGATTTTCACTTGCAACTTTCTTAAACATATTTAACAGTGCAAGAAATGTTGTCTAAAACAAAAAGAATGATGAATTTTAGTGGCTGGATCTGGTTTTATCACATTCTGAATTGAACTTTAAAAATGAGCTTTTCAGAGCCAGCAGAAGTCAAAATAAGCAGTAATGCAAACTCAGTCATAGACATAGATTTTCACTTGCAACTTTCTTAAACATATTTAACAGTGCATGAAATGTTGTCTAAAACAAAAAGAATGATGCATTTTAGTGGCTGGATCTGGTTTTATCACATTCTGAATTTAACGTTGAAAATGAGCTTTTCAGAGCCAGCAGAGGTCAAAATAAGCAATAATGCAAACTCAGTCAGAGACATAGATTTTCACTTGCAACTTGCTTTAACATGTTTAACAGTGCATGAAATGTTGTCTAAAACAAAAAGAATGATGCATTTTAGTAGCTGGATCTGGTTTTATCACATTCTGAATTGAACGTTGAAAATGAGCTTTTCAGAGCCAGCAGAGGTAAAAATAAGCAGTAATGCAAACTCAGTCATAGACATAGATTTTCACTTGCAACTTGCTTTAACATGTTTAACAGTGCATAAAATGTTGTCTAAAACAAAAAGAAAATGCTTTTTAGTGGCTGGATCTGGTTTTATCAAATTCTGAATTGAACGTTGAAAATGAGCTTTTCAGAGCCAGCAGAGGTCAAAATAAGCAGTAATGCAAACTCAGTCAGAGACATAGATTTTCACTTGCAAATTTCTTAAACATATTTAACAGTGCAAAAAATGTTGTCTAAAACAAAAAGAATGATGCATTTTAGTGGCTGGATCTGGTTTTATCACATTCTGAATTGAACGTTGAAAATGAGCTTTTCAGAGCCAGCAGAGGTCAAAATAAGCAGTAATGCAAACTCAGTCATAGACATAGATTTTCACTTGCAACTTGCTTTAACATATTTAACAGTGCATGAAATGTTGTCTAAAACAAAAAGAAAATGCTTTTTAGTGGCTGGATCTGGTTTTATCACATTCTGAATTGAACGTTGAAAATGAGCTTTTCAGAGCCAGCAGAGGTCAAAATAAGCAGTAATGCAAACTCAGTCAGAGACATAGATTTTCACTTGCAACTTGCTTTAACATGTTTAACAGTGCATGAAATGTTGTCTAAAACAAAAATAAAATGCTTTTTTGTGGCTGGATCTGGTTTTATCAAATTCTGAATTGAACGTTGAAAATGAGCTTTTCAGAGCCAGCAGAGGTCAAAATAAGCAGTAATGCAAACTCAGTCATAGACATAGATTTTCACTTGCAACTTTCTTAAACATATTTAACAGTGCATGAAATGTTGTCTAAAACAAAAAGAATGATGCATTTTAGTGGCTGGATCTGGTTTTATCACATTCTGAATTGAACGTTGAAAATGAGCTTTTCAGAGCCAGCAGAGGTCAAAATAAGCAGTAATGCAAACTCAGTCAGAGACATAGATTTTCACTTGCAACTTGCTTTAACATGTTTAACAGTGCATGAAATGTTGTCTAAAACAAAAAGAATGATGCATTTTAGTAGCTGGATCTGGTTTTATCACATTCTGAATTGAACGTTGAAAATGAGCTTTTCAGAGCCAGCAGAGGTCAAAATAAGCAGTAATGCAACCTCAGTCATAGACATAGATTTTCACTTGCAACTTGCTTTAACATGTTTAACAGTGCATAAAATGTTGTCTAAAACAAAAAGAAAATGCTTTTTAGTGGCTGGATCTGGTTTTATCAAATTCTGAATTGAACGTTGAAAATGAGCTTTTCAGAGCCAGCAGAGGTCAAAATAAGCAGTAATGCAAACTCAGTCATAGACATAGATTTTCACTTGCAACTTTCTTAAACATATTTAACAGTGCAAAAAATGTTGTCTAAAACAAAAAGAATGATGCATTTTAGTGGCTGGATCTGGTTTTATCACATTCTGAATTGAACGTTGAAAATGAGCTTTTCAGAGCCAGCAGAGGTCAAAATAAGCAGTAATGCAAACTCAGTCATAGACATAGATTTTCACTTGCAACTTGCTTTAACATGTTTAACAGTGCATGAAATGTTGTCTAAAACAAAAAGAAAATGCTTTTTAGTGGCTGGATCTGGTTTTATCACATTCTGAATTGAACGTTGAAAATGAGCTTTTCAGAGCCAGCAGAGGTCAAAATAAGCAGTAATGCAAACTCAGTCAGAGACATAGATTTTCACTTGCAACTTGCTTTAACATGTTTAACAGTGCATGAAATGTTGTCTAAAACAAAAAGAATGATGCATTTTAGTAGCTGGATCTGGTTTTATCACATTCTGAATTGAACGTTGAAAATGAGCTTTTCAGAGCCAGCAGAGGTCAAAATAAGCAGTAATGCAACCTCAGTCATAGACATAGATTTTCACTTGCAACTTGCTTTAACATGTTTAACAGTGCATAAAATGTTGTCTAAAACAAAAAGAAAATGCTTTTTAGTGGCTGGATCTGGTTTTATCAAATTCTGAATTGAACGTTGAAAATGAGCTTTTCAGAGCCAGCAGAGGTCAAAATAAGCAGTAATGCAAACTCAGTCATAGACATAGATTTTCACTTGCAACTTTCTTAAACATATTTAACAGTGCAAAAAATGTTGTCTAAAACAAAAAGAATGATGCATTTTAGTGGCTGGATCTGGTTTTTTCACATTCTGAATTGAACGTTGAAAATGAGCTTTTCAGAGCCAGCAGAGGTCAAAATAAGCAGTAATGCAAACTCAGTCATAGACATAGATTTTCACTTGCAACTTGCTTTAACATGTTTAACAGTGCATGAAATGTTGTCTAAAACAAAAAGAAAATGCTTTTTAGTGGCTGGATCTGGTTTTATCACATTCTGAATTGAACGTTGAAAATTAGCTTTTCAGAGCCAGCAGAGGTCAAAATAAGCAGTAATGCAAACTCAGTCAGAGACATAGATTTTCACTTGCAACTTTCTTAAACATATTTAACAGTGCATGAAATGTTGTCTAAAACAAAAAGAATGATGCATTTTAGTGGCTGGAACTGGTTTTATCACATTCTGAATTGAACGTTAAAAATGAGCTTTTCAGAGCCAGCAGAGTTCAAAATAAGCAGTAATGCAAACTCAGTCATAGACATAGATTTTCACTTGCAACTTTTTTAAACATATTTAACAGTGCATGAAATGTTGTCTAAAACAAAAAGAATGATGCATTTTAGTAGCTGGATCTGGTTTTATCACATTCTGAATTGAACGTTGAAAATGAGCTTTTCAGAGCCAGCAGAGGTCAAAATAAGCAGTAATGCAAACTCAGTCATAGACATAGATTTTCACTTGCAACTTGCTTTAACATATTTAACAGTGCATGAAATGTTGTCTAAAACAAAAAGAAAATGCTTTTTAGTGGCTGGATCTGGTTTTATCACATTCTGAATTGAACGTTGAAAATGAGCTTTTCAGAGCCAGCAGAGGTCAAAATAAGCAGTAATGCAAACTCAGTCATAGACATAGATTTTCACTTGCAACTTGCTTTAACATGTTTAACAGTGCATGGAATGTTGTCTAAAACAAAAATAAAATGCTTTTTTGTGGCTGGATCTGGTTTTATCAAATTCTGAATTGAACGTTGAAAATGAGCTTTTCAGAGCCAGCAGAGGTCAAAATAAGCAGTAATGCAAACTCAGTCATAGACATAGATTTTCACTTGCAACTTTCTTAAACATATTTAACAGTGCATGAAATGTTGTCTAAAACAAAAAGAATGATGCATTTTAGTGGCTGGATCTGGTTTTATCACATTCTGAATTGAACGTTGAAAATGAGCTTTTCAGAGCCAGCAGAGGTCAAAATAAGCAATAATGCAAACTCAGTCAGAGACATAGATTTTCACTTGCAACTTGCTTTAACATGTTTAACAGTGCATGAAATGTTGTCTAAAACAAAAAGAATGATGCATTTTAGTAGCTGGATCTGGTTTTATCACATTCTGAATTGAACGTTGAAAATGAGCTTTTCAGAGCCAGCAGAGGTCAAAATAAGCAGTAATGCAAACTCAGTCATAGACATAGATTTTCACTTGCAACTTGCTTTAACATGTTTAACAGTGCATAAAATGTTGTCTAAAACAAAAAGAAAATGCTTTTTAGTGGCTGGATCTGGTTTTATCAAATTCTGAATTGAACGTTGAAAATGAGCTTTTCAGAGCCAGCAGAGGTCAAAATAAGCAGTAATGCAAACTCAGTCATAGACATAGATTTTCACTTGCAACTTTCTTAAACATATTTAACAGTGCAAAAAATGTTGTCTAAAACAAAAAGAATGATGCATTTTAGTGGCTGGATCTGGTTTTATCACATTCTGAATTGAACGTTGAAAATGAGCTTTTCAGAGCCAGCAGAGGTCAAAATAAGCAGTAATGCAAACTCAGTCATAGACATAGATTTTCACTTGCAACTTGCTTTAACATGTTTAACAGTGCATGAAATGTTGTCTAAAACAAAAATAAAATGCTTTTTTTGTGGCTGGATCTGGTTTTATCAAATTCTGAATTGAACGTTGAAAATTAGCTTTTCAGAGCCAGCAGAGGTCAAAATAAGCAGTAATGCAAACTCAGTCATAGACATAGATTTTCACTTGCAACTTTCTTAAACATATTTAACAGTGCATGAAATGTTGTCTAAAACAAAAAGAATGATGCATTTTAGTGGCTGGATCTGGTTTTATCACATTCTGAATTGAACGTTGAAAATGAGCTTTTCAGAGCCAGCAGAGGTCAAAATAAGCAGTAATGCAAACTCAGTCAGAGACATAGATTTTCACTTGCAACTTGCTTTAACATGTTTAACAGTGCATGAAATGTTGTCTAAAACAAAAAGAATGATGCATTTTAGTAGCTGGATCTGGTTTTATCACATTCTGAATTGAACGTTGAAAATGAGCTTTTCAGAGCCAGCAGAGGTCAAAATAAGCAGTAATGCAAACTCAGTCATAGACATAGATTTTCACTTGCAACTTGCTTTAACATGTTTAACAGTGCATAAAATGTTGTCTAAAACAAAAAGAAAATGCTTTTTAGTGGCTGGATCTGGTTTTATCAAATTCTGAATTGAACATTGAAAATGAGCTTTTCAGAGCCAGCAGAGGTCAAAATAAGCAGTAATGCAAACTCAGTCATAGACATAGATTTTCACTTGCAACTTTCTTAAACATATTTAACAGTGCAAAAAATGTTGTCTAAAACAAAAAGAATGATGCATTTTAGTGGCTGGATCTGGTTTTATCACATTCTGAATTGAACGTTGAAAATGAGCTTTTCAGAGCCAGCAGAGGTCAAAATAAGCAGTAATGCAAACTCAGTCATAGACATAGATTTTCACTTGCAACTTGCTTTAACATGTTTAACAGTGCATGAAATGTTGTCTAAAACAAAAAGAAAATGCTTTTTAGTGGCTGGATCTGGTTTTATCACATTCTGAATTGAACGTTGAAAATTAGCTTTTCAGAGCCAGCAGAGGTCAAAATAAGCAGTAATGCAAACTCAGTCAGAGACATAGATTTTCACTTGCAACTTTCTTAAACATATTTAACAGTGCATGAAATGTTGTCTAAAACAAAAAGAATGATGCATTTTAGTGGCTGGAACTGGTTTTATCACATTCTGAATTGAACGTTAAAAATGAGCTTTTCAGAGCCAGCAGAGTTCAAAATAAGCAGTAATGCAAACTCAGTCATAGACATAGATTTTCACTTGCAACTTTTTTAAACATATTTAACAGTGCATGAAATGTTGTCTAAAACAAAAAGAATGATGCATTTTAGTAGCTGGATCTGGTTTTATCACATTCTGAATTGAACGTTGAAAATGAGCTTTTCAGAGCCAGCAGAGGTCAAAATAAGCAGTAATGCAAACTCAGTCATAGACATAGATTTTCACTTGCAACTTTCTTAAACATATTTAACAGTGCATGAAATGTTGTCTAAAACAAAAAGAATGATGCATTTTAGTGGCTGGATCTGGTTTTATCACATTCTGAATTGAACGTTGAAAATGAGCTTTTCAGAGCCAGCAGAGGTCAAAATAAGCAGTAATGCAAACTCAGTCATAGACATAGATTTTCACTTGCAACTTGCTTTAACATATTTAACAGTGCATGAAATGTTGTCTAAAACAAAAAGAAAATGCTTTTTAGTGGCTGGATCTGGTTTTATCACATTCTGAATTGAACGTTGAAAATGAGCTTTTCAGAGCCAGCAGAGGTCAAAATAAGCAGTAATGCAAACTCAGTCATAGACATAGATTTTCACTTGCAACTTGCTTTAACATGTTTAACAGTGCATGGAATGTTGTCTAAAACAAAAATAAAATGCTTTTTTGTGGCTGGATCTGGTTTTATCAAATTCTGAATTGAACGTTGAAAATGAGCTTTTCAGAGCCAGCAGAGGTCAAAATAAGCAGTAATGCAAACTCAGTCATAGACATAGATTTTCACTTGCAACTTTCTTAAACATATTTAACAGTGCATGAAATGTTGTCTAAAACAAAAAGAATGATGCATTTTAGTGGCTGGATCTGGTTTTATCACATTCTGAATTGAACGTTGAAAATGAGCTTTTCAGAGCCAGCAGAGGTCAAAATAAGCAATAATGCAAACTCAGTCAGAGACATAGATTTTCACTTGCAACTTGCTTTAACATGTTTAACAGTGCATGAAATGTTGTCTAAAACAAAAAGAATGATGCATTTTAGTAGCTGGATCTGGTTTTATCACATTCTGAATTGAACGTTGAAAATGAGCTTTTCAGAGTCAGCAGAGGTCAAAATAAGCAGTAATGCAAACTCAGTCATAGACATAGATTTTCACTTGCAACTTGCTTTAACATGTTTAACAGTGCATAAAATGTTGTCTAAAACAAAAAGAAAATGCTTTTTAGTGGCTGGATCTGGTTTTATCAAATTCTGAATTGAACGTTGAAAATGAGCTTTTCAGAGCCAGCAGAGGTCAAAATAAGCAGTAATGCAAACTCAGTCATAGACATAGATTTTCACTTGCAACTTGCTTTAACATGTTTAACAGTGCATGAAATGTTGTCTAAAACAAAAATAAAATGCTTTTTAGTGGCTGGATCTGGTTTTATCAAATTCTGAATTGAACGTTGAAAATTAGCTTTTCAGAGCCAGCAGAGGTCAAAATAAGCAGTAATGCAAACTCAGTCATAGACATAGATTTTCACTTGCAACTTTCTTAAACATATTTAACAGTGCATGAAATGTTGTCTAAAACAAAAAGAATGATGCATTTTAGTGGCTGGATCTGGTTTTATCACATTCTGAATTGAACGTTGAAAATGAGCTTTTCAGAGCCAGCAGAGGTCAAAATAAGCAGTAATGCAAACTCAGTCAGAGACATAGATTTTCACTTGCAACTTGCTTTAACATGTTTAACAGTGCATGAAATGTTGTCTAAAACAAAAAGAATGATGCATTTTAGTAGCTGGATCTGGTTTTATCACATTCTGAATTGAACGTTGAAAATGAGCTTTTCAGAGCCAGCAGAGGTCAAAATAAGCAGTAATGCAAACTCAGTCATAGACATAGATTTTCACTTGCAACTTGCTTTAACATGTTTAACAGTGCATAAAATGTTGTCTAAAACAAAAAGAAAATGCTTTTTAGTGGCTGGATCTGGTTTTATCAAATTCTGAATTGAACGTTGAAAATGAGCTTTTCAGAGCCAGCAGAGGTCAAAATAAGCAGTAATGCAAACTCAGTCATAGACATAGATTTTCACTTGCAACTTTCTTAAACATATTTAACAGTGCAAAAAATGTTGTCTAAAACAAAAAGAATGATGCTTTTTAGTGGCTGGATCTGGTTTTATCACATTCTGAATTGAACGTTGAAAATGAGCTTTTCAGAGCCAGCAGAGGTCAAAATAAGCAGTAATGCAAACTCAGTCATAGACATAGATTTTCACTTGCAACTTGCTTTAACATGTTTAACAGTGCATGAAATGTTGTCTAAAACAAAAAGAAAATGCTTTTTAGTGGCTGGATCTGGTTTTATCACATTCTGAATTGAACGTTGAAAATGAGCTTTTCAGAGCCAGCAGAGGTCAAAATAAGCAGTAATGCAAACTCAGTCAGAGACATAGATTTTCACTTGCAACTTTCTTAAACATATTTAACAGTGCATGAAATGTTGTCTAAAACAAAAAGAATGATGCATTTTAGTGGCTGGAACTGGTTTTATCACATTCTGAATTGAACGTTGAAAATGAGCTTTTCAGAGCCAGCAGAGTTCAAAATAAGCAGTAATGCAAACTCAGTCAGAGACATAGATTTTCACTTGCAACTTTCTTAAACATATTTAACAGTGCATGAAATGTTGTCTAAAACAAAAAGAATGATGCATTTTAGTGGCTGGATCTGGTTTTATCACATTCTGAATTGAACGTTGAAAATGAGCTTTTCAGAGCCAGCAGAGGTCAAAATAAGCAGTAATGCAAACTCAGTCATAGACATAGATTTTCACTTGCAACTTTCTTAAACATATTTAACAGTGCATGAAATGTTGTCTAAAACAAAAAGAATGATGCATTTTAGTGGCTGGATCTGGTTTTATCACATTCTGAATTGAACGTTGAAAATGAGCTTTTCAGAGCCAGCAGAGGTCAAAATAAGCAGTAATGCAAACTCAGTCATAGACATAGATTTTCACTTGCAACTTTCTTAAACATATTTAACAGTGCATGAAATGTTGTCTAAAACAAAAAGAATGATGCATTTTAGTGGCTGGATCTGGTTTTATCACATTCTGAATTGAACGTTGAAAATGAGCTTTTCAGAGCCAGCAGAGGTCAAAATAAGCAGTAATGCAAACTCAGTCATAGACATAGATTTTCACTTGCAACTTTCTTAAACATATTTAACAGTGCATGAAATGTTGTCTAAAACAAAAAGAATGATGCATTTTAGTGGCTGGATCTGGTTTTATCACATTCTGAATTGAACGTTGAAAATGAGCTTTTCAGAGCCAGCAGAGGTCAAAATAAGCAGTAATGCAAACTCAGTCATAGACATAGATTTTCACTTGCAACTTGCTTTAACATACTTAACAGTGCATGAAATGTTGTCTAAAACAAAAAGAATGATGCATTTTAGTGGCTGGATCTGGTTTTATCACATTCTGAATTGAACGTTGAAAATGAGCTTTTCAGAGCCAGCAGAGGTCAAAATAAGCAGTAATGCAAACTCAGTCATAGACATAGATTTTCACTTGCAACTTTCTTAAACATATTTAACAGTGCATGAAATGTTGTCTAAAACAAAAAGAATGATGCATTTTAGTGGCTGGATCTGGTTTTATCACATTCTGAATTGAACGTTGAAAATGAGCTTTTCAGAGCCAGCAGAGGTCAAAATAAGCAGTAATGCAAACTCAGTCATAGACATAGATTTTCACTTGCAACTTGCTTTAACATATTTAACAGTGCATGAAATGTTGTCTAAAACAAAAAGAATGATGCATTTTAGTGGCTGGATCTGGTTTTATCACATTCTGAATTGAACGTTGAAAATGAGCTTTTCAGAGCCAGCAGAGGTCAAAATAAGCAGTAATGCAAACTCAGTCATAGACATTGATTTTCACTTGCAACTTTCTTAAACATATTTAACAGTGCATGAAATGTTGTCTAAAACAAAAAGAATGATGCATTTTAGTGGCTGGATCTGGTTTTATCACATTCTGAATTGAACGTTGAAAATGAGCTTTTCAGAGCCAGCAGAGGTCAAAATAAGCAGTAATGCAAACTCAGTCATAGACATAGATTTTCACTTGCAACTTTCTTAAACATATTTAACAGTGCATGAAATGTTGTCTAAAACAAAAAGAATGATGCATTTTAGTGGCTGGATCTGGTTTTATCACATTCTGAATTGAACGTTAAAAATGAGCTTTTCAGAGCCAGCAGAAGTCAAAATAAGCAGTAATGCAAACTCAGTCATAGACATAGATTTTCACTTGCAACTTTCTTAAACATATTTAACAGTGCATGAAATGTTGTCTAAAACAAAAAGAATGATGCATTTTAGTGGCTGGATCTGGTTTTATCACATTCTGAATTGAACGTTGAAAATGAGCTTTTCAGAGCCAGCAGAGGTCAAAATAAGCAGTAATGCAAACTCAGTCATAGACATAGATTTTCACTTGCAACTTTCTTAAACATATTTAACAGTGCATGGAATGTTGTCTAAAACAAAAAGAATGATGCATTTTAGTGGCTGGATCTGGTTTTATCAAATTCTGAATTGAACGTTGAAAATGAGCTTTTCAGAGCCAGCAGAGGTCAAAATAAGCAGTAATGCAAACTCAGTCATAGACATAGATTTTCACTTGCAACTTTCTTAAACATATTTAACAGTGCATGAAATGTTGTCTAAAACAAAAAGAATGATGCATTTTAGTGGCTGGATCTGGTTTTATCACATTCTGAATTGAACGTTGAAAATGAGCTTTTCAGAGCCAGCAGAGGTCAAAATAAGCAGTAATGCAAACTCAGTCAGAGACATAGATTTTCACTTGCAACTTGCTTTAACATGTTTAACAGTGCATGAAATGTTGTCTAAAACAAAAAGAATGATGCATTTTAGTAGCTGGATCTGGTTTTATCACATTCTGAATTGAACGTTGAAAATGAGCTTTTCAGAGCCAGCAGAGGTCAAAATAAGCAGTAATGCAAACTCAGTCATAGACATAGATTTTCACTTGCAACTTGCTTTAACATGTTTAACAGTGCATGAAATGTTGTCTAAAACAAAAAGAAAATGCTTTTTAGTGGCTGGATCTGGTTTTATCCAATTCTGAATTGAACGTTGAAAATGAGCTTTTCAGAGCCAGCAGAGGTCAAAATAAGCAGTAATGCAAACTCAGTCATAGACATAGATTTTCACTTGCAACTTGCTTTAACATATTTAACAGTGCATGAAATGTTGTCTAAAACAAAAAGAAAATGCTTTTTAGTGGCTGGATCTGGTTTTATCACATTCTGAATTGAACGTTGAAAATGAGCTTTTCAGAGCCAGCAGAGGTCAAAATAAGCAGTAATGCAAACTCAGTCATAGACATAGATTTTCACTTGCAACTTTCTTAAACATATTTAACAGTGCAAAAAATGTTGTCTAAAACAAAAAGAATGATGCATTTTAGTGGCTGGATCTGGTTTTATCACATTCTGAATTGAACGTTGAAAATGAGCTTTTCAGAGCCAGCAGAGGTCAAAATAAGCAGTAATGCAAACTCAGTCATAGACATAGATTTTCACTTGCAACTTGCTTTAACATGTTTAACAGTGCATGAAATGTTGTCTAAAACAAAAATAAAATGCTTTTTTTGTGGCTGGATCTGGTTTTATCAAATTCTGAATTGAACGTTGAAAATTAGCTTTTCAGAGCCAGCAGAGGTCAAAATAAGCAGTAATGCAAACTCAGTCATAGACATAGATTTTCACTTGCAACTTTCTTAAACATATTTAACAGTGCATGAAATGTTGTCTAAAACAAAAAGAATGATGCATTTTAGTGGCTGGATCTGGTTTTATCACATTCTGAATTGAACGTTGAAAATGAGCTTTTCAGAGCCAGCAGAGGTCAAAATAAGCAGTAATGCAAACTCAGTCAGAGACATAGATTTTCACTTGCAACTTGCTTTAACATGTTTAACAGTGCATGAAATGTTGTCTAAAACAAAAAGAATGATGCATTTTAGTAGCTGGATCTGGTTTTATCACATTCTGAATTGAACGTTGAAAATGAGCTTTTCAGAGCCAGCAGAGGTCAAAATAAGCAGTAATGCAAACTCAGTCATAGACATAGATTTTCACTTGCAACTTGCTTTAACATGTTTAACAGTGCATAAAATGTTGTCTAAAACAAAAAGAAAATGCTTTTTAGTGGCTGGATCTGGTTTTATCAAATTCTGAATTGAACGTTGAAAATGAGCTTTTCAGAGCCAGCAGAGGTCAAAATAAGCAGTAATGCAAACTCAGTCATAGACATAGATTTTCACTTGCAACTTTCTTAAACATATTTAACAGTGCAAAAAATGTTGTCTAAAACAAAAAGAATGATGCATTTTAGTGGCTGGATCTGGTTTTATCACATTCTGAATTGAACGTTGAAAATGAGCTTTTCAGAGCCAGCAGAGGTCAAAATAAGCAGTAATGCAAACTCAGTCATAGACATAGATTTTCACTTGCAACTTGCTTTAACATGTTTAACAGTGCATGAAATGTTGTCTAAAACAAAAAGAAAATGCTTTTTAGTGGCTGGATCTGGTTTTATCACATTCTGAATTGAACGTTGAAAATGAGCTTTTCAGAGCCAGCAGAGGTCAAAATAAGCAGTAATGCAAACTCAGTCAGAGACATAGATTTTCACTTGCAACTTTCTTAAACATATTTAACAGTGCATGAAATGTTGTCTAAAACAAAAAGAATGATGCATTTTAGTGGCTGGAACTGGTTTTATCACATTCTGAATTGAACGTTAAAAATGAGCTTTTCAGAGCCAGCAGAGTTCAAAATAAGCAGTAATGCAAACTCAGTCATAGACATAGATTTTCACTTGCAACTTTCTTAAACATATTTAACAGTGCATGAAATGTTGTCTAAAACAAAAAGAATGATGCATTTTAGTGGCTGGATCTGGTTTTATCACATTCTGAATTGAACGTTGAAAATGAGCTTTTCAGAGCCCCAGCAGAGGTCAAAATAAGCAGTAATGCAAACTCAGTCATAGACATAGATTTTCACTTGCAACTTTCTTAAACATATTTAACAGTGCATGAAATGTTGTCTAAAACAAAAAGAATGATGCATTTTAGTGGCTGGATCTGGTTTTATCACATTCTGAATTGAACGTTGAAAATGAGCTTTTCAGAGCCAGCAGAGGTCAAAATAAGCAGTAATGCAAACTCAGTCAGAGACATAGATTTTCACTTGCAACTTGCTTTAACATGTTTAACAGTGCATGAAATGTTGTCTAAAACAAAAAGAATGATGCATTTTAGTGGCTGGATCTGGTTTTATCACATTCTGAATTGAACGTTGAAAATGAGCTTTTCAGAGCCAGCAGAGGTCAAAATAAGCAGTAATGCAAACTCAGTCATAGACATAGATTTTCACTTGCAACTTTCTTAAACATATTTAACAGTGCATGAAATGTTGTCTAAAACAAAAAGAATGATGCATTTTAGTGGCTGGATCTGGTTTTATCACATTCTGAATTGAACGTTGAAAATGAGCTTTTCAGAGCCAGCAGAGGTCAAAATAAGCAGTAATGCAAACTCAGTCATAGACATAGATTTTCACTTGCAACTTGCTTTAACATACTTAACAGTGCATGAAATGTTGTCTAAAACAAAAAGAAAATGCTTTTTAGTGGCTGGATCTGGTTTTATCACATTCTGAATTGAACGTTGAAAATGAGCTTTTTAGAGCCAGCAGAGGTCAAAATAAGCAGTAATGCAAACTCAGTCATAGACATTGATTTTCACTTGCAACTTTCTTAAACATATTTAACAGTGCATGAAATGTTGTCTAAAACAAAAAGAATGATGCATTTTAGTGGCTGGATCTGGTTTTATCACATTCTGAATTGAACTTTGAAAATGAGCTTTTCAGAGCCAGCAGAGGTCAAAATAAGCAGTAATGCAAACTCAGTCAGAGACATAGATTTTCACTTGCAACTTTCTTAAACATATTTAACAGTGCATGAAATGTTGTCTAAAACAAAAAGAATGATGCATTTTAGTGGCTGGATCTGGTTTTATCACATTCTGAATTGAACGTTGAAAATGAGCTTTTCAGAGCCAGCAGAGGTCAAAATAAGCAGTAATGCAAACTCAGTCAGAGACATCGATTTTCACTTGCAACTTTCTTAAACATATTTAACAGTGCATGAAATGTTGTCTAAAACAAAAAGAATGATGCATTTTAGTGGCTGGAACTGGTTTTATCACATTCTGAATTGAACGTTAAAAATGAGCTTTTCAGAGCCAGCAGAGTTCAAAATAAGCAGTAATGCAAACTCAGTCATAGACATAGATTTTCACTTGCAACTTTCTTAAACATATTTAACAGTGCATGAAATGTTGTCTAAAACAAAAAGAATGATGCATTTTAGTGGCTGGATCTGGTTTTATCACATTCTGAATTGAACGTTGAAAATGAGCTTTTCAGAGCCCCAGCAGAGGTCAAAATAAGCAGTAATGCAAACTCAGTCATAGACATAGATTTTCACTTGCAACTTTCTTAAACATATTTAACAGTGCATGAAATGTTGTCTAAAACAAAAAGAATGATGCATTTTAGTGGCTGGATCTGGTTTTATCACATTCTGAATTGAACGTTGAAAATGAGCTTTTCAGAGCCAGCAGAGGTCAAAATAAGCAGTAATGCAAACTCAGTCAGAGACATAGATTTTCACTTGCAACTTTCTTAAACATATTTAACAGTGCATGAAATGTTGTCTAAAACAAAAAGAATGATGCATTTTAGTGGCTGGATCTGGTTTTATCACATTCTGAATTGAACGTTGAAAATGAGCTTTTCAGAGCCCCAGCAGAGGTCAAAATAAGCAGTAATGCAAACTCAGTCAGAGACATAGATTTTCACTTGCAACTTGCTTTAACATGTTTAACAGTGCATGAAATGTTGTCTAAAACAAAAAGAATGATGCATTTTAGTAGCTGGATCTGGTTTTATCACATTCTGAATTGAACGTTGAAAATGAGCTTTTCAGAGCCAGCAGAGGTCAAAATAAGCAGTAATGCAAACTCATTCATAGACATAGATTTTCACTTGCAACTTTCTTAAACATATTTAACAGTGCATGAAATGTTGTCTAAAACAAAAAGAATGATGCATTTTAGTGGCTGGATCTGGTTTTATCACATTCTGAATTGAACGTTGAAAATGAGCTTTTCAGAGCCAGCAGAGGTCAAAATAAGCAGTAATGCAAACTCAGTCATAGACATAGATTTTCACTTGCAACTTGCTTTAACATATTTAACAGTGCATGAAATGTTGTCTAAAACAAAAAGAAAATGCTTTTTAGTGGCTGGATCTGGTTTTATCACATTCTGAATTGAACGTTGAAAATGAGCTTTTCAGAGCCAGCAGAGGTCAAAATAAGCAGTAATGCAAACTCAGTCATAGACATTGATTTTCACTTGCAACTTTCTTAAACATATTTAACAGTGCATGAAATGTTGTCTAAAACAAAAAGAATGATGCATTTTAGTGGCTGGATCTGGTTTTATCACATTCTGAATTGAACGTTGAAAATGAGCTTTTCAGAGCCAGCAGAGGTCAAAATAAGCAGTAATGCAAACTCAGTCATAGACATAGATTTTCACTTGCAACTTTCTTAAACATATTTAACAGTGCAAGAAATGTTGTCTAAAACAAAAAGAATGATGCATTTTAGTGGCTGGATCTGGTTTTATCACATTCTGAATTGAACTTTAAAAATGAGCTTTTCAGAGCCAGCAGAAGTCAAAATAAGCAGTAATGCAAACTCAGTCATAGACATAGATTTTCACTTGCAACTTTCTTAAACATATTTAACAGTGCATGAAATGTTGTCTAAAACAAAAAGAATGATGCATTTTAGTGGCTGGATCTGGTTTTATCACATTCTGAATTGAACGTTGAAAATGAGCTTTTCAGAGCCAGCAGAGGTCAAAATAAGCAGTAATGCAAACTCAGTCATAGACATAGATTTTCACTTGCAACTTGCTTTAACATGTTTAACAGTGCATGGAATGTTGTCTAAAACAAAAATAAAATGCTTTTTTGTGGCTGGATCTGGTTTCATCAAATTCTGATTTGAACGTTGAAAATGAGCTTTTCAGAGCCAGCAGAGGTCAAAATAAGCAGTAATGCAAACTCAGTCATAGACAGATTTTCACTTGCAACTTTCTTAAACATATTTAACAGTGCATGAAATGTTGTCTAAAACAAAAAGAATGATGCATTTTAGTGGCTGGATCTGGTTTTATCACATTCTGAATTGAACGTTGAAAATGAGCTTTTCAGAGCCAGCAGAGGTCAAAATAAGCAATAATGCAAACTCAGTCAGAGACATAGATTTTCA
The DNA here is from genome assembly GCF_052040795.2 of Danio rerio. NCBI lineage: Eukaryota > Metazoa > Chordata > Actinopteri > Cypriniformes > Danionidae > Danio > Danio rerio. The sequence goes on along the minus strand of NC_141034.1, from coordinate 15,569,900 downwards.
CTTGCAACTTGCTTTAACATGTTTAACAGTGCATGAAATGTTGTCTAAAACAAAAAGAATGATGCATTTTAGTAGCTGGATCTGGTTTTATCACATTCTGAATTGAACGTTGAAAATGAGCTTTTCAGAGCCAGCAGAGGTCAAAATAAGCAGTAATGCAAACTCAGTCATAGACATAGATTTTCACTTGCAACTTGCTTTAACATGTTTAACAGTGCATAAAATGTTGTCTAAAACAAAAAGAAAATGCTTTTTAGTGGCTGGATCTGGTTTTATCAAATTCTGAATTGAACGTTGAAAATGAGCTTTTCAGAGCCAGCAGAGGTCAAAATAAGCAGTAATGCAAACTCAGTCATAGACATAGATTTTCACTTGCAACTTGCTTTAACATACTTAACAGTGCATGAAATGTTGTCTAAAACAAAAAGAAAATGCTTTTTAGTGGCTGGATCTGGTTTTATCACATTCTGAATTGAACGTTGAAAATGAGCTTTTCAGAGCCAGCAGAGGTCAAAATAAGCAGTAATGCAAACTCAGTCATAGACATTGATTTTCACTTGCAACTTTCTTAAACATATTTAACAGTGCATGAAATGTTGTCTAAAACAAAAAGAATGATGCATTTTAGTGGCTGGATCTGGTTTTATCACATTCTGAATTGAACGTTGAAAATGAGCTTTTCAGAGCCAGCAGAGGTCAAAATAAGCAGTAATGCAAACTCAGTCATAGACATAGATTTTCACTTGCAACTTTCTTAAACATATTTAACAGTGCAAGAAATGTTGTCTAAAACAAAAATAAAATGCTTTTTTGTGGCTGGATCTGGTTTTATCACATTCTGAATTGAACTTTAAAAATGAGCTTTTCAGAGCCAGCAGAAGTCAAAATAAGCAGTAATGCAAACTCAGTCAGAGACATAGATTTTCACTTGCAACTTTCTTAAACATATTTAACAGTGCATGAAATGTTGTCTAAAACAAAAAGAATGATGCATTTTAGTGGCTGGATCTGGTTTTATCACATTCTGAATTGAACGTTGAAAATGAGCTTTTCAGAGCCAGCAGAGGTCAAAATAAGCAGTAATGCAAACTCAGTCAGAGACATCGATTTTCACTTGCAACTTTCTTAAACATATTTAACAGTGCATGAAATGTTGTCTAAAACAAAAAGAATGATGCATTTTAGTGGCTGGAACTGGTTTTATCACATTCTGAATTGAACGTTAAAAATGAGCTTTTCAGAGCCAGCAGAGTTCAAAATAAGCAGTAATGCAAACTCAGTCATAGACATAGATTTTCACTTGCAACTTTCTTAAACATATTTAACAGTGCATGAAATGTTGTCTAAAACAAAAAGAATGATGCATTTTAGTGGCTGGATCTGGTTTTATCACATTCTGAATTGAACGTTGAAAATGAGCTTTTCAGAGCCCCAGCAGAGGTCAAAATAAGCAGTAATGCAAACTCAGTCATAGACATAGATTTTCACTTGCAACTTTCTTAAACATATTTAACAGTGCATGAAATGTTGTCTAAAACAAAAAGAATGATGCATTTTAGTGGCTGGATCTGGTTTTATCACATTCTGAATTGAACGTTGAAAATGAGCTTTTCAGAGCCAGCAGAGGTCAAAATAAGCAGTAATGCAAACTCAGTCAGAGACATAGATTTTCACTTGCAACTTTCTTAAACATATTTAACAGTGCATGAAATGTTGTCTAAAACAAAAAGAATGATGCATTTTAGTGGCTGGATCTGGTTTTATCACATTCTGAATTGAACGTTGAAAATAAGCTTTTCAGAGCCCCAGCAGAGGTCAAAATAAGCAGTAATGCAAACTCAGTCATAGACATAGATTTTCACTTGCAACTTTCTTAAACATATTTAACAGTGCATGAAATGTTGTCTAAAACAAAAAGAATGATGCATTTTAGTGGCTGGATCTGGTTTTATCACATTCTGAATTGAACGTTGAAAATGAGCTTTTCAGAGCCAGCAGAGGTCAAAATAAGCAGTAATGCAAACTCAGTCAGAGACATAGATTTTCACTTGCAACTTGCTTTAACATGTTTAACAGTGCATGAAATGTTGTCTAAAACAAAAAGAATGATGCATTTTAGTAGCTGGATCTGGTTTTATCACATTCTGAATTGAACGTTGAAAATGAGCTTTTCAGAGCCAGCAGAGGTCAAAATAAGCAGTAATGCAAACTCATTCATAGATATAGATTTTCACTTGCAACTTTCTTAAACATATTTAACAGTGCATGAAATGTTGTCTAAAACAAAAAGAATGATGCATTTTAGTGGCTGGATCTGGTTTTATCACATTCTGAATTGAACGTTGAAAATGAGCTTTTCAGAGCCAGCAGAGGTCAAAATAAGCAGTAATGCAAACTCAGTCATAGACATAGATTTTCACTTGCAACTTGCTTTAACATATTTAACAGTGCATGAAATGTTGTCTAAAACAAAAAGAAAATGCTTTTTAGTGGCTGGATCTGGTTTTATCACATTCTGAATTGAACGTTGAAAATGAGCTTTTCAGAGCCAGCAGAGGTCAAAATAAGCAGTAATGCAAACTCAGTCATAGACATTGATTTTCACTTGCAGCTTTCTTAAACATATTTAACAGTGCATGAAATGTTGTCTAAAACAAAAAGAATGATGCATTTTAGTGGCTGGATCTGGTTTTATCACATTCTGAATTGAACGTTGAAAATGAGCTTTTCAGAGCCAGCAGAGGTCAAAATAAGCAGTAATGCAAACTCAGTCATAGACATAGATTTTCACTTGCAACTTTCTTAAACATATTTAACAGTGCAAGAAATGTTGTCTAAAACAAAAAGAATGATGCATTTTAGTGGCTGGATCTGGTTTTATCACATTCTGAATTGAACTTTAAAAATGAGCTTTTCAGAGCCAGCAGAAGTCAAAATAAGCAGTAATGCAAACTCAGTCAGAGACATAGATTTTCACTTGCAACTTTCTTAAACATATTTAACAGTGCATGAAATGTTGTCTAAAACAAAAAGAATGATGCATTTTAGTGGCTGGATCTGGTTTTATCACATTCTGAATTGAACGTTGAAAATGAGCTTTTCAGAGCTAGCAGAGGTCAAAATAAGCAGTAATGCAAACTCAGTCATAGACATAGATTTTCACTTGCAACTTGCTTTAACATGTTTAACAGTGCATGGAATGTTGTCTAAAACAAAAATAAAATGCTTTTTTGTGGCTGGATCTGGTTTTATCAAATTCTGAATTGAACGTTGAAAATGAGCTTTTCAGAGCCAGCAGAGGTCAAAATAAGCAGTAATGCAAACTCAGTCATAGACATAGATTTTCACTTGCAACTTTCTTAAACATATTTAACAGTGCATGAAATGTTGTCTAAAACAAAAAGAATGATGCATTTTAGTGGCTGGATCTGGTTTTATCACATTCTGAATTGAACGTTGAAAATGAGCTTTTCAGAGCCAGCAGAGGTCAAAATAAGCAGTAATGCAAACTCAGTCATAGACATAGATTTTCACTTGCAACTTGCTTTAACATGTTTAACAGTGCATAAAATGTTGTCTAAAACAAAAAGAAAATGCTTTTTAGTGGCTGGATCTGGTTTTATCAAATTCTGAATTGAACGTTGAAAATGAGCTTTTCAGAGCCAGCAGAGGTCAAAATAAGCAGTAATGCAAACTCAGTCATAGACATAGATTTTCACTTGCAACTTTCTTAAACATATTTAACAGTGCAAAAAATGTTGTCTAAAACAAAAAGAATGATGCATTTTAGTGGCTGGATCTGGTTTTATCACATTCTGAATTGAACGTTGAAAATGAGCTTTTCAGAGCCAGCAGAGGTCAAAATAAGCAGTAATGCAAACTCAGTCATAGACATAGATTTTCACTTGCAACTTGCTTTAACATGTTTAACAGTGCATGAAATGTTGTCTAAAACAAAAAGAATGATGCATTTTAGTAGCTGGATCTGGTTTTATCACATTCTGAATTGAACGTTGAAAATGAGCTTTTCAGAGCCAGCAGAGGTCAAAATAAGCAGTAATGCAAACTCAGTCATAGACATAGATTTTCACTTGCAACTTGCTTTAACATGTTTAACAGTGCATGGAATGTTGTCTAAAACAAAAATAAAATGCTTTTTTGTGGCTGGATCTGGTTTTATCAAATTCTGAATTGAACGTTGAAAATGAGCTTTTCAGAGCCAGCAGAGGTCAAAATAAGCAGTAATGCAAACTCAGTCATAGACATAGATTTTCACTTGCAACTTTCTTAAACATATTTAACAGTGCATGAAATGTTGTCTAAAACAAAAAGAATGATGCATTTTAGTGGCTGGATCTGGTTTTATCACATTCTGAATTGAACGTTGAAAATGAGCTTTTCAGAGCCAGCAGAGGTCAAAATAAGCAGTAATGCAAACTCAGTCATAGACATAGATTTTCACTTGCAACTTGCTTTAACATGTTTAACAGTGCATAAGATGTTGTCTAAAACAAAAAGAAAATGCTTTTTAGTGGCTGGATCTGGTTTTATCAAATTCTGAATTGAACGTTGAAAATGAGCTTTTCAGAGCCAGCAGAGGTCAAAATAAGCAGTAATGCAAACTCAGTCATAGACATAGATTTTCACTTGCAACTTTCTTAAACATATTTAACAGTGCAAAAAATGTTGTCTAAAACAAAAAGAATGATGCATTTTAGTGGCTGGATCTGGTTTTATCACATTCTGAATTGAACGTTGAAAATGAGCTTTTCAGAGCCAGCAGAGGTCAAAATAAGCAGTAATGCAAACTCAGTCAGAGACATAGATTTTCACTTGCAACTTTCTTAAACATATTTAACAGTGCATGAAATGTTGTCTAAAACAAAAAGAATGATGCATTTTAGTGGCTGGATCTGGTTTTATCACATTCTGAATTGAACGTTGAAAATGAGCTTTTCAGAGCCCCAGCAGAGGTCAAAATAAGCAGTAATGCAAACTCAGTCATAGACATAGATTTTCACTTGCAACTTTCTTAAACATATTTAACAGTGCATGAAATGTTGTCTAAAACAAAAAGAATGATGCATTTTAGTGGCTGGATCTGGTTTTATCACATTCTGAATTGAACGTTGAAAATGAGCTTTTCAGAGCCAGCAGAGGTCAAAATAAGCAGTAATGCAAACTCAGTCAGAGACATAGATTTTCACTTGCAACTTGCTTTAACATGTTTAACAGTGCATGAAATGTTGTCTAAAACAAAAAGAATGATGCATTTTAGTAGCTGGATCTGGTTTTATCACATTCTGAATTGAACGTTGAAAATGAGCTTTTCAGAGCCAGCAGAGGTCAAAATAAGCAGTAATGCAAACTCATTCATAGATATAGATTTTCACTTGCAACTTTCTTAAACATATTTAACAGTGCATGAAATGTTGTCTAAAACAAAAAGAATGATGCATTTTAGTGGCTGGATCTGGTTTTATCACATTCTGAATTGAACGTTGAAAATGAGCTTTTCAGAGCCAGCAGAGGTCAAAATAAGCAGTAATGCAAACTCAGTCATAGACATAGATTTTCACTTGCAACTTGCTTTAACATATTTAACAGTGCATGAAATGTTGTCTAAAACAAAAAGAAAATGCTTTTTAGTGGCTGGATCTGGTTTTATCACATTCTGAATTGAACGTTGAAAATGAGCTTTTCAGAGCCAGCAGAGGTCAAAATAAGCAGTAATGCAAACTCAGTCATAGACATTGATTTTCACTTGCAACTTTCTTAAACATATTTAACAGTGCATGAAATGTTGTCTAAAACAAAAAGAATGATGCATTTTAGTGGCTGGATCTGGTTTTATCACATTCTGAATTGAACGTTGAAAATGAGCTTTTCAGAGCCAGCAGAGGTCAAAATAAGCAGTAATGCAAACTCAGTCATAGACATAGATTTTCACTTGCAACTTTCTTAAACATATTTAACAGTGCAAGAAATGTTGTCTAAAACAAAAAGAATGATGCATTTTAGTGGCTGGATCTGGTTTTATCACATTCTGAATTGAACTTTAAAAATGAGCTTTTCAGAGCCAGCAGAAGTCAAAATAAGCAGTAATGCAAACTCAGTCAGAGACATAGATTTTCACTTGCAACTTTCTTAAACATATTTAACAGTGCATGAAATGTTGTCTAAAACAAAAAGAATGATGCATTTTAGTGGCTGGATCTGGTTTTATCACATTCTGAATTGAACGTTGAAAATGAGCTTTTCAGAGCTAGCAGAGGTCAAAATAAGCAGTAATGCAAACTCAGTCATAGACATAGATTTTCACTTGCAACTTGCTTTAACATGTTTAACAGTGCATGGAATGTTGTCTAAAACAAAAATAAAATGCTTTTTTGTGGCTGGATCTGGTTTTATCAAATTCTGAATTGAACGTTGAAAATGAGCTTTTCAGAGCCAGCAGAGGTCAAAATAAGCAGTAATGCAAACTCAGTCATAGACATAGATTTTCACTTGCAACTTGCTTTAACATGTTTAACAGTGCATAAAATGTTGTCTAAAACAAAAAGAAAATGCTTTTTAGTGGCTGGATCTGGTTTTATCAAATTCTGAATTGAACGTTGAAAATGAGCTTTTCAGAGCCAGCAGAGGTCAAAATAAGCAGTAATGCAAACTCAGTCATAGACATAGATTTTCACTTGCAACTTTCTTAAACATATTTAACAGTGCAAAAAATGTTGTCTAAAACAAAAAGAATGATGCATTTTAGTGGCTGGATCTGGTTTTATCACATTCTGAATTGAACGTTGAAAATGAGCTTTTCAGAGCCAGCAGAGGTCAAAATAAGCAGTAATGCAAACTCAGTCATAGACATAGATTTTCACTTGCAACTTGCTTTAACATGTTTAACAGTGCATGAAATGTTGTCTAAAACAAAAAGAATGATGCATTTTAGTAGCTGGATCTGGTTTTATCACATTCTGAATTGAACGTTGAAAATGAGCTTTTCAGAGCCAGCAGAGGTCAAAATAAGCAGTAATGCAAACTCAGTCATAGACATAGATTTTCACTTGCAACTTGCTTTAACATGTTTAACAGTGCATGGAATGTTGTCTAAAACAAAAATAAAATGCTTTTTTGTGGCTGGATCTGGTTTTATCAAATTCTGAATTGAACGTTGAAAATGAGCTTTTCAGAGCCAGCAGAGGTCAAAATAAGCAGTAATGCAAACTCAGTCATAGACATAGATTTTCACTTGCAACTTTCTTAAACATATTTAACAGTGCATGAAATGTTGTCTAAAACAAAAAGAATGATGCATTTTAGTGGCTGGATCTGGTTTTATCACATTCTGAATTGAACGTTGAAAATGAGCTTTTCAGAGCCAGCAGAGGTCAAAATAAGCAGTAATGCAAACTCAGTCATAGACATAGATTTTCACTTGCAACTTGCTTTAACATGTTTAACAGTGCATAAGATGTTGTCTAAAACAAAAAGAAAATGCTTTTTAGTGGCTGGATCTGGTTTTATCAAATTCTGAATTGAACGTTGAAAATGAGCTTTTCAGAGCCAGCAGAGGTCAAAATAAGCAGTAATGCAAACTCAGTCATAGACATAGATTTTCACTTGCAACTTTCTTAAACATATTTAACAGTGCAAAAAATGTTGTCTAAAACAAAAAGAATGATGCATTTTAGTGGCTGGATCTGGTTTTATCACATTCTGAATTGAACGTTGAAAATGAGCTTTTCAGAGCCAGCAGAGGTCAAAATAAGCAGTAATGCAAACTCAGTCATAGACATAGATTTTCACTTGCAACTTGCTTTAACATGTTTAACAGTGCATGAAATGTTGTCTAAAACAAAAAGAAAATGCTTTTTAGTGGCTGGATCTGGTTTTATCACATTCTGAATTGAACGTTGAAAATGAGCTTTTCAGAGCCAGCAGAGGTCAAAATAAGCAGTAATGCAAACTCAGTCATAGACATAGATTTTCACTTGCAACTTTCTTAAACATATTTAACAGTGCAAAAAATGTTGTCTAAAACAAAAAGAATGATGCATTTTAGTGGCTGGATCTGGTTTTATCACATTCTGAATTGAACGTTGAAAATGAGCTTTTCAGAGCCAGCAGAGGTCAAAATAAGCAGTAATGCAAACTCAGTCATAGACATAGATTTTCACTTGCAACTTGCTTTAACATGTTTAACAGTGCATGAAATGTTGTCTAAAACAAAAAGAATGATGCATTTTAGTAGCTGGATCTGGTTTTATCACATTCTGAATTGAACGTTGAAAATGAGCTTTTCAGAGCCAGCAGAGGTCAAAATAAGCAGTAATGCAAACTCAGTCATAGACATAGATTTTCACTTGCAACTTGCTTTAACATGTTTAACAGTGCATGGAATGTTGTCTAAAACAAAAATAAAATGCTTTTTTGTGGCTGGATCTGGTTTTATCAAATTCTGAATTGAACGTTGAAAATGAGCTTTTCAGAGCCAGCACTGCAAATTTTAGATAGTAGATTTAACTACCTTGGAGTTAAAATTAACACTCCCTCAGAGTTTATATAGGAACCACTATAAGTGTTAAAAATAACACTTTTAAAAGTGTTAACATTGTCAACACCAAGAGAGTGTTAATTAGCAAACTCTTATAGTGTAAAATATCTGTTAAATTTCCGAAAAAATACCAGCAGCTGAGGTTGCCAGAATCTTTCTGTGAAAATCATGGAAGTTTTATATAACTGTATAAATTTACAAAAATTAACCATATTTCATGAACTAACACATTGTTTATTTTACAAAATCATAGCTTAGTGCACAAAAATGTAAAGTCTTTAGATGCAATAATGTTTTCATGTGTGATTGCAATTAGCAAACAGATTTTGACTGCATTAGTAACTACACAGTTACCTTTAAACAAAAGAAGATGCAGCATAACATCAAATATTCTTAGTTCATCTTGGACTTGAACAGAGACGCTATTATCCTCCACAATGGTGACACAAAAACTGTTTAGCTGTTTTTCTTTCTTTTTTTTTCATTTTTAGATTTTACGGAAAAATACCAGCAGCTGTGGTTGCCAGTAATCTGCTGTTTTTAACATTCATAAATTCAGTTTACAGAATATTTCTGTTAAAAGCACATTCAACAGTCAATTTTATCAATCTCACACTGCAAATTTTAGATTTAGTAGATTTAACTACCTTAGAGTTAAAATTAACACTCCCTCAGTGTTTATATGGGAACCACTATAAGTGTTAAAATAACACTTTTGAAAGTGTTAAAATTTTTAACACCCAGAGTGTTAATTAGCAAACTCTTATTGTGTAAAATATCTGTTAAATGTATGTCAAAATACTGGCAGCAGTGGTTGCCAGTAATCTGCTGTTTTCAACATTTTAGATTCGTAAATTCAGTTTCCAGAATATTTCTGTTAAAAACAAATCCCATTGTCTGTATTTTTCATTCGAACACACGTAAGCCTTAAATTCCAGACCAAAATCCTAACTAGTATCCTCACTACAGAGGGCTGAACACTTAGAAAGTGATGAAGTTAATGAGACAATTAAGTGTCTAATTAAAGGAGGATTGAGAATTATTGATGAAGAACTGTTAACAAGCAGAATCACTGAAGGAAAGAAAAACACAAGCCAAAACCAAAGATGAAATTAACTGAGAAAAAAAAAAAACTCTAAATAAAATAATAGTCAATAAAAATAAAACAAATTACACAATAAAAAATGTTATTTTTCAACATCTTTAAAAAAAAAACTCATCAAATTAAACAACTTATCATGGAGCTTCACCTATTACTGACCTTTGACTTGATTTCTGTCATGTGAACAAAAGCTCGTAATAAAATTTCTGTTGTTCATTTAAAGTCACCATGATGGAGAACAGAGTCTGCTTTAGTCAGGCTCTTCAACTTCCTACTATAAATGTCTTTTATTTTGGCTGCTATAGATAGATAATTACACTATTTAAACATATAGCATGGAAAGCCAAAAGAAAATTAAAGTGTCAGTCTGAAGAGATTTTTAATGATAATATTATCCTTTCCTGCTTGTTTTCTAATTCAGTATCATATTAATTATGTGTGAGAAATAAATAATATACATAAATGAAGCCACTGAAGCTCAAATAAAATAAATACAATATTTACAATGAGAATGTTTGATCTATGGCAGAACTCAAAAACACACACACATTAATAATTAGTCTTTGAATCTCAATGATGGTGACAAACAAAAAAATAAAAATCAAGTAAAAAAAAACACTTTACTGAAATATCACCTCCCAAAAACAACACAAAATAAAGGAAAAGAAAGAGATTGTAAGAACATAAAGCTGCATAATTTATTCATGCTGCAATGCATGCTGGGAGCTTTGTACTATGCTGGCACCCAGCATGCATTGCAGCATGAACTATGCAGCTTTTTTTTTTTAGCAACCACGGTTGAGGTTCATGTCCTGATTCTTGATGCCTGTGTGTCATAAAGAGCAAGCTGGAGCTTGAATGTTTAGTGCATGACACTCTAATTATTAATTGCATCCTAATTGTTTGTTGAATTTTCTATGAAGAGCAGCAGACTACCAGTAGTAATGTCCCATGCAGTTATAATGCAACTATATTTGAATATCTTTATGAATCAACTTAATAAACACCTGAAATTAAGTCTATAATAATTAAGCATAAACAGTATAGTTTCTCTTGACCTTTCTTGCTATAGCTAATGAGTTTTAGAAACACAGCTATAGCAGTCAGAAAAACATTAGGATATAAGCGTAAAGCTTCAAGAGCTCAAATAAGCAGCCTCTGATCTCCATGATGGTGAGGTCAAATGAAATATTTTTAATAAAAAATAAATAAACCTCTGTTCATTGTCAAATATTCTTACAGAAATGAAGTCAAACTGTAGTCAGTGAAGCTGCTTATACTATTATTTAATGGAGTTGTTTAATCCTCTGTTTTAATTCAGTTGGTTTGGTGTGAGGCTGTGTCTGTAGTTTTATTTCTTCCTTCAATTTCTTATTCCTTCAGTGATTGTGCTTGTTAACAGCAGGTGTTCAACAGCAGGTGTCTGAATTCACTTATTTGTGGTCATTCACTCTGTCTAGTGGACTAAACTAATTGACCAATTTAAGGGCCAGGTGAATGAGGGTGTGGCGAGATTTCAGACACTCTGATTAGTTTCTCAAATACAAGGGTTTTCTACAAAGGTAGATATCTAACTCTAGAATTTTAACACTTTACTCTGGATTACCACAACACTTGAAATTTAACACCAATGAATTTGCTGTGAGCAGAGGTCAAAATAAGCAGTAATGCAAACTCAGTCATAGACATAGATTTTCACTTGCAACTTTCTTAAACATATTTAACAGTGCATGAAATGTTGTCTAAAACAAAAAGAATGATGCATTTTAGTGGCTGGATCTGGTTTTATCACATTCTGAATTGAACGTTGAAAATGAGCTTTTCAGAGCCAGCAGAGGTCAAAATGAGCAGTAATGCAAACTCAGTCATAGACATAGATTTTCACTTGCAACTTGCTTTAACATGTTTAACAGTGCATAAGATGTTGTCTAAAACAAAAAGAAAATGCTTTTTAGTGGCTGGATCTGGTTTTATCAAATTCTGAATTGAACGTTGAAAATGAGCTTTTCAGAGCCAGCAGAGGTCAAAATAAGCAGTAATGCAAACTCAGTCATAGACATAGATTTTCACTTGCAACTTTCTTAAACATATTTAACAGTGCAAAAAATGTTGTCTAAAACAAAAAGAATGATGCATTTTAGTGGCTGGATCTGGTTTTATCACATTCTGAATTGAACGTTGAAAATGAGCTTTTCAGAGCCAGCAGAGGTCAAAATAAGCAGTAATGCAAACTCAGTCATAGACATAGATTTTCACTTGCAACTTGCTTTAACATGTTTAACAGTGCATGAAATGTTGTCTAAAACAAAAAGAAAATGCTTTTTAGTGGCTGGATCTGGTTTTATCACATTCTGAATTGAACGTTGAAAATGAGCTTTTCAGAGCCAGCAGAGGTCAAAATAAGCAGTAATGCAAACTCAGTCAGAGACATAGATTTTCACTTGCAACTTTCTTAAACATATTTAACAGTGCATGAAATGTTGTCTAAAACAAAAAGAATGATGCATTTTAGTGGCTGGATCTGGTTTTATCACATTCTGAATTGAACGTTAAAAATGAGCTTTTCAGAGCCAGCAGAGTTCAAAATAAGCAGTAATGCAAACTCAGTCATAGACATAGATTTTCACTTGCAACTTTCTTAAACATATTTAACAGTGCATGAAATGTTGTCTAAAACAAAAAGAATGATGCATTTTAGTGGCTGGATCTGGTTTTATCACATTCTGAATTGAACGTTGAAAATGAGCTTTTCAGAGCCCCAGCAGAGGTCAAAATAAGCAGTAATGCAAACTCAGTCATAGACATAGATTTTCACTTGCAACTTTCTTAAACATATTTAACAGTGCAAAAAATGTTGTCTAAAACAAAAAGAATGATGCATTTTAGTGGCTGGATCTGGTTTTATCACATTCTGAATTGAACGTTGAAAATGAGCTTTTCAGAGCCAGCAGAGGTCAAAATAAGCAGTAATGCAAACTCAGTCATAGACATAGATTTTCACTTGCAACTTGCTTTAACATGTTTAACAGTGCATGAAATGTTGTCTAAAACAAAAAGAATGATGCATTTTAGTAGCTGGATCTGGTTTTATCACATTCTGAATTGAACGTTGAAAATGAGCTTTTCAGAGCCAGCAGAGGTCAAAATAAGCAGTAATGCAAACTCATTCATAGACATAGATTTTCACTTGCAACTTTCTTAAACATATTTAACAGTGCATGAAATGTTGTCTAAAACAAAAAGAATGATGCATTTTAGTGGCTGGATCTGGTTTTATCACATTCTGAATTGAACGTTGAAAATGAGCTTTTCAGAGCCAGCAGAGGTCAAAATAAGCAGTAATGCAAACTCAGTCATAGACATAGATTTTCACTTGCAACTTGCTTTACACATATTTAACAGTGCATGAAATGTTGTCTAAAACAAAAAGAAAATGCTTTTTAGTGGCTGGATCTGGTTTTATCACATTCTGAATTGAACGTTGAAAATGAGCTTTTCAGAGCCAGCAGAGGTCAAAATAAGCAGTAATGCAAACTCAGTCATAGACATTGATTTTCACTTGCAACTTTCTTAAACATATTTAACAGTGCATGAAATGTTGTCTAAAACAAAAAGAATGATGCATTTTAGTGGCTGGATCTGGTTTTATCACATTCTGAATTGAACGTTGAAAATGAGCTTTTCAGAGCCAGCAGAGGTCAAAATAAGCAGTAATGCAAACTCAGTCATAGACATAGATTTTCACTTGCAACTTTCTTAAACATATTTAACAGTGCAAGAAATGTTGTCTAAAACAAAAAGAATGATGCATTTTAGTGGCTGGATCTGGTTTTATCACATTCTGAATTGAACGTTGAAAATGAGCTTTTCAGAGCCAGCAGAGGTCAAAATAAGCAGTAATGCAAACTCAGTCATAGACATAGATTTTCACTTGCAACTTGCTTTAACATGTTTAACAGTGCATAAAATGTTGTCTAAAACAAAAAGAAAATGCTTTTTAGTGGCTGGATCTGGTTTTATCAAATTCTGAATTGAACGTTGAAAATGAGCTTTTCAGAGCCAGCAGAGGTCAAAATAAGCAGTAATGCAAACTCAGTCAGAGACATAGATTTTCACTTGCAACTTTCTTAAACATATTTAACAGTGCAAAAAATGTTGTCTAAAACAAAAAGAATGATGCATTTTAGTGGCTGGATCTGGTTTTATCACATTCTGAATTGAACGTTGAAAATGAGCTTTTCAGAGCCAGCAGAGGTCAAAATAAGCAGTAATGCAAACTCAGTCATAGACATAGATTTTCACTTGCAACTTGCTTTAACATGTTTAACAGTGCATGAAATGTTGTCTAAAACAAAAATAAAATGCTTTTTTGTGGCTGGATCTGGTTTTATCAAAATCTGAATTGAACGTTGAAAATGAGCTTTTCAGAGCCAGCAGAGGTCAAAATAAGCAGTAATGCAAACTCAGTCAGAGACATAGATTTTCACTTGCAACTTTCTTAAACATATTTAACAGTGCATGAAATGTTGTCTAAAACAAAAAGAATGATGCATTTTAGTGGCTGGAACTGGTTTTATCACATTCTGAATTGAACGTTAAAAATGAGCTTTTCAGAGCCAGCAGAGTTCAAAATAAGCAGTAATGCAAACTCAGTCATAGACATAGATTTTCACTTGCAACTTTCTTAAACATATTTAACAGTGCATGAAATGTTGTCTAAAACAAAAAGAATGATGCATTTTAGTGGCTGGATCTGGTTTTATCACATTCTGAATTGAACGTTGAAAATGAGCTTTTCAGAGCCCCAGCAGAGGTCAAAATAAGCAGTAATGCAAACTCAGTCATAGACATAGATTTTCACTTGCAACTTTCTTAAACATATTTAACAGTGCATGAAATGTTGTCTAAAACAAAAAGAATGATGCATTTTAGTGGCTGGATCTGGTTTTATCACATTCTGAATTGAACGTTGAAAATGAGCTTTTCAGAGCCAGCAGAGGTCAAAATAAGCAGTAATGCAAACTCAGTCAGAGACATAGATTTTCACTTGCAACTTGCTTTAACATGTTTAACAGTGCATGAAATGTTGTCTAAAACAAAAAGAATGATGCATTTTAGTAGCTGGATCTGGTTTTATCACATTCTGAATTGAACGTTGAAAATGAGCTTTTCAGAGCCAGCAGAGGTCAAAATAAGCAGTAATGCAAACTCAGTCATAGACATAGATTTTCACTTGCAACTTTCTTAAACATATTTAACAGTGCATGAAATGTTGTCTAAAACAAAAAGAATGATGCATTTTAGTGGCTGGATCTGGTTTTATCACATTCTGAATTGAACGTTGAAAATGAGCTTTTCAGAGCCAGCAGAGGTCAAAATAAGCAGTAATGCAAACTCAGTCATAGACATAGATTTTCACTTGCAACTTGCTTTAACATACTTAACAGTGCATGAAATGTTGTCTAAAACAAAAAGAAAATGCTTTTTAGTGGCTGGATCTGGTTTTATCACATTCTGAATTGAACGTTGAAAATGAGCTTTTCAGAGCCAGCAGAGGTCAAAATAAGCAGTAATGCAAACTCAGTCATAGACATTGATTTTCATTTGCAACTTTCTTAAACATATTTAACAGTGCATGAAATGTTGTCTAAAACAAAAAGAATGATGCATTTTAGTGGCTGGATCTGGTTTTATCACATTCTGAATTGAACGTTGAAAATGAGCTTTTCAGAGCCAGCAGAGGTCAAAATAAGCAGTAATGCAAACTCAGTCATAGACATAGATTTTCACTTGCAACTTTCTTAAACATATTTAACAGTGCAAGAAATGTTGTCTAAAACAAAAAGAATGATGCATTTTAGTGGCTGGATCTGGTTTTATCACATTCTGAATTGAACTTTAAAAATGAGCTTTTCAGAGCCAGCAGAAGTCAAAATAAGCAGTAATGCAAACTCAGTCAGAGACATAGATTTTCACTTGCAACTTTCTTAAACATATTTAACAGTGCATGAAATGTTGTCTAAAACAAAAAGAATGATGCATTTTAGTGGCTGGATCTGGTTTTATCACATTCTGAATTGAACGTTGAAAATGAGCTTTTCAGAGCCAGCAGAGGTCAAAATAAGCAGTAATGCAAACTCAGTCAGAGACATCGATTTTCACTTGCAACTTTCTTAAACATATTTAACAGTGCATGAAATGTTGTCTAAAACAAAAAGAATGATGCATTTTAGTGGCTGGAACTGGTTTTATCACATTCTGAATTGAACGTTAAAAATGAGCTTTTCAGAGTCAGCAGAGTTCAAAATAAGCAGTAATGCAAACTCAGTCATAGACATAGATTTTCACTTGCAACTTTCTTAAACATATTTAACAGTGCATGAAATGTTGTCTAAAACAAAAAGAATGATGCATTTTAGTGGCTGGATCTGGTTTTATCACATTCTGAATTGAACGTTGAAAATGAGCTTTTCAGAGCCCCAGCAGAGGTCAAAATAAGCAGTAATGCAAACTCAGTCATAGACATAGATTTTCACTTGCAACTTTCTTAAACATATTTAACAGTGCATGAAATGTTGTCTAAAACAAAAAGAATGATGCATTTTAGTGGCTGGATCTGGTTTTATCACATTCTGAATTGAACGTTGAAAATGAGCTTTTCAGAGCCAGCAGAGGTCAAAATAAGCAGTAATGCAAACTCAGTCAGAGACATAGATTTTCACTTGCAACTTTCTTAAACATATTTAACAGTGCATGAAATGTTGTCTAAAACAAAAAGAATGATGCATTTTAGTGGCTGGATCTGGTTTTATCACATTCTGAATTGAACGTTGAAAATGAGCTTTTCAGAGCCCCAGCAGAGGTCAAAATAAGCAGTAATGCAAACTCAGTCATAGACATAGATTTTCACTTGCAACTTTCTTAAACATATTTAACAGTGCATGAAATGTTGTCTAAAACAAAAAGAATGATGCATTTTAGTGGCTGGATCTGGTTTTATCACATTCTGAATTGAACGTTGAAAATGAGCTTTTCAGAGCCAGCAGAGGTCAAAATAAGCAGTAATGCAAACTCAGTCATAGACATAGATTTTCACTTGCAACTTGCTTTAACATATTTAACAGTGCATGAAATGTTGTCTAAAACAAAAAGAAAATGCTTTTTAGTGGCTGGATCTGGTTTTATCATATTCTGAATTGAACGTTGAAAATGAGCTTTTCAGAGCCAGCAGAGGTCAAAATAAGCAGTAATGCAAACTCAGTCATAGACATTGATTTTCACTTGCAACTTTCTTAAACATATTTAACAGTGCATGAAATGTTGTCTAAAACAAAAAGAATGATGCATTTTAGTGGCTGGATCTGGTTTTATCACATTCTGAATTGAACGTTGAAAATGAGCTTTTCAGAGCCAGCAGAGGTCAAAATAAGCAGTAATGCAAACTCAGTCATAGACATAGATTTTCACTTGCAACTTTCTTAAACATATTTAACAGTGCAAGAAATGTTGTCTAAAACAAAAAGAATGATGCATTTTAGTGGCTGGATCTGGTTTTATCACATTCTGAATTGAACTTTAAAAATGAGCTTTTCAGAGCCAGCAGAAGTCAAAATAAGCAGTAATGCAAACTCAGTCAGAGACATAGATTTTCACTTGCAACTTTCTTAAACATATTTAACAGTGCATGAAATGTTGTCTAAAACAAAAAGAATGATGCATTTTAGTGGCTGGATCTGGTTTTATCACATTCTGAATTGAACGTTGAAAATGAGCTTTTCAGAGCCAGCAGAGGTCAAAATAAGCAGTAATGCAAACTCAGTCATAGACATAGATTTTCACTTGCAACTTGCTTTAACATGTTTAACAGTGCATGGAATGTTGTCTAAAACAAAAATAAAATGCTTTTTTGTGGCTGGATCTGGTTTTATCAAATTCTGAATTGAACGTTGAAAATGAGCTTTTCAGAGCCAGCAGAGGTCAAAATAAGCAGTAATGCAAACTCAGTCATAGACATAGATTTTCACTTGCAACTTTCTTAAACATATTTAACAGTGCATGAAATGTTGTCTAAAACAAAAAGAATGATGCATTTTAGTGGCTGGATCTGGTTTTATCACATTCTGAATTGAACGTTGAAAATGAGCTTTTCAGAGCCAGCAGAGGTCAAAATAAGCAGTAATGCAAACTCAGTCATAGACATAGATTTTCACTTGCAACTTGCTTTAACATGTTTAACAGTGCATAAAATGTTGTCTAAAACAAAAAGAAAATGCTTTTTAGTGGCTGGATCTGGTTTTATCAAATTCTGAATTGAACGTTGAAAATGAGCTTTTCAGAGCCAGCAGAGGTCAAAATAAGCAGTAATGCAAACTCAGTCATAGACATAGATTTTCACTTGCAACTTTCTTAAACATATTTAACAGTGCATGAAATGTTGTCTAAAACAAAAAGAATGATGCATTTTAGTGGCTGGATCTGGTTTTATCACATTCTGAATTGAACGTTGAAAATGAGCTTTTCAGAGCCAGCAGAGGTCAAAATAAGCAGTAATGCAAACTCAGTCATAGACATAGATTTTCACTTGCAACTTGCTTTAACATGTTTAACAGTGCATGAAATGTTGTCTAAAACAAAAAGAAAATGCTTTTTAGTGGCTGGATCTGGTTTTATCACATTCTGAATTGAACGTTGAAAATGAGCTTTTCAGAGCCAGCAGAGGTCAAAATAAGCAGTAATGCAAACTCAGTCATAGACATAGATTTTCACTTGCAACTTTCTTAAACATATTTAACAGTGCAAAAAATGTTTTCTAAAACAAAAAGAATGATGCATTTTAGTGGCTGGATCTGGTTTTATCACATTCTGAATTGAACGTTGAAAATGAGCTTTTCAGAGCCAGCAGAGGTCAAAATAAGCAGTAATGCAAACTCAGTCATAGACATAGATTTTCACTTGCAACTTGCTTTAACATGTTTAACAGTGCATGAAATGTTGTCTAAAACAAAAAGAATGATGCATTTTAGTAGCTGGATCTGGTTTTATCACATTCTGAATTGAACGTTGAAAATGAGCTTTTCAGAGCCAGCAGAGGTCAAAATAAGCAGTAATGCAAACTCAGTCATAGACATAGATTTTCACTTGCAACTTGCTTTAACATGTTTAACAGTGCATGGAATGTTGTCTAAAACAAAAATAAAATGCTTTTTTGTGGCTGGATCTGGTTTTATCAAATTCTGAATTGAACGTTGAAAATGAGCTTTTCAGAGCCAGCAGAGGTCAAAATAAGCAGTAATGCAAACTCAGTCATAGACATAGATTTTCACTTGCAACTTTCTTAAACATATTTAACAGTGCATGAAATGTTGTCTAAAACAAAAAGAATGATGCATTTTAGTGGCTGGATCTGGTTTTATCACATTCTGAATTGAACGTTGAAAATGAGCTTTTCAGAGCCAGCAGAGGTCAAAATGAGCAGTAATGCAAACTCAGTCATAGACATAGATTTTCACTTGCAACTTGCTTTAACATGTTTAACAGTGCATAAGATGTTGTCTAAAACAAAAAGAAAATGCTTTTTAGTGGCTGGATCTGGTTTTATCAAATTCTGAATTGAACGTTGAAAATGAGCTTTTCAGAGCCAGCAGAGGTCAAAATAAGCAGTAATGCAAACTCAGTCATAGACATAGATTTTCACTTGCAACTTTCTTAAACATATTTAACAGTGCAAAAAATGTTGTCTAAAACAAAAAGAATGATGCATTTTAGTGGCTGGATCTGGTTTTATCACATTCTGAATTGAACGTTGAAAATGAGCTTTTCAGAGCCAGCAGAGGTCAAAATAAGCAGTAATGCAAACTCAGTCATAGACATAGATTTTCACTTGCAACTTGCTTTAACATGTTTAACAGTGCATGAAATGTTGTCTAAAACAAAAAGAAAATGCTTTTTAGTGGCTGGATCTGGTTTTATCACATTCTGAATTGAACGTTGAAAATGAGCTTTTCAGAGCCAGCAGAGGTCAAAATAAGCAGTAATGCAAACTCAGTCATAGACATAGATTTTCACTTGCAACTTTCTTAAACATATTTAACAGTGCATGAAATGTTGTCTAAAACAAAAAGAATGATGCATTTTAGTGGCTGGATCTGGTTTTATCACATTCTGAATTGAACGTTGAAAATGAGCTTTTCAGAGCCCCAGCAGAGGTCAAAATAAGCAGTAATGCAAACTCAGTCATAGACATAGATTTTCACTTGCAACTTTCTTAAACATATTTAACAGTGCATGAAATGTTGTCTAAAACAAAAAGAATGATGCATTTTAGTGGCTGGATCTGGTTTTATCACATTCTGAATTGAACGTTGAAAATGAGCTTTTCAGAGCCAGCAGAGGTCAAAATAAGCAGTAATGCAAACTCAGTCATAGACATAGATTTTCACTTGCAACTTGCTTTAACATGTTTAACAGTGCATGAAATGTTGTCTAAAACAAAAAGAAAATGCTTTTTAGTGGCTGGATCTGGTTTTATCACATTCTGAATTGAACGTTGAAAATGAGCTTTTCAGAGCCAGCAGAGGTCAAAATAAGCAGTAATGCAAACTCAGTCATAGACATAGATTTTCACTTGCAACTTTCTTAAACATATTTAACAGTGCAAAAAATGTTGTCTAAAACAAAAAGAATGATGCATTTTAGTGGCTGGATCTGGTTTTATCACATTCTGAATTGAACGTTGAAAATGAGCTTTTCAGAGCCAGCAGAGGTCAAAATAAGCAGTAATGCAAACTCAGTCATAGACATAGATTTTCACTTGCAACTTGCTTTAACATGTTTAACAGTGCATGAAATGTTGTCTAAAACAAAAAGAAAATGCTTTTTAGTGGCTGGATCTGGTTTTATCACATTCTGAATTGAACGTTGAAAATGAGCTTTTCAGAGCCAGCAGAGGTCAAAATAAGCAGTAATGCAAACTCAGTCATAGACATAGATTTTCACTTGCAACTTTCTTAAACATATTTAACAGTGCATGAAATGTTGTCTAAAACAAAAAGAATGATGCATTTTATTGGCTGGATCTGGTTTTATCACATTCTGAATTGAACGTTGAAAATGAGCTTTTCAGAGCCCCAGCAGAGGTCAAAATAAGCAGTAATGCAAACTCAGTCATAGACATAGATTTTCACTTGCAACTTTCTTAAACATATTTAACAGTGCATGAAATGTTGTCTAAAACAAAAAGAATGATGCATTTTAGTGGCTGGATCTGGTTTTATCACATTCTGAATTGAACGTTGAAAATGAGCTTTTCAGAGCCAGCAGAGGTCAAAATAAGCAGTAATGCAAACTCAGTCATAGACATAGATTTTCACTTGCAACTTGCTTTAACATGTTTAACAGTGCATGAAATGTTGTCTAAAACAAAAAGAAAATGCTTTTTAGTGGCTGGATCTGGTTTTATCACATTCTGAATTGAACGTTGAAAATGAGCTTTTCAGAGCCAGCAGAGGTCAAAATAAGCAGTAATGCAAACTCAGTCATAGACATAGATTTTCACTTGCAACTTGCTTTAACATGTTTAACAGTGCATAAAATGTTGTCTAAAACAAAAAGAAAATGCTTTTTAGTGGCTGGATCTGGTTTTATCAAATTCTGAATTGAACGTTGAAAATGAGCTTTTCAGAGCCAGCAGAGGTCAAAATAAGCAGTAATGCAAACTCAGTCAGAGACATAGATTTTCACTTGCAACTTTCTTAAACATATTTAACAGTGCAAAAAATGTTGTCTAAAACAAAAAGAATGATGCATTTTAGTGGCTGGATCTGGTTTTATCACATTCTGAATTGAACGTTGAAAATGAGCTTTTCAGAGCCAGCAGAGGTCAAAATAAGCAGTAATGCAAACTCAGTCATAGACATAGATTTTCACTTGCAACTTGCTTTAACATGTTTAACAGTGCATGAAATGTTGTCTAAAACAAAAATAAAATGCTTTTTTGTGGCTGGATCTGGTTTTATCAAATTCTGAATTGAACGTTGAAAATGAGCTTTTCAGAGCCAGCAGAGGTCAAAATAAGCAGTAATGCAAACTCAGTCATAGACATAGATTTTCACTTGCAACTTTCTTAAACATATTTAACAGTGCATGAAATGTTGTCTAAAACAAAAAGAATGATGCATTTTAGTGGCTGGATCTGGTTTTATCACATTCTGAATTGAACGTTGAAAATGAGCTTTTCAGAGCCAGCAGAGGTCAAAATAAGCAGTAATGCAAACTCAGTCATAGACATAGATTTTCACTTGCAACTTTCTTAAACATATTTAACAGTGCATGAAATGTTGTCTAAAACAAAAAGAATGATGCATTTTAGTGGCTGGATCTGGTTTTATCACATTCTGAATTGAACGTTGAAAATGAGCTTTTCAGAGCCAGCAGAGGTCAAAATAAGCAGTAATGCAAACTCAGTCATAGACATAGATTTTCACTTGCAACTTGCTTTACACATATTTAACAGTGCATGAAATGTTGTCTAAAACAAAAAGAAAATGCTTTTTAGTGGCTGGATCTGGTTTTATCACATTCTGAATTGAACGTTGAAAATGAGCTTTTCAGAGCCAGCAGAGGTCAAAATAAGCAGTAATGCAAACTCAGTCATAGACATAGATTTTCACTTGCAACTTTCTTAAACATATTTAACAGTGCATGAAATGTTGTCTAAAACAAAAAGAATGATGCATTTTAGTGGCTGGATCTGGTTTTATCACATTCTGAATTGAACGTTGAAAATGAGCTTTTCAGAGCCAGCAGAGGTCAAAATAAGCAGTAATGCAAACTCAGTCATAGACATAGATTTTCACTTGCAACTTGCTTTAACATGTTTAACAGTGCATAAAATGTTGTCTAAAACAAAAAGAAAATGCTTTTTAGTGGCTGGATCTGGTTTTATCAAATTCTGAATTGAACGTTGAAAATGAGCTTTTCAGAGCCAGCAGAGGTCAAAATAAGCAGTAATGCAAACTCAGTCATAGACATAGATTTTCACTTGCAACTTTCTTAAACATATTTAACAGTGCATGAAATGTTGTCTAAAACAAAAAGAATGATGCATTTTAGTGGCTGGATCTGGTTTTATCACATTCTGAATTGAACGTTGAAAATGAGCTTTTCAGAGCCAGCAGAGGTCAAAATAAGCAGTAATGCAAACTCAGTCATAGACATAGATTTTCACTTGCAACTTGCTTTAACATGTTTAACAGTGCATGAAATGTTGTCTAAAACAAAAAGAAAATGCTTTTTAGTGGCTGGATCTGGTTTTATCACATTCTGAATTGAACGTTGAAAATGAGCTTTTCAGAGCCAGCAGAGGTCAAAATAAGCAGTAATGCAAACTCAGTCATAGACATAGATTTTCACTTGCAACTTTCTTAAACATATTTAACAGTGCAAAAAATGTTGTCTAAAACAAAAAGAATGATGCATTTTAGTGGCTGGATCTGGTTTTATCACATTCTGAATTGAACGTTGAAAATGAGCTTTTCAGAGCCAGCAGAGGTCAAAATAAGCAGTAATGCAAACTCAGTCATAGACATAGATTTTCACTTGCAACTTGCTTTAACATGTTTAACAGTGCATGAAATGTTGTCTAAAACAAAAAGAATGATGCATTTTAGTAGCTGGATCTGGTTTTATCACATTCTGAATTGAACGTTGAAAATGAGCTTTTCAGAGCCAGCAGAGGTCAAAATAAGCAGTAATGCAAACTCAGTCATAGACATAGATTTTCACTTGCAACTTGCTTTAACATGTTTAACAGTGCATGGAATGTTGTCTAAAACAAAAATAAAATGCTTTTTTGTGGCTGGATCTGGTTTTATCAAATTCTGAATTGAACGTTGAAAATGAGCTTTTCAGAGCCAGCAGAGGTCAAAATAAGCAGTAATGCAAACTCAGTCATAGACATAGATTTTCACTTGCAACTTTCTTAAACATATTTAACAGTGCATGAAATGTTGTCTAAAACAAAAAGAATGATGCATTTTAGTGGCTGGATCTGGTTTTATCACATTCTGAATTGAACGTTGAAAATGAGCTTTTCAGAGCCAGCAGAGGTCAAAATGAGCAGTAATGCAAACTCAGTCATAGACATAGATTTTCACTTGCAACTTGCTTTAACATGTTTAACAGTGCATAAGATGTTGTCTAAAACAAAAAGAAAATGCTTTTTAGTGGCTGGATCTGGTTTTATCAAATTCTGAATTGAACGTTGAAAATGAGCTTTTCAGAGCCAGCAGAGGTCAAAATAAGCAGTAATGCAAACTCAGTCATAGACATAGATTTTCACTTGCAACTTTCTTAAACATATTTAACAGTGCAAAAAATGTTGTCTAAAACAAAAAGAATGATGCATTTTAGTGGCTGGATCTGGTTTTATCACATTCTGAATTGAACGTTGAAAATGAGCTTTTCAGAGCCAGCAGAGGTCAAAATAAGCAGTAATGCAAACTCAGTCATAGACATAGATTTTCACTTGCAACTTGCTTTAACATGTTTAACAGTGCATGAAATGTTGTCTAAAACAAAAAGAAAATGCTTTTTAGTGGCTGGATCTGGTTTTATCACATTCTGAATTGAACGTTGAAAATGAGCTTTTCAGAGCCAGCAGAGGTCAAAATAAGCAGTAATGCAAACTCAGTCATAGACATAGATTTTCACTTGCAACTTTCTTAAACATATTTAACAGTGCATGAAATGTTGTCTAAAACAAAAAGAATGATGCATTTTAGTGGCTGGATCTGGTTTTATCACATTCTGAATTGAACGTTGAAAATGAGCTTTTCAGAGCCCCAGCAGAGGTCAAAATAAGCAGTAATGCAAACTCAGTCATAGACATAGATTTTCACTTGCAACTTTCTTAAACATATTTAACAGTGCAAAAAATGTTGTCTAAAACAAAAAGAATGATGCATTTTAGTGGCTGGATCTGGTTTTATCACATTCTGAATTGAACGTTGAAAATGAGCTTTTCAGAGCCAGCAGAGGTCAAAATAAGCAGTAATGCAAACTCATTCATAGACATAGATTTTCACTTGCAACTTTCTTAAACATATTTAACAGTGCATGAAATGTTGTCTAAAACAAAAAGAATGATGCATTTTAGTAGCTGGATCTGGTTTTATCACATTCTGAATTGAACGTTGAAAATGAGCTTTTCAGAGCCAGCAGAGGTCAAAATAAGCAGTAATGCAAACTCAGTCATAGACATAGATTTTCACTTGCAACTTGCTTTAACATGTTTAACAGTGCATAAAATGTTGTCTAAAACAAAAAGAAAATGCTTTTTAGTGGCTGGATCTGGTTTTATCAAATTCTGAATTGAACGTTGAAAATGAGCTTTTCAGAGCCAGCAGAGGTCAAAATAAGCAGTAATGCAAACTCAGTCAGAGACATAGATTTTCACTTGCAACTTTCTTAAACATATTTAACAGTGCAAAAAATGTTGTCTAAAACAAAAAGAATGATGCATTTTAGTGGCTGGATCTGGTTTTATCACATTCTGAATTGAACGTTGAAAATGAGCTTTTCAGAGCCAGCAGAGGTCAAAATAAGCAGTAATGCAAACTCAGTCATAGACATAGATTTTCACTTGCAACTTGCTTTAACATGTTTAACAGTGCATGAAATGTTGTCTAAAACAAAAATAAAATGCTTTTTTGTGGCTGGATCTGGTTTTATCAAATTCTGATATGAACGTTGAAAATGAGCTTTTCAGAGCCAGCAGAGGTCAAAATAAGCAGTAATGCAAACTCAGTCATAGACATAGATTTTCACTTGCAACTTTCTTAAACATATTTAACAGTGCATGAAATGTTGTCTAAAACAAAAAGAATGATGCATTTTAGTGGCTGGATCTGGTTTTATCACATTCTGAATTGAACGTTGAAAATGAGCTTTTCAGAGCCAGCAGAGGTCAAAATAAGCAGTAATGCAAACTCAGTCATAGACATAGATTTTCACTTGCAACTTTCTTAAACATATTTAACAGTGCATGAAATGTTGTCTAAAACAAAAAGAATGATGCATTTTAGTGGCTGGATCTGGTTTTATCACATTCTGAATTGAACGTTGAAAATTAGCTTTTCAGAGCCAGCAGAGGTCAAAATAAGCAGTAATGCAAACTCATTCATAGACATAGATTTTCACTTGCAACTTTCTTAAACATATTTAACAGTGCATGAAATGTTGTCTAAAACAAAAAGAATGATGCATTTTAGTGGCTGGATCTGGTTTTATCACATTCTGAATTGAACGTTGAAAATGAGCTTTTCAGAGCCAGCAGAGGTCAAAATAAGCAGTAATGCAAACTCAGTCATAGACATAGATTTTCACTTGCAACTTGCTTTACACATATTTAACAGTGCATGAAATGTTGTCTAAAACAAAAAGAAAATGCTTTTTAGTGGCTGGATCTGGTTTTATCACATTCTGAATTGAACGTTGAAAATGAGCTTTTCAGAGCCAGCAGAGGTCAAAATAAGCAGTAATGCAAACTCAGTCATAGACATTGATTTTCACTTGCAACTTTCTTAAACATATTTAACAGTGCATGAAATGTTGTCTAAAACAAAAAGAATGATGCATTTTAGTGGCTGGATCTGGTTTTATCACATTCTGAATTGAACGTTGAAAATGAGCTTTTCAGAGCCAGCAGAGGTCAAAATAAGCAGTAATGCAAACTCAGTCATAGACATAGATTTTCACTTGCAACTTGCTTTAACATGTTTAACAGTGCATGAAATGTTGTCTAAAACAAAAATAAAATGCTTTTTTGTGGCTGGATCTGGTTTTATCAAATTCTGATATGAACGTTGAAAATGAGCTTTTCAGAGCCAGCAGAGGTCAAAATAAGCAGTAATGCAAACTCAGTCATAGACATAGATTTTCACTTGCAACTTTCTTAAACATATTTAACAGTGCATGAAATGTTGTCTAAAACAAAAAGAATGATGCATTTTAGTGGCTGGATCTGGTTTTATCACATTCTGAATTGAACGTTGAAAATGAGCTTTTCAGAGCCAGCAGAGGTCAAAATAAGCAGTAATGCAAACTCAGTCATAGACATAGATTTTCACTTGCAACTTTCTTAAACATATTTAACAGTGCATGAAATGTTGTCTAAAACAAAAAGAATGATGCATTTTAGTGGCTGGATCTGGTTTTATCACATTCTGAATTGAACGTTGAAAATTAGCTTTTCAGAGCCAGCAGAGGTCAAAATAAGCAGTAATGCAAACTCATTCATAGACATAGATTTTCACTTGCAACTTTCTTAAACATATTTAACAGTGCATGAAATGTTGTCTAAAACAAAAAGAATGATGCATTTTAGTGGCTGGATCTGGTTTTATCACATTCTGAATTGAACGTTGAAAATGAGCTTTTCAGAGCCAGCAGAGGTCAAAATAAGCAGTAATGCAAACTCAGTCATAGACATAGATTTTCACTTGCAACTTGCTTTACACATATTTAACAGTGCATGAAATGTTGTCTAAAACAAAAAGAAAATGCTTTTTAGTGGCTGGATCTGGTTTTATCACATTCTGAATTGAACGTTGAAAATGAGCTTTTCAGAGCCAGCAGAGGTCAAAATAAGCAGTAATGCAAACTCAGTCATAGACATTGATTTTCACTTGCAACTTTCTTAAACATATTTAACAGTGCATGAAATGTTGTCTAAAACAAAAAGAATGATGCATTTTAGTGGCTGGATCTGGTTTTATCACATTCTGAATTGAACGTTGAAAATGAGCTTTTCAGAGCCAGCAGAGGTCAAAATAAGCAGTAATGCAAACTCAGTCATAGACATAGATTTTCACTTGCAACTTTCTTAAACATATTTAACAGTGCAAGAAATGTTGTCTAAAACAAAAAGAATGATGCATTTTAGTGGCTGGATCTGGTTTTATCACATTCTGAATTGAACTTTAAAAATGAGCTTTTCAGAGCCAGCAGAAGTCAAAATAAGCAGTAATGCAAAATCAGTCAGAGACATAGATTTTCACTTGCAACTTTCTTAAACATATTTAACAGTGCATGAAATGTTGTCTAAAACAAAAAGAATGATGCATTTTAGTGGCTGGATCTGGTTTTATCACATTCTGAATTGAACGTTGAAAATGAGCTTTTCAGAGCCAGCAGAGGTCAAAATAAGCAGTAATGCAAACTCAGTCATAGACATAGATTTTCACTTGCAACTTGCTTTAACATGTTTAACAGTGCATGGAATGTTGTCTAAAACAAAAATAAAATGCTTTTTTGTGGCTGGATCTGGTTTTATCAAATTCTGAATTGAACGTTGAAAATGAGCTTTTCAGAGCCAGCAGAGGTCAAAATAAGCAGTAATGCAAACTCAGTCATAGACATAGATTTTCACTTGCAACTTTCTTAAACATATTTAACAGTGCATGAAATGTTGTCTAAAACAAAAAGAATGATGCATTTTAGTGGCTGGATCTGGTTTTATCACATTCTGAATTGAACGTTGAAAATGAGCTTTTCAGAGCCAGCAGAGGTCAAAATAAGCAATAATGCAAACTCAGTCAGAGACATAGATTTTCACTTGCAACTTGCTTTAACATGTTTAACAGTGCATGAAATGTTGTCTAAAACAAAAAGAATGATGCATTTTAGTAGCTGGATCTGGTTTTATCACATTCTGAATTGAACGTTGAAAATGAGCTTTTCAGAGCCAGCAGAGGTCAAAATAAGCAGTAATGCAAACTCAGTCATAGACATAGATTTTCACTTGCAACTTGCTTTAACATGTTTAACAGTGCATAAAATGTTGTCTAAAACAAAAAGAAAATGCTTTTTAGTGGCTGGATCTGGTTTTATCAAATTCTGAATTGAACGTTGAAAATGAGCTTTTCAGAGCCAGCAGAGGTCAAAATAAGCAGTAATGCAAACTCAGTCAGAGACATAGATTTTCACTTGCAACTTTCTTAAACATATTTAACAGTGCAAAAAATGTTGTCTAAAACAAAAAGAATGATGCATTTTAGTGGCTGGATCTGGTTTTATCACATTCTGAATTGAACGTTGAAAATGAGCTTTTCAGAGCCAGCAGAGGTCAAAATAAGCAGTAATGCAAAATCAGTCATAGACATAGATTTTCACTTGCAACTTGCTTTAACATGTTTAACAGTGCATGAAATGTTGTCTAAAACAAAAATAAAATGCTTTTTTGTGGCTGGATCTGGTTTTATCAAATTCTGAATTGAACGTTGAAAATGAGCTTTTCAGAGCCAGCAGAGGTCAAAATAAGCAGTAATGCAAACTCAGTCATAGACATAGATTTTCACTTGCAACTTTCTTAAACATATTTAACAGTGCATGAAATGTTGTCTAAAACAAAAAGAATGATGCATTTTAGTGGCTGGATCTGGTTTTATCACATTCTGAATTGAACGTTGAAAATGAGCTTTTCAGAGCCAGCAGAGGTCAAAATAAGCAGTAATGCAAACTCAGTCATAGACATAGATTTTCACTTGCAACTTTCTTAAACATATTTAACAGTGAAAGAAATGTTGTCTAAAACAAAAAGAATGATGCATTTTAGTGGCTGGATCTGGTTTTATCACATTCTGAATTGAACTTTAAAAATGAGCTTTTCAGAGCCAGCAGAAGTCAAAATAAGCAGTAATGCAAACTCAGTCAGAGACATAGATTTTCACTTGCAACTTTCTTAAACATATTTAACAGTGCATGAAATGTTGTCTAAAACAAAAAGAATGATGCATTTTAGTGGCTGGATCTGGTTTTATCACATTCTGAATTGAACGTTGAAAATGAGCTTTTCAGAGCCAGCAGAGGTCAAAATAAGCAGTAATGCAAACTCAGTCAGAGACATAGATTTTCACTTGCAACTTTCTTTAACATGTTTAACAGTGCATGAAATGTTGTCTAAAACAAAAAGAAAATGCTTTTTAGTGGCTGGATCTGGTTTTATCACATTCCGAATTGAACGTTGAAAATGAGCTTTTCAGAGCCAGCAGAGGTCAAAATAAGCAGTAATGCAAACTCAGTCATAGACATAGATTTTCACTTGCAACTTTCTTAAACATATTTAACAGTGCATGAAATGTTGTCTAAAACAAAAAGAATGATGCATTTTAGTGGCTGTATCTGGTTTTATCACATTCTGAATTGAACGTTGAAAATGAGCTTTTCAGAGCCAGCAGAGGTCAAAATAAGCAGTAATGCAAACTCAGTCATAGACATAGATTTTCACTTGCAACTTGCTTTAACATGTTTAACAGTGCATGGAATGTTGTCTAAAACAAAAATAAAATGCTTTTTTGTGGCTGGATCTGGTTTTATCAAATTCTGAATTGAACGTTGAAAATGAGCTTTTCAGAGCCAGCAGAGGTCAAAATAAGCAGTAATGCAAACTCAGTCATAGACATAGATTTTCACTTGCAACTTTCTTAAACATATTTAAAAGTATATGAAATGTTGTCTAAAACAAAAAGAATGATGCATTTTAGTGGCTGGATCTGGTTTTATCACATTCTGAATTGAACGTTGAAAATGAGCTTTTCAGAGCCAGCAGAGGTCAAAATAAGCAGTAATGCAAACTCATTCATAGACATAGATTTTCACTTGCAACTTTCTTAAACATATTTAACAGTGCATGAAATGTTGTCTAAAACAAAAAGAATGATGCATTTTAGTGGCTGGATCTGGTTTTATCACATTCTGAATTGAACGTTGAAAATGAGCTTTTCAGAGCCAGCAGAGGTCAAAATAAGCAGTAATGCAAACTCAGTCATAGACATAGATTTTCACTTGCAACTTGCTTTACACATATTTAACAGTGCATGAAATGTTGTCTAAAACAAAAAGAAAATGCTTTTTAGTGGCTGGATCTGGTTTTATCACATTCTGAATTGAACGTTGAAAATGAGCTTTTCAGAGCCAGCAGAGGTCAAAATAAGCAGTAATGCAAACTCTGTCATAGACATTGATTTTCACTTGCAACTTTCTTAAACATATTTAACAGTGCATGAAATGTTGTCTAAAACAAAAAGAATGATGCATTTTAGTGGCTGGATCTGGTTTTATCACATTCTGAATTGAACGTTGAAAATGAGCTTTTCAGAGCCAGCAGAGGTCAAAATAAGCAGTAATGCAAACTCAGTCATAGACATAGATTTTCACTTGCAACTTTCTTAAACATATTTAACAGTGCATGAAATGTTGTCTAAAACAAAAAGAATGATGCATTTTAGTGGCTGGATCTGGTTTTATCACATTCTGAATTGAACGTTGAAAATGAGCTTTTCAGAGCCAGCAGAGGTCAAAATAAGCAGTAATGCAAACTCAGTCATAGACATAGATTTTCACTTGCAACTTGCTTTAACATGTTTAACAGTGCATGGAATGTTGTCTAAAACAAAAATAAAATGCTTTTTTGTGGCTGGATCTGGTTTTATCAAATTCTGAATTGAACGTTGAAAATGAGCTTTTCAGAGCCAGCAGAGGTCAAAATAAGCAGTAATGCAAACTCAGTCATAGACATAGATTTTCACTTGCAACTTTCTTAAACATATTTAACAGTGCATGAAATGTTGTCTAAAACAAAAAGAATGATGCATTTTAGTGGCTGGATCTGGTTTTATCACATTCTGAATTGAACGTTGAAAATGAGCTTTTCAGAGCCAGCAGAGGTCAAAATAAGCAATAATGCAAACTCAGTCAGAGACATAGATTTTCACTTGCAACTTGCTTTAACATGTTTAACAGTGCATGAAATGTTGTCTAAAACAAAAAGAATGATGCATTTTAGTAGCTGGATCTGGTTTTATCACATTCTGAATTGAACGTTGAAAATGAGCTTTTCAGAGCCAGCAGAGGTCAAAATAAGCAGTAATGCAAACTCAGTCATTGACATAGATTTTCACTTGCAACTTGCTTTAACATGTTTAACAGTGCATAAAATGTTGTCTAAAACAAAAAGAAAATGCTTTTTAGTGGCTGGATCTGGTTTTATCAAATTCTGAATTGAACGTTGAAAATGAGCTTTTCAGAGCCAGCAGAGGTCAAAATAAGCAGTAATGCAAACTCAGTCAGAGACATAGATTTTCACTTGCAACTTTCTTAAACATATTTAACAGTGCAAAAAATGTTGTCTAAAACAAAAAGAATGATGCATTTTAGTGGCTGGATCTGGTTTTATCACATTCTGAATTGAACGTTGAAAATGAGCTTTTCAGAGCCAGCAGAGGTCAAAATAAGCAGTAATGCAAACTCAGTCATAGACATAGATTTTCACTTGCAACTTGCTTTAACATGTTTAACAGTGCATGAAATGTTGTCTAAAACAAAAATAAAATGCTTTTTTGTGGCTGGATCTGGTTTTATCAAATTCTGAATTGAACGTTGAAAATGAGCTTTTCAGAGCCAGCAGAGGTCAAAATAAGCAGTAATGCAAACTCAGTCATAGACATAGATTTTCACTTGCAACTTTCTTAAACATATTTAACAGTGCATGAAATGTTGTCTAAAACAAAAAGAATGATGCATTTTAGTGGCTGGATCTGGTTTTATCACATTCTGAATTGAACGTTGAAAATGAGCTTTTCAGAGCCAGCAGAGGTCAAAATAAGCAGTAATGCAAACTCAGTCATAGACATAGATTTTCACTTGCAACTTTCTTAAACATATTTAACAGTGCAAGAAATGTTGTCTAAAACAAAAAGAATGATGCATTTTAGTGGCTGGATCTGGTTTTATCACATTCTGAATTGAACGTTGAAAATTAGCTTTTCAGAGCCAGCAGAGGTCAAAATAAGCAGTAATGCAAACTCATTCATAGACATAGATTTTCACTTGCAACTTTCTTAAACATATTTAACAGTGCATGAAATGTTGTCTAAAACAAAAAGAATGATGCATTTTAGTGGCTGGATCTGGTTTTATCACATTCTGAATTGAACGTTGAAAATGAGCTTTTCAGAGCCAGCAGAGGTCAAAATAAGCAGTAATGCAAACTCAGTCATAGACATAGATTTTCACTTGCAACTTGCTTTACACATATTTAACAGTGCATGAAATGTTGTCTAAAACAAAAAGAAAATGCTTTTTAGTGGCTGGATCTGGTTTTATCACATTCTGAATTGAACGTTGAAAATGAGCTTTTCAGAGCCAGCAGAGGTCAAAATAAGCAGTAATGCAAACTCAGTCATAGACATTGATTTTCACTTGCAACTTTCTTAAACATATTTAACAGTGCATGAAATGTTGTCTAAAACAAAAAGAATGATGCATTTTAGTGGCTGGATCTGGTTTTATCACATTCTGAATTGAACGTTGAAAATGAGCTTTTCAGAGCCAGCAGAGGTCAAAATAAGCAGTAATGCAAACTCAGTCATAGACATAGATTTTCACTTGCAACTTTCTTAAACATATTTAACAGTGCAAGAAATGTTGTCTAAAACAAAAAGAATGATGCATTTTAGTGGCTGGATCTGGTTTTATCACATTCTGAATTGAACTTTAAAAATGAGCTTTTCAGAGCCAGCAGAAGTCAAAATAAGCAGTAATGCAAAATCAGTCAGAGACATAGATTTTCACTTGCAACTTTCTTAAACATATTTAACAGTGCATGAAATGTTGTCTAAAACAAAAAGAATGATGCATTTTAGTGGCTGGATCTGGTTTTATCACATTCTGAATTGAACGTTGAAAATGAGCTTTTCAGAGCCAGCAGAGGTCAAAATAAGCAGTAATGCAAACTCAGTCATAGACATAGATTTTCACTTGCAACTTGCTTTAACATGTTTAACAGTGCATGGAATGTTGTCTAAAACAAAAATAAAATGCTTTTTTGTGGCTGGATCTGGTTTTATCAAATTCTGAATTGAACGTTGAAAATGAGCTTTTCAGAGCCAGCAGAGGTCAAAATAAGCAGTAATGCAAACTCAGTCATAGACATAGATTTTCACTTGCAACTTTCTTAAACATATTTAACAGTGCATGAAATGTTGTCTAAAACAAAAAGAATGATGCATTTTAGTGGCTGGATCTGGTTTTATCACATTCTGAATTGAACGTTGAAAATGAGCTTTTCAGAGCCAGCAGAGGTCAAAATAAGCAATAATGCAAACTCAGTCAGAGACATAGATTTTCACTTGCAACTTGCTTTAACATGTTTAACAGTGCATGAAATGTTGTCTAAAACAAAAAGAATGATGCATTTTAGTAGCTGGATCTGGTTTTATCACATTCTGAATTGAACGTTGAAAATGAGCTTTTCAGAGCCAGCAGAGGTCAAAATAAGCAGTAATGCAAACTCAGTCATAGACATAGATTTTCACTTGCAACTTGCTTTAACATGTTTAACAGTGCATAAAATGTTGTCTAAAACAAAAAGAAAATGCTTTTTAGTGGCTGGATCTGGTTTTATCAAATTCTGAATTGAACGTTGAAAATGAGCTTTTCAGAGCCAGCAGAGGTCAAAATAAGCAGTAATGCAAACTCAGTCAGAGACATAGATTTTCACTTGCAACTTTCTTAAACATATTTAACAGTGCAAAAAATGTTGTCTAAAACAAAAAGAATGATGCATTTTAGTGGCTGGATCTGGTTTTATCACATTCTGAATTGAACGTTGAAAATGAGCTTTTCAGAGCCAGCAGAGGTCAAAATAAGCAGTAATGCAAACTCAGTCATAGACATAGATTTTCACTTGCAACTTGCTTTAACATGTTTAACAGTGCATGAAATGTTGTCTAAAACAAAAATAAAATGCTTTTTTGTGGCTGGATCTGGTTTTATCAAATTCTGAATTGAACGTTGAAAATGAGCTTTTCAGAGCCAGCAGAGGTCAAAATAAGCAGTAATGCAAACTCAGTCATAGACATAGATTTTCACTTGCAACTTTCTTAAACATATTTAACAGTGCATGAAATGTTGTCTAAAACAAAAAGAATGATGCATTTTAGTGGCTGGATCTGGTTTTATCACATTCTGAATTGAACGTTGAAAATGAGCTTTTCAGAGCCAGCAGAGGTCAAAATAAGCAGTAATGCAAACTCAGTCATAGACATAGATTTTCACTTGCAACTTTCTTAAACATATTTAACAGTGCAAGAAATGTTGTCTAAAACAAAAAGAATGATGCATTTTAGTGGCTGGATCTGGTTTTATCACATTCTGAATTGAACTTTAAAAATGAGCTTTTCAGAGCCAGCAGAAGTCAAAATAAGCAGTAATGCAAACTCAGTCAGAGACATAGATTTTCACTTGCAACTTTCTTAAACATATTTAACAGTGCATGAAATGTTGTCTAAAACAAAAAGAATGATGCATTTTAGTGGCTGGATCTGGTTTTATCACATTCTGAATTGAACGTTGAAAATGAGCTTTTCAGAGCCAGCAGAGGTCAAAATAAGCAGTAATCCAAACTCAGTCATAGACATAGATTTTCACTTGCAACTTGCTTTAACATGTTTAACAGTGCATGGAATGTTGTCTAAAACAAAAATAAAATGCTTTTTTGTGGCTGGATCTGGTTTTATCAAATTCTGAATTGAACGTTGAAAATGAGCTTTTCAGAGCCAGCAGAGGTCAAAATAAGCAGTAATGCAAACTCAGTCATAGACATAGATTTTCACTTGCAACTTTCTTAAACATATTTAACAGTGCATGAAATGTTGTCTAAAACAAAAAGAATGATGCATTTTAGTGGCTGGATCTGGTTTTATCACATTCTGAATTGAACGTTGAAAATGAGCTTTTCAGAGCCAGCAGAGGTCAAAATAAGCAATAATGCAAACTCAGTCAGAGACATAGATTTTCACTTGCAACTTGCTTTAACATATTTAACAGTGCATGAAATGTTGTCTAAAACAAAAAGAATGATGCATTTTAGTAGCTGGATCTGGTTTTATCACATTCTGAATTGAACGTTGAAAATGAGCTTTTCAGAGCCAGCAGAGGTCAAAATAAGCAGTAATGCAAACTCAGTCATAGACATAGATTTTCACTTGCAACTTGCTTTAACATGTTTAACAGTGCATGGAATGTTGTCTAAAACAAAAATAAAATGCTTTTTAGTGGCTGGATCTGGTTTTATCACATTCTGAATTGAACGTTGAAAATGAGCTTTTCAGAGCCAGCAGAGGTCAAAATAAGCAGTAATGCAAACTCAGTCATAGACATAGATTTTCACTTGCAACTTTCTTAAACATATTTAACAGTGCATGAAATGTTGTCTAAAACAAAAAGAATGATGCATTTTAGTGGCTGGATCTGGTTTTATCACATTCTGAATTGAACGTTGAAAATGAGCTTTTCAGAGCCAGCAGAGGTCAAAATAAGCAGTAATGCAAACTCAGTCATAGACATAGATTTTCACTTGCAACTTTCTTAAACATATTTAACAGTGCATGAAATGTTGTCTAAAACAAAAAGAATGATGCATTTTAGTGGCTGGATCTGGTTTTATCACATTCTGAATTGAACGTTGAAAATGAGCTTTTCAGAGCAAGCAGAGGTCAAAATAAGCAGTAATGCAAACTCAGTCATAGACATAGATTTTCACTTGCAACTTTCTTAAACAAATTTAACAGTGCATGAAATGT
Source organism: Danio rerio (assembly GCF_052040795.2). NCBI lineage: Eukaryota > Metazoa > Chordata > Actinopteri > Cypriniformes > Danionidae > Danio > Danio rerio. The sequence continues at coordinate 15,533,605 of NC_141034.1, read as the reverse complement.
TGTCTAAAAAAAAAAGAATGATGCATTTTAGTAGCTGGATCTGGTTTTATCACATTCTGAATTGAACGTTGAAAATGAGCTTTTCAGAGCCAGCAGAGGTCAAAATAAGCAGTAATGCAAACTCAGTCATAGACATAGATTTTCACTTGCAACTTTCTTAAACATATTTAACAGTGCATGAAATGTTGTCTAAAACAAAAAGAATGATGCATTTTAGTGGCTGGATCTGGTTTTATCACATTCTGAATTGAACGTTGAAAATGAGCTTTTCAGAGCCAGCAGAGGTCAAAATAAGCAGTAATGCAAACTCAGTCATAGACATAGATTTTCACTTGCAACTTGCTTTAACATATTTAACAGTGCATGAAATGTTGTCTAAAACAAAAAGAAAATGCTTTTTAGTGGCTGGATGTGGTTTTATCACATTCTGAATTGAACGTTGAAAATGAGCTTTTCAGAGCCAGCAGAGGTCAAAATAAGCAGTAATGCAAACTCAGTCATAGACATAGATTTTCACTTGCAACTTTCTTAAACATATTTAACAGTGCATGAAATGTTGTCTAAAACAAAAAGAATGATGCATTTAGTGGCTGGATCTGGTTTTATCACATTCTGAATTGAACGTTGAAAATGAGCTTTTCAGAGCCAGCAGAGGTCAAAATAAGCAGTAATGCAAACTCAGTCAGAGACATAGATTTTCACTTGCAACTTTCTTTAACATGTTTAACAGTGCATGAAATGTTGTCTAAAACAAAAAGAAAATGCTTTTTAGTGGCTGGATCTGGTTTTATCAAATTCTGAATTGAACGTTGAAAATGAGCTTTTCAGAGCCAGCAGAGGTCAAAATAAGCAGTAATGCAAACTCAGTCATTGACATAGATTTTCACTTGCAACTTGCTTTAACATGTTTAACAGTGCATGAAATGTTGTCTAAAACAAAAAGAATGATGCATTTTAGTAGCTGGATCTGGTTTTATCACATTCTGAATTGAACGTTGAAAATGAGCTTTTCAGAGCCAGCAGAGGTCAAAATAAGCAGTAATGCAAACTCAGTCATAGACATAGATTTTCACTTGCAACTTGCTTTAACATGTTTAACAGTGCATGGAATGTTGTCTAAAACAAAAATAAAATGCTTTTTAGTGGCTGGATCTGGTTTTATCACATTCTGAATTGAACGTTGAAAATGAGCTTTTCAGAGCCAGCAGAGGTCAAAATAAGCAGTAATGCAAACTCAGTCAGAGACATAGATTTTCACTTGCAACTTTCTTTAACATGTTTAACAGTGCATGAAATGTTGTCTAAAACAAAAAGAAAATGCTTTTTAGTGGCTGGATCTGGTTTTATCACATTCTGAATTGAACGTTGAAAATGAGCTTTTCAGAGCCAGCAGAGGTCAAAATAAGCAGTAATGCAAACTCAGTCAGAGACATATATTTTCACTTGCAACTTTCTTTAACATGTTTAACAGTGCATGAAATGTTGTCTAAAACAAAAAGAAAATGCTTTTTAGTGGCTGGATCTGGTTTTATCACATTCTGAATTGAACGTTGAAAATGAGCTTTTCAGAGCCAGCAGAGGTCAAAATAAGCAGTAATGCAAACTCAGTCATAGACATAGATTTTCACTTGCAACTTTCTTAAACATATTTAACAGTGCATGAAATGTTGTCTAAAACAAAAAGAATGATGCATTTTAGTGGCTGTATCTGGTTTTATCACATTCTGAATTGAACGTTGAAAATGAGCTTTTCAGAGCCAGCAGAGGTCAAAATAAGCAGTAATGCAAACTCAGTCATAGACATAGATTTTCACTTGCAACTTGCTTTAACATGTTTAACAGTGCATGGAATGTTGTCTAAAACAAAAATAAAATGCTTTTTTGTGGCTGGATCTGGTTTTATCAAATTCTGAATTGAACGTTGAAAATGAGCTTTTCAGAGCCAGCAGAGGTCAAAATAAGCAGTAATGCAAACTCAGTCATAGACATAGATTTTCACTTGCAACTTTCTTAAACATATTTAAAAGTATATGAAATGTTGTCTAAAACAAAAAGAATGATGCATTTTAGTGGCTGGATCTGGTTTTATCACATTCTGAATTGAACGTTGAAAATGAGCTTTTCAGAGCCAGCAGAGGTCAAAATAAGCAGTAATGCAAACTCATTCATAGACATAGATTTTCACTTGCAACTTTCTTAAACATATTTAACAGTGCATGAAATGTTGTCTAAAACAAAAAGAATGATGCATTTTAGTGGCTGGATCTGGTTTTATCACATTCTGAATTGAACGTTGAAAATGAGCTTTTCAGAGCCAGCAGAGGTCAAAATAAGCAGTAATGCAAACTCAGTCATAGACATAGATTTTCACTTGCAACTTGCTTTACACATATTTAACAGTGCATGAAATGTTGTCTAAAACAAAAAGAAAATGCTTTTTAGTGGCTGGATCTGGTTTTATCACATTCTGAATTGAACGTTGAAAATGAGCTTTTCAGAGCCAGCAGAGGTCAAAATAAGCAGTAATGCAAACTCTGTCATAGACATTGATTTTCACTTGCAACTTTCTTAAACATATTTAACAGTGCATGAAATGTTGTCTAAAACAAAAAGAATGATGCATTTTAGTGGCTGGATCTGGTTTTATCACATTCTGAATTGAACGTTGAAAATGAGCTTTTCAGAGCCAGCAGAGGTCAAAATAAGCAGTAATGCAAACTCAGTCATAGACATAGATTTTCACTTGCAACTTTCTTAAACATATTTAACAGTGCATGAAATGTTGTCTAAAACAAAAAGAATGATGCATTTTAGTGGCTGGATCTGGTTTTATCACATTCTGAATTGAACGTTGAAAATGAGCTTTTCAGAGCCAGCAGAGGTCAAAATAAGCAATAATGCAAACTCAGTCAGAGACATAGATTTTCACTTGCAACTTGCTTTAACATGTTTAACAGTGCATGAAATGTTGTCTAAAACAAAAAGAATTATGCATTTTAGTAGCTGGATCTGGTTTTATCACATTCTGAATTGAACGTTGAAAATGAGCTTTTCAGAGCCAGCAGAGGTCAAAATAAGCAGTAATGCAAACTCAGTCATAGACATAGATTTTCACTTGCAACTTGCTTTAACATGTTTAACAGTGCATAAAATGTTGTCTAAAACAAAAAGAAAATGCTTTTTAGTGGCTGGATCTGGTTTTATCAAATTCTGAATTGAACGTTGAAAATGAGCTTTTCAGAGCCAGCAGAGGTCAAAATAAGCAGTAATGCAAACTCAGTCAGAGACATAGATTTTCACTTGCAACTTTCTTAAACATATTTAACAGTGCAAAAAATGTTGTCTAAAACAAAAAGAATGATGCATTTTAGTGGCTGGATCTGGTTTTATCACATTCTGAATTGAACGTTGAAAATGAGCTTTTCAGAGCCAGCAGAGGTCAAAATAAGCAGTAATGCAAACTCAGTCATAGACATAGATTTTCACTTGCAACTTGCTTTAACATGTTTAACAGTGCATGAAATGTTGTCTAAAACAAAAATAAAATGCTTTTTTGTGGCTGGATCTGGTTTTATCAAATTCTGAATTGAACGTTGAAAATGAGCTTTTCAGAGCCAGCAGAGGTCAAAATAAGCAGTAATGCAAACTCAGTCATAGACATAGATTTTCACTTGCAACTTTCTTAAACATATTTAACAGTGCATGAAATGTTGTCTAAAACAAAAAGAATGATGCATTTTAGTGGCTGGATCTGGTTTTATCACATTCTGAATTGAACGTTGAAAATGAGCTTTTCAGAGCCAGCAGAGGTCAAAATAAGCAGTAATGCAAACTCAGTCATAGACATAGATTTTCACTTGCAACTTTCTTAAACATATTTAACAGTGCAAGAAATGTTGTCTAAAACAAAAAGAATGATGCATTTTAGTGGCTGGATCTGGTTTTATCACATTCTGAATTGAACGTTGAAAATTAGCTTTTCAGAGCCAGCAGAGGTCAAAATAAGCAGTAATGCAAACTCATTCATAGACATAGATTTTCACTTGCAACTTTCTTAAACATATTTAACAGTGCATGAAATGTTGTCTAAAACAAAAAGAATGATGCATTTTAGTGGCTGGATCTGGTTTTATCACATTCTGAATTGAACGTTGAAAATGAGCTTTTCAGAGCCAGCAGAGGTCAAAATAAGCAGTAATGCAAACTCAGTCATAGACATAGATTTTCACTTGCAACTTGCTTTACACATATTTAACAGTGCATGAAATGTTGTCTAAAACAAAAAGAAAATGCTTTTTAGTGGCTGGATCTGGTTTTATCACATTCTGAATTGAACGTTGAAAATGAGCTTTTCAGAGCCAGCAGAGGTCAAAATAAGCAGTAATGCAAACTCAGTCATAGACATTGATTTTCACTTGCAACTTTCTTTAACATGTTTAACAGTGCATGAAATGTTGTCTAAAACAAAAAGAATGATGCATTTTAGTGGCTGGATCTGGTTTTATCACATTCTGAATTGAACGTTGAAAATGAGCTTTTCAGAGCCAGCAGAGGTCAAAATAAGCAGTAATGCAAACTCAGTCATAGACATAGATTTTCACTTGCAACTTTCTTAAACATATTTAACAGTGCAAGAAATGTTGTCTAAAACAAAAAGAATGATGCATTTTAGTGGCTGGATCTGGTTTTATCACATTCTGAATTGAACTTTAAAAATGAGCTTTTCAGAGCCAGCAGAAGTCAAAATAAGCAGTAATGCAAAATCAGTCAGAGACATAGATTTTCACTTGCAACTTTCTTAAACATATTTAACAGTGCATGAAATGTTGTCTAAAACAAAAAGAATGATGCATTTTAGTGGCTGGATCTGGTTTTATCACATTCTGAATTGAACGTTGAAAATGAGCTTTTCAGAGCCAGCAGAGGTCAAAATAAGCAGTAATGCAAACTCAGTCATAGACATAGATTTTCACTTGCAACTTGCTTTAACATGTTTAACAGTGCATGGAATGTTGTCTAAAACAAAAAATAAAATGCTTTTTTGTGGCTGGATCTGGTTTTATCAAATTCTGAATTGAACGTTGAAAATGAGCTTTTCAGAGCCAGCAGAGGTCAAAATAAGCAGTAATGCAAACTCAGTCATAGACATAGATTTTCACTTGCAACTTTCTTAAACATATTTAACAGTGCATGAAATGTTGTCTAAAACAAAAAGAATGATGCATTTTAGTGGCTGGATCTGGTTTTATCACATTCTGAATTGAACGTTGAAAATGAGCTTTTCAGAGCCAGCAGAGGTCAAAATAAGCAATAATGCAAACTCAGTCAGAGACATAGATTTTCACTTGCAACTTGCTTTAACATGTTTAACAGTGCATGAAATGTTGTCTAAAACAAAAAGAATGATGCATTTTAGTAGCTGGATCTGGTTTTATCACATTCTGAATTGAACGTTGAAAATGAGCTTTTCAGAGCCAGCAGAGGTCAAAATAAGCAGTAATGCAAACTCAGTCATAGACATAGATTTTCACTTGCAACTTGCTTTAACATGTTTAACAGTGCATAAAATGTTGTCTAAAACAAAAAGAAAATGCTTTTTAGTGGCTGGATCTGGTTTTATCAAATTCTGAATTGAACGTTGAAAATGAGCTTTTCAGAGCCAGCAGAGGTCAAAATAAGCAGTAATGCAAACTCAGTCAGAGACATAGATTTTCACTTGCAACTTTCTTAAACATATTTAACAGTGCAAAAAATGTTGTCTAAAACAAAAAGAATGATGCATTTTAGTGGCTGGATCTGGTTTTATCACATTCTGAATTGAACGTTGAAAATGAGCTTTTCAGAGCCAGCAGAGGTCAAAATAAGCAGTAATGCAAACTCAGTCATAGACATAGATTTTCACTTGCAACTTGCTTTAACATGTTTAACAGTGCATGAAATGTTGTCTAAAACAAAAATAAAATGCTTTTTTGTGGCTGGATCTGGTTTTATCAAATTCTGAATTGAACGTTGAAAATGAGCTTTTCAGAGCCAGCAGAGGTCAAAATAAGCAGTAATGCAAACTCAGTCATAGACATAGATTTTCACTTGCAACTTTCTTAAACATATTTAACAGTGCATGAAATGTTGTCTAAAACAAAAAGAATGATGCATTTTAGTGGCTGGATCTGGTTTTATCACATTCTGAATTGAACGTTGAAAATGAGCTTTTCAGAGCCAGCAGAGGTCAAAATAAGCAGTAATGCAAACTCAGTCATAGACATAGATTTTCACTTGCAACTTTCTTAAACATATTTAACAGTGCAAGAAATGTTGTCTAAAACAAAAAGAATGATGCATTTTAGTGGCTGGATCTGGTTTTATCACATTCTGAATTGAACTTTAAAAATGAGCTTTTCAGAGCCAGCAGAAGTCAAAATAAGCAGTAATGCAAACTCAGTCAGAGACATAGATTTTCACTTGCAACTTTCTTAAACATATTTAACAGTGCATGAAATGTTGTCTAAAACAAAAAGAATGATGCATTTTAGTGGCTGGATCTGGTTTTATCACATTCTGAATTGAACGTTGAAAATGAGCTTTTCAGAGCCAGCAGAGGTCAAAATAAGCAGTAATGCAAACTCAGTCATAGACATAGATTTTCACTTGCAACTTGCTTTAACATGTTTAACAGTGCATGGAATGTTGTCTAAAACAAAAATAAAATGCTTTTTTGTGGCTGGATCTGGTTTTATCAAATTCTGAATTGAACGTTGAAAATGAGCTTTTCAGAGCCAGCAGAGGTCAAAATAAGCAGTAATGCAAACTCAGTCATAGACATAGATTTTCACTTGCAACTTTCTTAAACATAATTAACAGTGCATGAAATGTTGTCTAAAACAAAAAGAATGATGCATTTTAGTGGCTGGATCTGGTTTTATCACATTCTGAATTGAACGTTGAAAATGAGCTTTTCAGAGCCAGCAGAGGTCAAAATAAGCAGTAATGCAAACTCAGTCATAGACATAGATTTTCACTTGCAACTTGCTTTAACATGTTTAACAGTGCATAAAATGTTGTCTAAAACAAAAAGAAAATGCTTTTTAGTGGCTGGATCTGGTTTTATCAAATTCTGAATTGAACGTTGAAAATGAGCTTTTCAGAGCCAGCAGAGGTCAAAATAAGCAGTAATGCAAACTCAGTCAGAGACATAGATTTTCACTTGCAACTTTCTTAAACATATTTAACAGTGCAAAAAATGTTGTCTAAAACAAAAAGAATGATGCATTTTAGTGGCTGGATCTGGTTTTATCACATTCTGAATTGAACGTTGAAAATGAGCTTTTCAGAGCCAGCAGAGGTCAAAATAAGCAGTAATGCAAACTCAGTCATAGACATAGATTTTCACTTGCAACTTGCTTTAACATATTTAACAGTGCATGAAATGTTGTCTAAAACAAAAAGAAAATGCTTTTTAGTGGCTGGATGTGGTTTTATCACATTCTGAATTGAACGTTGAAAATGAGCTTTTCAGAGCCAGCAGAGGTCAAAATAAGCAGTAATGCAAACTCAGTCATAGACATAGATTTTCACTTGCAACTTTCTTAAACATATTTAACAGTGCATGAAATGTTGTCTAAAACAAAAAGAATGATGCATTTTAGTGGATGGATCTGGTTTTATCACATTCTGAATTGAACGTTGAAAATGAGCTTTTCAGAGCCAGCAGAGGTCAAAATAAGCAGTAATGCAAACTCAGTCAGAGACATAGATTTTCACTTGCAACTTTCTTTAACATGTTTAACAGTGCATGAAATGTTGTCTAAACCAAAAAGAAAATGCTTTTTAGTGGCTGGATCTGGTTTTATCAAATTCTGAATTGAACGTTGAAAATGAGCTTTTCAGAGCCAGCAGAGGTCAAAATAAGCAGTAATGCAAACTCAGTCATTGACATAGATATTCACTTGCAACTTGCTTTAACATGTTTAACAGTGCATGAAATGTTGTCTAAAACAAAAAGAATGATGCATTTTAGTAGCTGGATCTGGTTTTATCACATTCTGAATTGAACGTTGAAAATGAGCTTTTCAGAGCCAGCAGAGGTCAAAATAAGCAGTAATGCAAACTCAGTCATAGACATAGATTTTCACTTGCAACTTGCTTTAACATATTTAACAGTGCATGAAATGTTGTCTAAAACAAAAAGAAAATGCTTTTTAGTGGCTGGATGTGGTTTTATCACATTCTGAATTGAACGTTGAAAATGAGCTTTTCAGAGCCAGCAGAGGTCAAAATAAGCAGTAATGCAAACTCAGTCATAGACATAGATTTTCACTTGCAACTTTCTTAAACATATTTAACAGTGCATGAAATGTTGTCTAAAACAAAAAGAATGATGCATTTTAGTGGATGGATCTGGTTTTATCACATTCTGAATTGAACGTTGAAAATTAGCTTTTCAGAGCCAGCAGAGGTCAAAATAAGCAGTAATGCAAACTCAGTCAGAGACATAGATTTTCACTTGCAACTTTCTTTAACATGTTTAACAGTGCATGAAATGTTGTCTAAAACAAAAAGAAAATGCTTTTTAGTGGCTGGATCTGGTTTTATCAAATTCTGAATTGAACGTTGAAAATGAGCTTTTCAGAGCCAGCAGAGGTCAAAATAAGCAGTAATGCAAACTCAGTCATTGACATAGATATTCACTTGCAACTTGCTTTAACATGTTTAACAGTGCATGAAATGTTGTCTAAAACAAAAAGAATGATGCATTTTAGTAGCTGGATCTGGTTTTATCACATTCTGAATTGAACGTTGAAAATGAGCTTTTCAGAGCCAGCAGAGGTCAAAATAAGCAGTAATGCAAACTCAGTCATAGACATAGATTTTCACTTGCAACTTGCTTTAACATGTTTAACAGTGCATGGAATGTTGTCTAAAACAAAAATAAAATGCTTTTTAGTGGCTGGATCTGGTTTTATCACATTCTGAATTGAACGTTGAAAATGAGCTTTTCAGAGCCAGCAGAGGTCAAAATAAGCAGTAATGCAAACTCAGTCATAGACATAGATTTTCACTTGCAACTTTCTTAAACATATTTAACAGTGCATGAAATGTTGTCTAAAACAAAAAGAATGATGCATTTTAGTGGCTGGATCTGGTTTTATCACATTCTGAATTGAACGTTGAAAATGAGCTTTTCAGAGCAAGCAGAGGTCAAAATAAGCAGTAATGCAAACTCAGTCATAGACATAGATTTTCACTTGCAACTTTCTTAAACAAATTTAACAGTGCATGAAATGTTGTCTAAAAAAAAAGAATGATGCATTTTAGTGGCTGGATCTGGTTTTATCACATTCTGAATTGAACGTTGAAAATGAGCTTTTCAGAGCCAGCAGAGGTCAAAATAAGCAGTAATGCAAACTCAGTCAGAGACATAGATTTTCACTTGCAACTTGCTTTAACATGTTTAACAGTGCATGAAATGTTGTCTAAAACAAAAAGAATGATGCATTTTAGTAGCTGGATCTGGTTTTATCACATTCTGAATTGAACGTTGAAAATGAGCTTTTCAGAGCCAGCAGAGGTCAAAATAAGCAGTAATGCAAACTCAGTCATAGACATAGATTTTCACTTGCAACTTTCTTAAACATATTTAACAGTGCATGAAATGTTGTCTAAAACAAAAAGAATGATGCATTTTAGTGGCTGGATCTGGTTTTATCACATTCTGAATTGAACGTTGAAAATGAGCTTTTCAGAGCCAGCAGAGGTCAAAATAAGCAGTAATGCAAACTCAGTCATAGACATAGATTTTCACTTGCAACTTTCTTAAACATATTTAACAGTGCATGAAATGTTGTCTAAAACAAAAAGAATGATGCATTTTAGTGGCTGGATCTGGTTTTATCACATTCTGAATTGAACGTTGAAAATGAGCTTTTCAGAGCAAGCAGAGGTCAAAATAAGCAGTAATGCAAACTCAGTCATAGACATAGATTTTCACTTGCAACTTTCTTAAACAAATTTAACAGTGCATGAAATGTTGTCTAAAAAAAAAGAATGATGCATTTTAGTGGCTGGATCTGGTTTTATCACATTCTGAATTGAACGTTGAAAATGAGCTTTTCAGAGCCAGCAGAGGTCAAAATAAGCAGTAATGCAAACTCAGTCAGAGACATAGATTTTCACTTGCAACTTGCTTTAACATGTTTAACAGTGCATGAAATGTTGTCTAAAACAAAAAGAATGATGCATTTTAGTAGCTGGATCTGGTTTTATCACATTCTGAATTGAACGTTGAAAATGAGCTTTTCAGAGCCAGCAGAGGTCAAAATAAGCAGTAATGCAAACTCAGTCATAGACATAGATTTTCACTTGCAACTTTCTTAAACATATTTAACAGTGCATGAAATGTTGTCTAAAACAAAAAGAATGATGCATTTTAGTGGCTGGATCTGGTTTTATCACATTCTGAATTGAACGTTGAAAATGAGCTTTTCAGAGCCAGCAGAGGTCAAAATAAGCAGTAATGCAAACTCAGTCATAGACATAGATTTTCACTTGCAACTTGCTTTAACATATTTAACAGTGCATGAAATGTTGTCTAAAACAAAAAGAAAATGCTTTTTAGTGGCTGGATGTGGTTTTATCACATTCTGAATTGAACGTTGAAAATGAGCTTTTCAGAGCCAGCAGAGGTCAAAATAAGCAGTAATGCAAACTCAGTCATAGACATAGATTTTCACTTGCAACTTTCTTAAACATATTTAACAGTGCATGAAATGTTGTCTAAAACAAAAAGAATGATGCATTTAGTGGCTGGATCTGGTTTTATCACATTCTGAATTGAACGTTGAAAATGAGCTTTTCAGAGCCAGCAGAGGTCAAAATAAGCAGTAATGCAAACTCAGTCAGAGACATAGATTTTCACTTGCAACTTTCTTTAACATGTTTAACAGTGCATGAAATGTTGTCTAAAACAAAAAGAAAATGCTTTTTAGTGGCTGGATCTGGTTTTATCAAATTCTGAATTGAACGTTGAAAATGAGCTTTTCAGAGCCAGCAGAGGTCAAAATAAGCAGTAATGCAAATTCAGTCATTGACATAGATTTTCACTTGCAACTTGCTTTAACATGTTTAACAGTGCATGAAATGTTGTCTAAAACAAAAAGAATGATGCATTTTAGTAGCTGGATCTGGTTTTATCACATTCTGAATTGAACGTTGAAAATGAGCTTTTCAGAGCCAGCAGAGGTCAAAATAAGCAGTAATGCAAACTCAGTCATAGACATAGATTTTCACTTGCAACTTGCTTTAACATGTTTAACAGTGCATGGAATGTTGTCTAAAACAAAAATAAAATGCTTTTTAGTGGCTGGATCTGGTTTTATCACATTCTGAATTGAACGTTGAAAATGAGCTTTTCAGAGCCAGCAGAGGTCAAAATAAGCAGTAATGCAAACTCAGTCATAGACATAGATTTTCACTTGCAACTTTCTTAAACAAATTTAACAGTGCATGAAATGTTGTCTAAAAAAAAAGAATGATGCATTTTAGTGGCTGGATCTGGTTTTATCACATTCTGAATTGAACGTTGAAAATGAGCTTTTCAGAGCCAGCAGAGGTCAAAATAAGCAGTAATGCAAACTCAGTCAGAGACATAGATTTTCACTTGCAACTTGCTTTAACATGTTTAACAGTGCATGAAATGTTGTCTAAAACAAAAAGAATGATGCATTTTAGTAGCTGGATCTGGTTTTATCACATTCTGAATTGAACGTTGAAAATGAGCTTTTCAGAGCCAGCAGAGGTCAAAATAAGCAGTAATGCAAACTCAGTCATAGACATAGATTTTCACTTGCAACTTTCTTAAACATATTTAACAGTGCATAAAATGTTGTCTAAAACAAAAAGAATGATGCATTTTAGTGGCTGGATCTGGTTTTATCACATTCTGAATTGAACGTTGAAAATGAGCTTTTCAGAGCCAGCAGAGGTCAAAATAAGCAGTAATGCAAACTCAGTCATAGACATAGATTTTCACTTGCAACTTGCTTTAACATATTTAACAGTGCATGAAATGTTGTCTAAAACAAAAAGAAAATGCTTTTTAGTGGCTGGATGTGGTTTTATCACATTCTGAATTGAACGTTGAAAATGAGCTTTTCAGAGCCAGCAGAGGTCAAAATAAGCAGTAATGCAAACTCAGTCATAGACATAGATTTTCACTTGCAACTTTCTTAAACATATTTAACAGTGCATGAAATGTTGTCTAAAACAAAAAGAATGATGCATTTAGTGGCTGGATCTGGTTTTATCACATTCTGAATTGAACGTTGAAAATGAGCTTTTCAGAGCCAGCAGAGGTCAAAATAAGCAGTAATGCAAACTCAGTCAGAGACATAGATTTTCACTTGCAACTTTCTTTAACATGTTTAACAGTGCATGAAATGTTGTCTAAAACAAAAAGAAAATGCTTTTTAGTGGCTGGATCTGGTTTTATCAAATTCTGAATTGAACGTTGAAAATGAGCTTTTCAGAGCCAGCAGAGGTCAAAATAAGCAGTAATGCAAATTCAGTCATTGACATAGATTTTCACTTGCAACTTGCTTTAACATGTTTAACAGTGCATGAAATGTTGTCTAAAACAAAAAGAATGATGCATTTTAGTAGCTGGATCTGGTTTTATCACATTCTGAATTGAACGTTGAAAATGAGCTTTTCAGAGCCAGCAGAGGTCAAAATAAGCAGTAATGCAAACTCAGTCATAGACATAGATTTTCACTTGCAACTTGCTTTAACATGTTTAACAGTGCATGGAATGTTGTCTAAAACAAAAATAAAATGCTTTTTAGTGGCTGGATCTGGTTTTATCACATTCTGAATTGAACGTTGAAAATGAGCTTTTCAGAGCCAGCAGAGGTCAAAATAAGCAGTAATGCAAACTCAGTCAGAGACATAGATTTTCACTTGCAACTTTCTTTAACATGTTTAACAGTGCATGAAATGTTGTCTAAAACAAAAAGAAAATGCTTTTTAGTGGCTGGATCTGGTTTTATCACATTCTGAATTGAACGTTGAAAATGAGCTTTTCAGAGCAAGCAGAGGTCAAAATAAGCAGTAATGCAAACTCAGTCATAGACATAGATTTTCACTTGCAACTTTCTTAAACATAATTAACAGTGCATGAAATGTTGTCTAAAACAAAAAGAATGATGCATTTTAGTGGCTGGATCTGGTTTTATCACATTCTGAATTGAACGTTGAAAATGAGCTTTTCAGAGCCAGCAGAGGTCAAAATAAGCAATAATGCAAACTCAGTCAGAGACATAGATTTTCACTTGCAACTTGCTTTAACATATTTAACAGTGCATGAAATGTTGTCTAAAACAAAAAGAATGATGCATTTTAGTAGCTGGATCTGGTTTTATCACATTCTGAATTGAACGTTGAAAATGAGCTTTTCAGAGCCAGCAGAGGTCAAAATAAGCAGTAATGCAAACTCAGTCATAGACATAGATTTTCACTTGCAACTTGCTTTAACATGTTTAACAGTGCATAAAATGTTGTCTAAAACAAAAAGAAAATGCTTTTTAGTGGCTGGATCTGGTTTTATCAAATTCTGAATTGAACGTTGAAAATGAGCTTTTCAGAGCCAGCAGAGGTCAAAATAAGCAGTAATGCAAACTCAGTCAGAGACATAGATTTTCACTTGCAACTTTCTTAAACATATTTAACAGTGCAAAAAATGTTGTCTAAAACAAAAAGAATGATGCATTTTAGTGGCTGGATCTGGTTTTATCACATTCTGAATTGAACGTTGAAAATGAGCTTTTCAGAGCCAGCAGAGGTCAAAATAAGCAGTAATGCAAACTCAGTCATAGACATAGATTTTCACTTGCAACTTGCTTTAACATGTTTAACAGTGCATGAAATGTTGTCTAAAACAAAAATAAAATGCTTTTTTGTGGCTGGATCTGGTTTTATCAAATTCTGAATTGAACGTTGAAAATGAGCTTTTCAGAGCCAGCAGAGGTCAAAATAAGCAGTAATGCAAACTCAGTCATAGACATAGATTTTCACTTGCAACTTTCTTAAACATATTTAACAGTGCATGAAATGTTGTCTAAAACAAAAAGAATGATGCATTTTAGTGGCTGGATCTGGTTTTATCACATTCTGAATTGAACGTTGAAAATGAGCTTTTCAGAGCCAGCAGAGGTCAAAATAAGCAGTAATGCAAACTCAGTCATAGACATAGATTTTCACTTGCAACTTTCTTAAACATATTTAACAGTGCATGAAATGTTGTCTAAAACAAAAAGAATGATGCATTTTAGTGGCTGGATCTGGTTTTATCACATTCTGAATTGAACGTTGAAAATGAGCTTTTCAGAGCCCCAGCAGAGGTCAAAATAAGCAGTAATGCAAACTCAGTCATAGACATAGATTTTCACTTGCAACTTTCTTAAACAAATTTAACAGTGCATGAAATGTTGTCTAAAACAAAAAGAATGATGCATTTTAGTGGCTGGATCTGGTTTTATCACATTCTGAATTGAACGTTGAAAATGAGCTTTTCAGAGCCAGCAGAGGTCAAAATAAGCAGTAATGCAAACTCAGTCAGAGACATAGATTTTCACTTGCAACTTGCTTTAACATGTTTAACAGTGCATGAAATGTTGTCTAAAACAAAAAGAATGATGCATTTTAGTAGCTGGATCTGGTTTTATCACATTCTGAATTGAACGTTGAAAATGAGCTTTTCAGAGCCAGCAGAGGTCAAAATAAGCAGTAATGCAAACTCAGTCATAGACATAGATTTTCACTTGCAACTTTCTTAAACATATTTAACAGTGCATGAAATGTTGTCTAAAACAAAAAGAATGATGCATTTTAGTGGCTGGATCTGGTTTTATCACATTCTGAATTGAACGTTGAAAATGAGCTTTTCAGAGCCAGCAGAGGTCAAAATAAGCAGTAATGCAAACTCAGTCATAGACATAGATTTTCACTTGCAACTTGCTTTAACATATTTAACAGTGCATGAAATGTTGTCTAAAACAAAAAGAAAATGCTTTTTAGTGGCTGGATGTGGTTTTATCACATTCTGAATTGAACGTTGAAAATGAGCTTTTCAGAGCCAGCAGAGGTCAAAATAAGCAGTAATGCAAACTCAGTCATAGACATAGATTTTCACTTGCAACTTTCTTAAACATATTTAACAGTGCATGAAATGTTGTCTAAAACAAAAAGAATGATGCATTTTAGTGGCTGGATCTGGTTTTATCACATTCTGAATTGAACGTTGAAAATGAGCTTTTCAGAGCCAGCAGAGGTCAAAATAAGCAGTAATGCAAACTCAGTCAGAGACATAGATTTTCACTTGCAACTTTCTTTAACATGTTTAACAGTGCATGAAATGTTGTCTAAAACAAAAAGAAAATGCTTTTTAGTGGCTGGATCTGGTTTTATCAAATTCTGAATTGAACGTTGAAAATGAGCTTTTCAGAGCCAGCAGAGGTCAAAATAAGCAGTAATGCAAACTCAGTCATTGACATAGATATTCACTTGCAACTTGCTTTAACATGTTTAACAGTGCATGAAATGTTGTCTAAAACAAAAAGAATGATGCATTTTAGTAGCTGGATCTGGTTTTATCACATTCTGAATTGAACGTTGAAAATGAGCTTTTCAGAGCCAGCAGAGGTCAAAATAAGCAGTAATGCAAACTCAGTCATAGACATAGATTTTCACTTGCAACTTGCTTTAACATGTTTAACAGTGCATGGAATGTTGTCTAAAACAAAAATAAAATGCTTTTTAGTGGCTGGATCTGGTTTTATCACATTCTGAATTGAACGTTGAAAATGAGCTTTTCAGAGCCAGCAGAGGTCAAAATAAGCAGTAATGCAAACTCAGTCATAGACATAGATTTTCACTTGCAACTTTCTTAAACATATTTAACAGTGCATGAAATGTTGTCTAAAACAAAAAGAATG
Source organism: Danio rerio (assembly GCF_052040795.2). Lineage (NCBI taxonomy): Eukaryota > Metazoa > Chordata > Actinopteri > Cypriniformes > Danionidae > Danio > Danio rerio. The sequence goes on along the minus strand of NC_141034.1, from coordinate 15,517,622 downwards.
ATGCATTTTAGTGGCTGGATCTGGTTTTATCACATTCTGAATTGAACGTTGAAAATGAGTTTTTCAGAGCCAGCAGAGGTCAATATAAGCAGTAATGCAAACTCAGTCAGAGACATAGATTTTTACTTGCAACTTTCTTAAACATATTTAACAGTGCATGAAATGTTGTCTAAAACAAAAAGAATGATGCATTTTAGTAGCTGGATCTGGTTTTATCACATTCTGAATTGAACGTTGAAAATGAGCTTTTCAGAGCCAGCAGAGGTCAAAAATAAGCAGTAATGCAAACTCAGTCATAGACATAGATTTTCACTTGCAACTTGCTTTAACATGTTTAACAGTGCATGAAATGTTGTCTAAAACAAAAAGAAAATGCTTTTTATTGGCTGGATCTGGTTTTATTACATTCTGAATTGAACGTTGAAAATGAGCTTTTCAGAGCCAGCAGAGGTCAAAATAAGCAGTAATGCAAACTCAGTCATAGACATAGATTTTCACTTGCAACTTTCTTAAACATATTTAACAGTGCATGAAATGTTGTCTAAAACAAAAAGAATGATGCATTTTAGTGGCTGGATCTGGTTTTATCACATTCTGAATTGAACGTTGAAAATGAGCTTTTCAGAGCCAGCAGAGGTCAAAATAAGCAGTAATGCAAACTCAGTCATAGAAATAGATTTTCACTTGCAACTTTCCTAAACATATTTAACAGTGCAAGAAATGTTGTCTAAAACAAAAAGAATGATGCATTTTAGTGGCTGGATCTGGTTTTATCACATTCTGAATTGAACGTTGAAAATGAGCTTTTCAGAGCCAGCAGAGGTCAAAATAAGCAGTAATGCAAACTCAGTCATAGACATAGATTTTCACTTGCAACTTGCTTTAACATGTTTAACAGTGCATGAAATGTTGTCTAAAACAAAAAGAAAATGCTTTTTAGTGGCTGGATCTGGTTTTATCACATTCTGAATTGAACGTTGAAAATGAGCTTTTCAGAGCCAGCAGAGGTCAAAATAAGCAGTAATGCAAACTCAGTCATAGACATAGATTTTCACTTGCAACTTTCTAAAACATATTTAACAGTGCATGAAATGTTGTCTAAAACAAAAAGAATGATGCATTTTAGTGGCTGGATCTGGTTTTATCACATTCTGAATTGAACGTTGAAAATGAGCTTTTCAGAGCCAGCAGAGGTCAAAATAAGCAGTAATGCAAACTCAGTCAGAGACATAGATTTTCACTTGCAACTTGCTTTAACATGTTTAACAGTGCAAAAAAAATGTTGTCTAAAACAAAAAGAATGATGCATTTTAGTGGCTGGATCTGGTTTTATCACATTCTGAATTGAACGTTGAAAATGAGCTTTTCAGAGCCAGCAGAGGTCAAAATAAGCAGTAATGCAAACTCAGTCATAGACATAGATTTTCACTTGCAACTTGCTTTAACATGTTTAACAGTGCATGAAATGTTGTCTAAAACAAAAAGAAAATGCTTTTTAGTGGCTGGATCTGGTTTTATCACATTCTGAATTGAACGTTGAAAATGAGCTTTTCAGAGCCAGCAGAGGTCAAAATAAGCAGTAATGCAAACTCAGTCAGAGACATAGATTTTCACTTGCAACTTTCTTAAACATATTTAACAGTGCATGAAATGTTGTCTAAAACAAAAAGAATGATGCATTTTAGTGGCTGGAACTGGTTTTATCACATTCTGAATTGAACGTTAAAAATGAGCTTTTCAGAGCCAGCAGAGTTCAAAATAAGCAGTAATGCAAACTCAGTCATAGACATAGATTTTCACTTGCAACTTTCTTAAACATATTTAACAGTGCATGAAATGTTGTCTAAAACAAAAAGAATGATGCATTTTAGTGGCTGGATCTGGTTTTATCACATTCTGAATTGAACGTTGAAAATGAGCTTTTCAGAGCCAGCAGAGGTCAAAATAAGCACTAATGCAAACTCAGTCAGAGACATAGATTTTCACTTGCAACTTGCTTTAACATGTTTAACAGTGCATGAAATGTTGTCTAAAACAAAAAGAATGATGCATTTTAGTAGCTGGATCTGGTTTTATCACATTCTGAATTGAACGTTGAAAATGAGCTTTTCAGAGCCAGCAGAGGTCAAAATAAGCAGTAATGCAAACTCAGTCATAGACATAGATTTTCACTTGCAACTTTCTTAAACATATTTAACAGTGCATGAAATGTTGTCTAAAACAAAAAGAATGATGCATTTTAGTGGCTGGATCTGGTTTTATCACATTCTGAATTGAACGTTGAAAATGAGCTTTTCAGAGCCAGCAGAGGTCAAAATAAGCAGTAATGCAAACTCAGTCAGAGACATAGATTTTCACTTGCAACTTGCTTTAACATGTTTAACAGTGCAAAAAAAATGTTGTCTAAAACAAAAAGAATGATGCATTTTAGTGGCTGGATCTGGTTTTATCACATTCTGAATTGAACGTTGAAAATGAGCTTTTCAGAGCCAGCAGAGGTCAAAATAAGCAGTAATGCAAACTGAGTCATAGACATAGATTTTCACTTGCAACTTGCTTTAACATGTTTAACAGTGCATGAAATGTTGTCTAAAACAAAAAGAAAATGCTTTTTAGTGGCTGGATCTGGTTTTATCACATTCTGAATTGAACGTTGAAAATGAGCTTTTCAGAGCCAGCAGAGGTCAAAATAAGCAGTAATGCAAACTCAGTCATAGACATAGATTTTCACTTGCAACTTGCTTTAACATGTTTAACAGTGCATGAAATGTTGTCTAAAACAAAAAGAAAATGCTTTTTAGTGGCTGGATCTGGTTTTATCACATTCTGAATTGAACGTTGAAAATGAGCTTTTCAGAGCCAGCAGAGGTCAAAATAAGCAGTAATGCAAACTCAGTCAGAGACATAGATTTTCACTTGCAACTTTCTTAAACATATTTAACAGTGCATGAAATGTTGTCTAAAACAAAAAGAATGATGCATTTTAGTGGCTGGAACTGGTTTTATCACATTCTGAATTGAACGTTAAAAATGAGCTTTTCAGAGCCAGCAGAGTTCAAAATAAGCAGTAATGCAAACTCAGTCATAGACATAGATTTTCACTTGCAACTTTCTTAAACATATTTAACAGTGCATGAAATGTTGTCTAAAACAAAAAGAATGATGCATTTTAGTGGCTGGATCTGGTTTTATCACATTCTGAATTGAACGTTGAAAATGAGCTTTTCAGAGCCAGCAGAGGTCAAAATAAGCACTAATGCAAACTCAGTCAGAGACATAGATTTTCACTTGCAACTTGCTTTAACATGTTTAACAGTGCATGAAATGTTGTCTAAAACAAAAAGAATGATGCATTTTAGTAGCTGGATCTGGTTTTATCACATTCTGAATTGAACGTTGAAAATGAGCTTTTCAGAGCCAGCAGAGGTCAAAATAAGCAGTAATGCAAACTCAGTCATAGACATAGATTTTCACTTGCAACTTTCTTAAACATATTTAACAGTGCATGAAATGTTGTCTAAAACAAAAAGAATGATGCATTTTAGTGGCTGGATCTGGTTTTATCACATTCTGAATTGAACGTTGAAAATGAGCTTTTCAGAGCCAGCAGAGGTCAAAATAAGCAGTAATGCAAACTCAGTCAGAGACATAGATTTTCACTTGCAACTTGCTTTAACATGTTTAACAGTGCAAAAAAAATGTTGTCTAAAACAAAAAGAATGATGCATTTTAGTGGCTGGATCTGGTTTTATCACATTCTGAATTGAACGTTGAAAATGAGCTTTTCAGAGCCAGCAGAGGTCAAAATAAGCAGTAATGCAAACTGAGTCATAGACATAGATTTTCACTTGCAACTTGCTTTAACATGTTTAACAGTGCATGAAATGTTGTCTAAAACAAAAAGAAAATGCTTTTTAGTGGCTGGATCTGGTTTTATCACATTCTGAATTGAACGTTGAAAATGAGCTTTTCAGAGCCAGCAGAGGTCAAAATAAGCAGTAATGCAAACTCAGTCAGAGACATAGATTTTCACTTGCAACTTTCTTAAACATATTTAACAGTGCATGAAATGTTGTCTAAAACAAAAAGAATGATGCATTTTAGTGGCTGGAACTGGTTTTATCACATTCTGAATTGAACGTTAAAAATGAGCTTTTCAGAGCCAGCAGAGTTCAAAATAAGCAGTAATGCAAACTCAGTCATAGACATAGATTTTCACTTGCAACTTTCTTAAACATATTTAACAGTGCATGAAATGTTGTCTAAAACAAAAAGAATGATGCATTTTAGTGGCTGGATCTGGTTTTATCACATTCTGAATTGAACGTTGAAAATGAGCTTTTCAGAGCCAGCAGAGGTCAAAATAAGCAGTAATGCAAACTCAGTCAGAGACATAGATTTTCACTTGCAACTTGCTTTAACATGTTTAACAGTGCATGAAATGTTGTCTAAAACAAAAAGAATGATGCATTTTAGTAGCTGGATCTGGTTTTATCACATTCTGAATTGAACGTTGAAAATGAGCTTTTCAGAGCCAGCAGAGGTCAAAATAAGCAGTAATGCAAACTCAGTCATAGACATAGATTTTCACTTGCAACTTTCTTAAACATATTTAACAGTGCATGAAATGTTGTCTAAAACAAAAAGAATGATGCATTTTAGTGGCTGGATCTGGTTTTATCACATTCTGAATTGAACGTTGAAAATGAGCTTTTCAGAGCCAGCAGAGGTCAAAATAAGCAGTAATGCAAACTCAGTCATAGACATAGATTTTCACTTGCAACTTGCTTTAACATGTTTAACAGTGCATGGAATGTTGTCTAAAACAAAAATAAAATGCTTTTTAGTGGCTGGATCTGGTTTTATCACATTCTGAATTGAACGTTGAAAATGAGCTTTTCAGAGCCAGCAGAGGTCAAAATAAGCAGTAATGCAAACTCAGTCATAGACATAGATTTTCACTTGCAACTTTCTTAAACATATTTAACAGTGCATGAAATGTTGTCTAAAACAAAAAGAATGATGCATTTTAGTGGCTGGATCTGGTTTTATCACATTCTGAATTGAACGTTGAAAATGAGTTTTTCAGAGCCAGCAGAGGTCAATATAAGCAGTAATGCAAACTCAGTCAGAGACATAGATTTTTACTTGCAACTTTCTTAAACATATTTAACAGTGCATGAAATGTTGTCTAAAACAAAAAGAATGATGCATTTTAGTAGCTGGATCTGGTTTTATCACATTCTGAATTGAACGTTGAAAATGAGCTTTTCAGAGCCAGCAGAGGTCAAAAATAAGCAGTAATGCAAACTCAGTCATAGACATAGATTTTCACTTGCAACTTGCTTTAACATGTTTAACAGTGCATGAAATGTTGTCTAAAACAAAAAGAAAATGCTTTTTATTGGCTGGATCTGGTTTTATTACATTCTGAATTGAACGTTGAAAATGAGCTTTTCAGAGCCAGCAGAGGTCAAAATAAGCAGTAATGCAAACTCAGTCATAGACATAGATTTTCACTTGCAACTTTCTTAAACATATTTAACAGTGCATGAAATGTTGTCTAAAACAAAAAGAATGATGCATTTTAGTGGCTGGATCTGGTTTTATCACATTCTGAATTGAACGTTGAAAATGAGCTTTTCAGAGCCAGCAGAGGTCAAAATAAGCAGTAATGCAAACTCAGTCATAGAAATAGATTTTCACTTGCAACTTTCCTAAACATATTTAACAGTGCAAGAAATGTTGTCTAAAACAAAAAGAATGATGCATTTTAGTGGCTGGATCTGGTTTTATCACATTCTGAATTGAACGTTGAAAATGAGCTTTTCAGAGCCAGCAGAGGTCAAAATAAGCAGTAATGCAAACTCAGTCATAGACATAGATTTTCACTTGCAACTTGCTTTAACATGTTTAACAGTGCATGAAATGTTGTCTAAAACAAAAAGAAAATGCTTTTTAGTGGCTGGATCTGGTTTTATCACATTCTGAATTGAACGTTGAAAATGAGCTTTTCAGAGCCAGCAGAGGTCAAAATAAGCAGTAATGCAAACTCAGTCATAGACATAGATTTTCACTTGCAACTTTCTAAAACATATTTAACAGTGCATGAAATGTTGTCTAAAACAAAAAGAATGATGCATTTTAGTGGCTGGATCTGGTTTTATCACATTCTGAATTGAACGTTGAAAATGAGCTTTTCAGAGCCAGCAGAGGTCAAAATAAGCAGTAATGCAAACTCAGTCAGAGACATAGATTTTCACTTGCAACTTGCTTTAACATGTTTAACAGTGCAAAAAAAATGTTGTCTAAAACAAAAAGAATGATGCATTTTAGTGGCTGGATCTGGTTTTATCACATTCTGAATTGAACGTTGAAAATGAGCTTTTCAGAGCCAGCAGAGGTCAAAATAAGCAGTAATGCAAACTCAGTCATAGACATAGATTTTCACTTGCAACTTGCTTTAACATGTTTAACAGTGCATGAAATGTTGTCTAAAACAAAAAGAAAATGCTTTTTAGTGGCTGGATCTGGTTTTATCACATTCTGAATTGAACGTTGAAAATGAGCTTTTCAGAGCCAGCAGAGGTCAAAATAAGCAGTAATGCAAACTCAGTCAGAGACATAGATTTTCACTTGCAACTTTCTTAAACATATTTAACAGTGCATGAAATGTTGTCTAAAACAAAAAGAATGATGCATTTTAGTGGCTGGAACTGGTTTTATCACATTCTGAATTGAACGTTAAAAATGAGCTTTTCAGAGCCAGCAGAGTTCAAAATAAGCAGTAATGCAAACTCAGTCATAGACATAGATTTTCACTTGCAACTTTCTTAAACATATTTAACAGTGCATGAAATGTTGTCTAAAACAAAAAGAATGATGCATTTTAGTGGCTGGATCTGGTTTTATCACATTCTGAATTGAACGTTGAAAATGAGCTTTTCAGAGCCAGCAGAGGTCAAAATAAGCACTAATGCAAACTCAGTCAGAGACATAGATTTTCACTTGCAACTTGCTTTAACATGTTTAACAGTGCATGAAATGTTGTCTAAAACAAAAAGAATGATGCATTTTAGTAGCTGGATCTGGTTTTATCACATTCTGAATTGAACGTTGAAAATGAGCTTTTCAGAGCCAGCAGAGGTCAAAATAAGCAGTAATGCAAACTCAGTCATAGACATAGATTTTCACTTGCAACTTTCTTAAACATATTTAACAGTGCATGAAATGTTGTCTAAAACAAAAAGAATGATGCATTTTAGTGGCTGGATCTGGTTTTATCACATTCTGAATTGAACGTTGAAAATGAGCTTTTCAGAGCCAGCAGAGGTCAAAATAAGCAGTAATGCAAACTCAGTCAGAGACATAGATTTTCACTTGCAACTTGCTTTAACATGTTTAACAGTGCAAAAAAAATGTTGTCTAAAACAAAAAGAATGATGCATTTTAGTGGCTGGATCTGGTTTTATCACATTCTGAATTGAACGTTGAAAATGAGCTTTTCAGAGCCAGCAGAGGTCAAAATAAGCAGTAATGCAAACTGAGTCATAGACATAGATTTTCACTTGCAACTTGCTTTAACATGTTTAACAGTGCATGAAATGTTGTCTAAAACAAAAAGAAAATGCTTTTTAGTGGCTGGATCTGGTTTTATCACATTCTGAATTGAACGTTGAAAATGAGCTTTTCAGAGCCAGCAGAGGTCAAAATAAGCAGTAATGCAAACTCAGTCAGAGACATAGATTTTCACTTGCAACTTTCTTAAACATATTTAACAGTGCATGAAATGTTGTCTAAAACAAAAAGAATGATGCATTTTAGTGGCTGGAACTGGTTTTATCACATTCTGAATTGAACGTTAAAAATGAGCTTTTCAGAGCCAGCAGAGTTCAAAATAAGCAGTAATGCAAACTCAGTCATAGACATAGATTTTCACTTGCAACTTTCTTAAACATATTTAACAGTGCATGAAATGTTGTCTAAAACAAAAAGAATGATGCATTTTAGTGGCTGGATCTGGTTTTATCACATTCTGAATTGAACGTTGAAAATGAGCTTTTCAGAGCCAGCAGAGGTCAAAATAAGCAGTAATGCAAACTCAGTCAGAGACATAGATTTTCACTTGCAACTTGCTTTAACATGTTTAACAGTGCATGAAATGTTGTCTAAAACAAAAAGAATGATGCATTTTAGTAGCTGGATCTGGTTTTATCACATTCTGAATTGAACGTTGAAAATGAGCTTTTCAGAGCCAGCAGAGGTCAAAATAAGCAGTAATGCAAACTCAGTCATAGACATAGATTTTCACTTGCAACTTTCTTAAACATATTTAACAGTGCATGAAATGTTGTCTAAAACAAAAAGAATGATGCATTTTAGTGGCTGGATCTGGTTTTATCACATTCTGAATTGAACGTTGAAAATGAGCTTTTCAGAGCCAGCAGAGGTCAAAATAAGCAGTAATGCAAACTCAGTCATAGACATAGATTTTCACTTGCAACTTGCTTTAACATATTTAACAGTGCATGAAATGTTGTCTAAAACAAAAAGAAAATGCTTTTTAGTGGCTGGATCTGGTTTTATCACATTCTGAATTGAACGTTGAAAATGAGCTTTTCAGAGCCAGCAGAGGTCAAAATAAGCAGTAATGCAAACTCAGTCATAGACATTGATTTTCACTTGCAACTTTCTTAAACATATTTAACAGTGCATGAAATGTTGTCTAAAACAAAAAGAATGATGCATTTTAGTGGCTGGATCTGGTTTTATCACATTCTGAATTGAACGTTGAAAATGAGCTTTTCAGAGCCAGCAGAGGTCAAAATAAGCAGTAATGCAAACTCAGTCAGAGACATAGATTTTCACTTGCAACTTTCTTTAACATGTTTAACAGTGCATGAAATGTTGTCTAAAACAAAAAGAAAATGCTTTTTAGTTGCTGGATCTGGTTTTATCACATTCTGAATTGAACGTTGAAAATGAGCTTTTCAGAGCCAGCAGAGGTCAAAATAAGCAGTAATGCAAACTCAGTCATAGACATAGATTTTCACTTGCAATTTTCTTAAACATATTTAACAGTGCATGAAATGTTGTCTAAAACAAAAAGAATGATGCATTTTAGTGGCTGGATCTGGTTTTATCACATTCTGAATTGAACGTTGAAAATGAGCTTTTCAGAGCCAGCAGAGGTCAAAATAAGCAGTAATGCAAACTCAGTCATAGACATAGATTTTCACTTGCAACTTGCTTTAACATGTTTAACAGTGCATGGAATGTTGTCTAAAACATAAATAAAATGCTTTTTAGTGGCTGGATCTGGTTTTATCACATTCTGAATTGAACGTTGAAAATGAGCTTTTCAGAGCCAGCAGAGGTCAAAATAAGCAGTAATGCAAACTCAGCCATAGACATAGATTTTCACTTGCAACTTGCTTTAACATATTTAACAGTGCATGAAATGTTGTCTAAAACAAAAAGAAAATGCTTTTTAGTGGCTGGATCTGGTTTTATCACATTCTGAATTGAACGTTGAAAATGAGCTTTTCAGAGCCAGCAGAGGTCAAAATAAGCAGTAATGCAAACTCAGTCATAGACATAGATTTTCACTTGCAACTTTCTAAAACATATTTAACAGTGCATGAAATGTTGTCTAAAACAAAAAGAATGATGCATTTTAGTGGCTGGATCTGGTTTTATCACATTCTGAATTGAACGTTGAAAATGAGCTTTTCAGAGCCAGCAGAGGTCAAAATAAGCAGTAATGCAAACTCAGTCAGAGACATAGATTTTCACTTGCAACTTGCTTTAACATGTTTAACAGTGCAAAAAAAATGTTGTCTAAAACAAAAAGAATGATGCATTTTAGTGGCTGGATCTGGTTTTATCACATTCTGAATTGAACGTTGAAAATGAGCTTTTCAGAGCCAGCAGAGGTCAAAATAAGCAGTAATGCAAACTCAGTCATAGACATAGATTTTCACTTGCAACTTGCTTTAACATGTTTAACAGTGCATGAAATGTTGTCTAAAACAAAAAGAAAATGCTTTTTAGTGGCTGGATCTGGTTTTATCACATTCTGAATTGAACGTTGAAAATGAGCTTTTCAGAGCCAGCAGAGGTCAAAATAAGCAGTAATGCAAACTCAGTCAGAGACATAGATTTTCACTTGCAACTTTCTTAAACATATTTAACACTGCATGAAATGTTGTCTAAAACAAAAAGAATGATGCATTTTAGTGGCTGGAACTGGTTTTATCACATTCTGAATTGAACGTTAAAAATGAGCTTTTCAGAGCCAGCAGAGTTCAAAAAAAGCAGTAATGCAAACTCAGTCATAGACATAGATTTTCACTTGCAACTTTCTTAAACATATTTAACAGTGCATGAAATGTTGTCTAAAACAAAAAGAATGATGCATTTTAGTGGCTGGATCTGGTTTTATCACATTCTGAATTGAACGTTGAAAATGAGCTTTTCAGAGCCAGCAGAGGTCAAAATAAGCAGTAATGCAAACTCAGTCAGAGACATAGATTTTCACTTGCAACTTGCTTTAACATGTTTAACAGTGCATGAAATGTTGTCTAAAACAAAAAGAATGATGCATTTTAGTAGCTGGATCTGGTTTTATCACATTCTGAATTGAACGTTGAAAATGAGCTTTTCAGAGCCAGCAGAGGTCAAAATAAGCAGTAATGCAAACTCAGTCATAGACATAGATTTTCACTTGCAACTTTCTTAAACATATTTAACAGTGCATGAAATGTTGTCTAAAACAAAAAGAATGATGCATTTTAGTGGCTGGATCTGGTTTTATCACATTCTGAATTGAACGTTGAAAATGAGCTTTTCAGAGCCAGCAGAGGTCAAAATAAGCAGTAATGCAAACTCAGTCATAGACATAGATTTTCACTTGCAACTTGCTTTAACATATTTAACAGTGCATGAAATGTTGTCTAAAACAAAAAGAAAATGCTTTTTAGTGGCTGGATCTGGTTTTATCACATTCTGAATTGAACGTTGAAAATGAGCTTTTCAGAGCCAGCAGAGGTCAAAATAAGCAGTAATGCAAACTCAGTCATAGACATTGATTTTCACTTGCAACTTTCTTAAACATATTTAACAGTGCATGAAATGTTGTCTAAAACAAAAAGAATGATGCATTTTAGTGGCTGGATCTGGTTTTATCACATTCTGAATTGAACGTTGAAAATGAGCTTTTCAGAGCCAGCAGAGGTCAAAATAAGCAGTAATGCAAACTCAGTCAGAGACATAGATTTTCACTTGCAACTTTCTTTAACATGTTTAACAGTGCATGAAATGTTGTCTAAAACAAAAAGAAAATGCTTTTTAGTGGCTGGATCTGGTTTCATCACATTCTGAATTGAACGTTGAAAATGAGCTTTTCAGAGCCAGCAGAGGTCAAAATAAGCAGTAATGCAAACTCACTCATAGACATAGATTTTCACTTGCAATTTTCTTAAACATATTTAACAGTGCATGAAATGTTGTCTAAAACAAAAAGAATGATGCATTTTAGTGGCTGGATCTGGTTTTATCACATTCTGAATTGAACGTTGAAAATGAGCTTTTCAGAGCCAGCAGAGGTCAAAATAAGCAGTAATGCAAACTCAGTCATAGACATAGATTTTCACTTGCAACTTGCTTTAACATGTTTAACAGTGCATGGAATGTTGTCTAAAACATAAATAAAATGCTTTTTAGTGGCTGGATCTGGTTTTATCACATTCTGAATTGAACGTTGAAAATGAGCTTTTCAGAGCCAGCAGAGGTCAAAATAAGCAGTAATGCAAACTCAGTCATAGACATAGATTTTCACTTGCAACTTGCTTTAACATATTTAACAGTGCATGAAATGTTGTCTAAAACAAAAAGAAAATGCTTTTTAGTGGCTGGATCTGGTTTTATCACATTCTGAATTGAACGTTGAAAATGAGCTTTTCAGAGCCAGCAGAGGTCAAAATAAGCAGTAATGCAAACTCAGTCATAGACATAGATTTTCACTTGCAACTTTCTAAAACATATTTAACAGTGCATGAAATGTTGTCTAAAACAAAAAGAATGATGCATTTTAGTGGCTGGATCTGGTTTTATCACATTCTGAATTGAACGTTGAAAATGAGCTTTTCAGAGCCAGCAGAGGTCAAAATAAGCAGTAATGCAAACTCAGTCAGAGACATAGATTTTCACTTGCAACTTGCTTTAACATGTTTAACAGTGCAAAAAAAATGTTGTCTAAAACAAAAAGAATGATGCATTTTAGTGGCTGGATCTGGTTTTATCACATTCTGAATTGAACGTTGAAAATGAGCTTTTCAGAGCCAGCAGAGGTCAAAATAAGCAGTAATGCAAACTCAGTCATAGACATAGATTTTCACTTGCAACTTGCTTTAACATGTTTAACAGTGCATGAAATGTTGTCTAAAACAAAAAGAAAATGCTTTTTAGTGGCTGGATCTGGTTTTATCACATTCTGAATTGAACGTTGAAAATGAGCTTTTCAGAGCCAGCAGAGGTCAAAATAAGCAGTAATGCAAACTCAGTCAGAGACATAGATTTTCACTTGCAACTTTCTTAAACATATTTAACAGTGCATGAAATGTTGTCTAAAACAAAAAGAATGATGCATTTTAGTGGCTGGAACTGGTTTTATCACATTCTGAATTGAACGTTAAAAATGAGCTTTTCAGAGCCAGCAGAGTTCAAAATAAGCAGTAATGCAAACTCAGTCATAGACATAGATTTTCACTTGCAACTTTCTTAAACATATTTAACAGTGCATGAAATGTTGTCTAAAACAAAAAGAATGATGCATTTTAGTGGCTGGATCTGGTTTTATCACATTCTGAATTGAACGTTGAAAATGAGCTTTTCAGAGCCAGCAGAGGTCAAAATAAGCAGTAATGCAAACTCAGTCAGAGACATAGATTTTCACTTGCAACTTGCTTTAACATGTTTAACAGTGCATGAAATGTTGTCTAAAACAAAAAGAATGATGCATTTTAGTAGCTGGATCTGGTTTTATCACATTCTGAATTGAACATTGAAAATGAGCTTTTCAGAGCCAGCAGAGGTCAAAATAAGCAGTAATGCAAACTCAGTCATAGACATAGATTTTCACTTGCAACTTTCTTAAACATATTTAACAGTGCATGAAATGTTGTCTAAAACAAAAAGAATGATGCATTTTAGTGGCTGGATCTGGTTTTATCACATTCTGAATTGAACGTTGAAAATGAGCTTTTCAGAGCCAGCAGAGGTCAAAATAAGCAGTAATGCAAACTCAGTCAGAGACATAGATTTTCACTTGCAACTTGCTTTAACATGTTTAACAGTGCAAAAAAAATGTTGTCTAAAACAAAAAGAATGATGCATTTTAGTGGCTGGATCTGGTTTTATCACATTCTGAATTGAACGTTGAAAATGAGCTTTTCAGAGCCAGCAGAGGTCAAAATAAGCAGTAATGCAAACTGAGTCATAGACATAGATTTTCACTTGCAACTTGCTTTAACATGTTTAACAGTGCATGAAATGTTGTCTAAAACAAAAAGAAAATGCTTTTTAGTGGCTGGATCTGGTTTTATCACATTCTGAATTGAACGTTGAAAATGAGCTTTTCAGAGCCAGCAGAGGTCAAAATAAGCAGTAATGCAAACTCAGTCAGAGACATAGATTTTCACTTGCAACTTTCTTAAACATATTTAACAGTGCATGAAATGTTGTCTAAAACAAAAAGAATGATGCATTTTAGTGGCTGGAACTGGTTTTATCACATTCTGAATTGAACGTTAAAAATGAGCTTTTCAGAGCCAGCAGAGTTCAAAATAAGCAGTAATGCAAACTCAGTCATAGACATAGATTTTTACTTGCAACTTTCTTAAACATATTTAACAGTGCATGAAATGTTGTCTAAAACAAAAAGAATGATGCATTTTAGTGGCTGGAACTGGTTTTATCACATTCTGAATTGAACGTTAAAAATGAGCTTTTCAGAGCCAGCAGAGTTCAAAATAAGCAGTAATGCAAACTCAGTCATAGACATAGATTTTCACTTGCAACTTTCTTAAACATATTTAACAGTGCATGAAATGTTGTCTAAAACAAAAAGAATGATGCATTTTAGTAGGTGGATCTGGTTTTATCACATTCTGAATTGAACGTTGAAAATGAGCTTTTCAGAGCCAGCAGAGGTCAAAATAAGCAGTAATGCAAACTCAGTCAGAGACATAGATTTTCACTTGCAACTTTCTTTAACATGTTTAACAGTGCATGAAATGTTGTCTAAAACAAAAAGAAAATGCTTTTTAGTGGCTGGATCTGGTTTTATCACATTCTGAATTGAACGTTGAAAATGAGCTTTTCAGAGCCAGCAGAGGTCAAAATAAGCAGTAATGCAAACTCAGTCATAGACATAGATTTTCACTTGCAATTTTCTTAAACATATTTAACAGTGCATGAAATGTTGTCTAAAACAAAAAGAATGATGCATTTTAGTGGCTGGATCTGGTTTTATCACATTCTGAATTGAACGTTGAAAATGAGCTTTTCAGAGCCAGCAGAGGTCAAAATAAGCAGTAATGCAAACTCAGTCATAGACATAGATTTTCACTTGCAACTTGCTTTAACATGTTTAACAGTGCATGGAATGTTGTCTAAAACATAAATAAAATGCTTTTTAGTGGCTGGATCTGGTTTTATCACATTCTGAATTGAACGTTGAAAATGAGCTTTTCAGAGCCAGCAGAGGTCAAAATAAGCAGTAATGCAAACTCAGTCATAGACATAGACTTTCACTTGCAACTTGCTTTAACATATTTAACAGTGCATGAAATGTTGTCTAAAACAAAAAGAAAATGCTTTTTAGTGGCTGGATCTGGTTTTATTACATTCTGAACTGAACGTTGAAAATGAGCTTTTCAGAGCCAGCAGAGGTCAAAATAAGCAGTAATGCAAACTCAGTCATAGACATAGATTTTCACTTGCAACTTTCTTAAACATATTTAACAGTGCATGAAATGTTGTCTAAAACAAAAAGAATGATGCATTTTAGTGGCTGGATCTGGTTTTATCACATTCTGAATTGAACGTTGAAAATGAGCTTTTCAGAGCCAGCAGAGGTCAAAATAAGCAGTAATGCAAACTCAGTCAGAGACATAGATTTTCACTTGAAACTTTCTTTAACATGTTTAACAGTGCATGAAATGTTGTCTAAAACAAAAAGAATGATGCATTTTAGTAGCTGGATCTGGTTTTATCACATTCTGAATTGAACGTTGAAAATGAGCTTTTCAGAGCCAGCAGAGGTCAAAATAAGCAGTAATGCAAACTCAGTCATAGACATAGATTTTCACTTGCAACTTTCTTAAACATATTTAACAGTGCATGAAATGTTGTCTAAAACAAAAAGAATGATGCATTTTAGTGGCTGGATCTGGTTTTATCACATTCTGAATTGAACGTTGAAAATGAGCTTTTCAGAGCCAGCAGAGGTCAAAATAAGCAGTAATGCAAACTCAGTCATAGACATAGATTTTCACTTGCAACTTTCTTAAACATATTTAACAGTGCATGAAATGTTGTCTAAAACAAAAAGAATGATGCATTTTAGTGGCTGGATCTGGTTTTATCACATTCTGAATTGAACGTTGAAAATGAGCTTTTCAGAGCCAGCAGAGGTCAAAATAAGCAGTAATGCAAACTCAGTCATAGACATAGATTTTCACTTGCAACTTTCTTAAACATATTTAACAGTGCATGAAATGTTGTCTAAAACAAAAAGAATGATGCATTTTAGTGGCTGGATCTGGTTTTATCACATTCTGAATTTAACGTTGAAAATGAGCTTTTCAGAGCCAGCAGAGGTCAAAATAAGCAGTAATGCAAACTCAGTCATAGACATAGATTTTCACTTGCAACTTTCCTAAACATATTTAACAGTGCAAGAAATGTTGTCTAAAACAAAAAGAATGATGCATTTTAGTGGCTGGATCTGGTTTTATCACATTCTGAATTGAACGTTGAAAATGAGCTTTTCAGAGCCAGCAGAGGTCAAAATAAGCAGTAATGCAAACTCAGTCATAGACATAGATTTTCACTTGCAACTTGCTTTAACATGTTTAACAGTGCATGAAATGTTGTCTAAAACAAAAAGAAAATGCTTTTTAGTGGCTGGATCTGGTTTTATCACATTCTGAATTGAACGCTGAAAATGAGCTTTTCAGAGCCAGCAGAGGTCAAAATAAGCAGTAATGCAAACTCAGTCATAGACATAGATTTTCACTTGCAACTTTCTAAAACATATTTAACAGTGCATGAAATGTTGTCTAAAACAAAAAGAATGATGCATTTTAGTGGCTGGATCTGGTTTTATCACATTCTGAATTGAACGTTGAAAATGAGCTTTTCAGAGCCAGCAGAGGTCAAAATAAGCAGTAATGCAAACTCAGTCAGAGACATAGATTTTCACTTGCAACTTGCTTTAACATGTTTAACAGTGCAAAAAAAATGTTGTCTAAAACAAAAAGAATGATGCATTTTAGTAGCTGGATCTGGTTTTATCACATTCTGAATTGAACGTTGAAAATGAGCTTTTCAGAGCCAGCAGAGGTCAAAATAAGCAGTAATGCAAACTCAGTCATAGACATAGATTTTCACTTGCAACTTTCTAAAACATATTTAACAGTGCATGAAATGTTGTCTAAAACAAAAAGAATGATGCATTTTAGTGGCTGGATCTGGTTTTATCACATTCTGAATTGAACGTTGAAAATGAGCTTTTCAGAGCCAGCAGAGGTCAAAATAAGCAGTAATGCAAACTCAGTCAGAGACATAGATTTTCACTTGCAACTTGCTTTAACATGTTTAACAGTGCAAAAAAAATGTTGTCTAAAACAAAAAGAATGATGCATTTTAGTGGCTGGATCTGGTTTTATCACATTCTGAATTGAACGTTGAAAATGAGCTTTTCAGAGCCAGCAGAGGTCAAAATAAGCAGTAATGCAAACTCAGTCAGAGACATAGATTTTCACTTGCAACTTTCTTAAACATATTTAACAGTGCATGGAATGTTGTCTAAAACAAAAAAATGATGCATTTTAGTGGCTGGAACTGGTTTTATCACATTCTGAATTGAACGTTAAAAATGAGCTTTTCAGAGCCAGCAGAGTTCAAAATAAGCAGTAATGCAAACTCAGTCATAGACATAGATTTTCACTTGCAACTTGCTTTATCATATTTAACAGTGCATGAAATGTTGTCTAAAACAAAAAGAAAATGCTTTTTAGTGGCTGGATCTGGTTTTATCACATTCTGAATTGAACGTTGAAAATGAGCTTTTCAGAGCCAGCAGAGGTCAAAATAAGCAGTAATGCAAACTCAGTCATAGACATAGATTTTCACTTGCAACTTTCTAAAACATATTTAACAGTGCATGAAATGTTGTCTAAAACAAAAAGAATGATGCATTTTAGTGGCTGGATCTGGTTTTATCACATTCTGAATTGAACGTTGAAAATGAGCTTTTCAGAGCCAGCAGAGGTCAAAATAAGCAGTAATGCAAACTCAGTCAGAGACATAGATTTTCACTTGCAACTTGCTTTAACATGTTTAACAGTGCAAAAAAAATGTTGTCTAAAACAAAAAGAATGATGCATTTTAGTGGCTGGATCTGGTTTTATCACATTCTGAATTGAACGTTGAAAATGAGCTTTTCAGAGCCAGCAGAGGTCAAAATAAGCAGTAATGCAAACTCAGTCAGAGACATAGATTTTCACTTGCAACTTTCTTAAACATATTTAACAGTGCATGGAATGTTGTCTAAAACAAAAAAATGATGCATTTTAGTGGCTGGAACTGGTTTTATCACATTCTGAATTGAACGTTAAAAATGAGCTTTTCAGAGCCAGCAGAGTTCAAAATAAGCAGTAATGCAAACTCAGTCATAGACATAGATTTTCACTTGCAACTTGCTTTATCATATTTAACAGTGCATGAAATGTTGTCTAAAACAAAAAGAAAATGCTTTTTAGTGGCTGGATCTGGTTTTATCACATTCTGAATTGAACGTTGAAAATGAGCTTTTCAGAGCCAGCAGAGGTCAAAATAAGCAGTAATGCAAACTCAGTCATAGACATAGATTTTCACTTGCAACTTGCTTTAACATGTTTAACAGTGCATGGAATGTTGTCTAAAACATAAATAAAATGCTTTTTAGTGGCTGGATCTGGTTTTATCACATTCTGAATTGAACGTTGAAAATGAGCTTTTCAGAGCCAGCAGAGGTCAAAATAAGCAGTAATGCAAACTCAGTCATAGACATAGATTTTCACTTGCAACTTGCTTTAACATATTTAACAGTGCATGAAATGTTGTCTAAAACAAAAAGAAAATGCTTTTTAGTGGCTGGATCTGGTTTTATTACATTCTGAACTG
Organism: Danio rerio; assembly: GCF_052040795.2. NCBI lineage: Eukaryota > Metazoa > Chordata > Actinopteri > Cypriniformes > Danionidae > Danio > Danio rerio. The sequence continues at coordinate 15,499,172 of NC_141034.1, read as the reverse complement.
AACGTTGAAAATGAGCTTTTCAGAGCCAGCAGAGGTCAAAATAAGCAGTAATGCAAACTCAGTCATAGACATAGATTTTCACTTGCAACTTTCTTAAACATATTTAACAGTGCATGAAATGTTGTCTAAAACAAAAAGAATGATGCATTTTAGTGGCTGGATCTGGTTTTATCACATTCTGAATTGAACGTTGAAAATGAGCTTTTCAGAGCCAGCAGAGGTCAAAATAAGCAGTAATGCAAACTCAGTCAGAGACATAGATTTTCACTTGCAACTTTCTTTAACATGTTTAACAGTGCATGAAATGTTGTCTAAAACAAAAAGAATGATGCATTTTAGTAGCTGGATCTGGTTTTATCACATTCTGAATTGAACGTTGAAAATGAGCTTTTCAGAGCCAGCAGAGGTCAAAATAAGCAGTAATGCAAACTCAGTCATAGACATAGATTTTCACTTGCAACTTTCTTAAACATATTTAACAGTGCATGAAATGTTGTCTAAAACAAAAAGAATGATGCATTTTAGTGGCTGGATCTGGTTTTATCACATTCTGAATTGAACGTTGAAAATGAGCTTTTCAGAGCCAGCAGAGGTCAAAATAAGCAGTAATGCAAACTCAGTCATAGACATAGATTTTCACTTGCAATTTTCTTAAACATATTTAACAGTGCATGAAATGTTGTCTAAAACAAAAAGAATGATGCATTTTAGTGGCTGGATCTGGTTTTATCACATTCTGAATTGAACGTTGAAAATGAGCTTTTCAGAGCCAGCAGAGGTCAAAATAAGCAGTAATGCAAACTCAGTCATAGACATAGATTTTCACTTGCAACTTTCTTAAACATATTTAACAGTGCATGAAATGTTGTCTAAAACAAAAAGAATGATGCATTTTAGTGGCTGGATCTGGTTTTATCACATTCTGAATTGAACGTTGAAAATGAGCTTTTCAGAGCCAGCAGAGGTCAAAATAAGCAGTAATGCAAACTCAGTCATAGACATAGATTTTCACTTGCAACTTTCCTAAACATATTTAACAGTGCAAGAAATGTTGTCTAAAACAAAAAGAATGATGCATTTTAGTGGCTGGATCTGGTTTTATCACATTCTGAATTGAACGTTGAAAATGAGCTTTTCAGAGCCAGCAGAGGTCAAAATAAGCAGTAATGCAAACTCAGTCATAGACATAGATTTTCACTTGCAACTTGCTTTAACATGTTTAACAGTGCATGAAATGTTGTCTAAAACAAAAAGAAAATGCTTTTTAGTGGCTGGATCTGGTTTTATCACATTCTGAATTGAACGCTGAAAATGAGCTTTTCAGAGCCAGCAGAGGTCAAAATAAGCAGTAATGCAAACTCAGTCATAGACATAGATTTTCACTTGCAACTTTCTAAAACATATTTAACAGTGCATGAAATGTTGTCTAAAACAAAAAGAATGATGCATTTTAGTGGCTGGATCTGGTTTTATCACATTCTGAATTGAACGTTGAAAATGAGCTTTTCAGAGCCAGCAGAGGTCAAAATAAGCAGTAATGCAAACTCAGTCAGAGACATAGATTTTCACTTGCAACTTGCTTTAACATGTTTAACAGTGCAAAGAAAATGTTGTCTAAAACAAAAAGAATGATGCATTTTAGTAGCTGGATCTGGTTTTATCACATTCTGAATTGAACGTTGAAAATGAGCTTTTCAGAGCCAGCAGAGGTCAAAATAAGCAGTAATGCAAACTCAGTCATAGACATAGATTTTCACTTGCAACTTTCTAAAACATATTTAACAGTGCATGAAATGTTGTCTAAAACAAAAAGAATGATGCATTTTAGTGGCTGGATCTGGTTTTATCACATTCTGAATTGAACGTTGAAAATGAGCTTTTCAGAGCCAGCAGAGGTCAAAATAAGCAGTAATGCAAACTCAGTCAGAGACATAGATTTTCACTTGCAACTTGCTTTAACATGTTTAACAGTGCAAAAAAAATGTTGTCTAAAACAAAAAGAATGATGCATTTTAGTGGCTGGATCTGGTTTTATCACATTCTGAATTGAACGTTGAAAATGAGCTTTTCAGAGCCAGCAGAGGTCAAAATAAGCAGTAATGCAAACTCAGTCAGAGACATAGATTTTCACTTGCAACTTTCTTAAACATATTTAACAGTGCATGAAATGTTGTCTAAAACAAAAAGAATGATGCATTTTAGTGGCTGGAACTGGTTTTATCACATTCTGAATTGAACGTTAAAAATGAGCTTTTCAGAGCCAGCAGAGTTCAAAATAAGCAGTAATGCAAACTCAGTCATAGACATAGATTTTCACTTGCAACTTGCTTTATCATATTTAACAGTGCATGAAATGTTGTCTAAAACAAAAAGAAAATGCTTTTTAGTGGCTGGATCTGGTTTTATCACATTCTGAATTGAACGTTGAAAATGAGCTTTTCAGAGCCAGCAGAGGTCAAAATAAGCAGTAATGCAAACTCAGTCATAGACATTGATTTTCACTTGCAACTTTCTTAAACATATTTAACAGTGCATGAAATGTTGTCTAAAACAAAAAGAATGATGCATTTTAGTGGCTGGATCTGGTTTTATCACATTCTGAATTGAACGTTGAAAATGAGCTTTTCAGAGCCAGCAGAGGTCAAAATAAGCAGTAATGCAAACTCAGTCATAGACATAGATTTTCACTTGCAACTTTCTTAAACATATTTAACAGTGCATGAAATGTTGTCTAAAACAAAAAGAATGATGCATTTTAGTGGCTGGATCTGGTTTTATCACATTCTGAATTGAACGTTGAAAATGAGCTTTTCAGAGCCAGCAGAGGTCAAAATAAGCAGTAATGCAAACTCAGTCATAGACATAGATTTTCACTTGCAACTTGCTTTAACATATTTAACAGTGCATGAAATGTTGTCTAAAACAAAAAGAAAATGCTTTTTAGTGGCTGGATCTGGTTTTATCACATTCTGAATTGAACGTTGACAATGAGCTTTTCAGAGCCAGCAGAGGTCAAAATAAGCAGTAATGCAAACTCAGTCATAGACATAGATTTTCACTTGCAATTTTCTTAAACATATTTAACAGTGCATGAAATGTTGTCTAAAACAAAAAGAATGATGCATTTTAGTGGCTGGATCTGGTTTTATCACATTCTGAATTGAACGTTGAAAATGAGCTTTTCAGAGCCAGCAGAGGTCAAAATAAGCAGTAATGCAAACTCAGTCATAGACATAGATTTTCACTTGCAACTTGCTTTAACATGTTTAACAGTGCATGGAATGTTGTCTAAAACAAAAATAAAATGCTTTTTTGTGGCTGGATCTGGTTTTATCAAATTCTGAATTGAACATTGAAAATGAGCTTTTCAGAGCCAGCAGAGGTCAAAATAAGCAGTAATGCAAACTCAGTCATAGACATAGATTTTCACTTGCAACTTGCTTTAACATGTTTAACAGTGCATGAAATGTTGTCTAAAACAAAAGGAATGATGCATTTTAGTAGCTGGATCTGGTTTTATCACATTCTGAATTGAACGTTGAAAATGAGCTTTTCAGAGCCAGCAGAGGTCAAAATAAGCAGTAATGCAAACTCAGTCATAGACATAGATTTTCACTAGCAACTTGCTTTAACATGTTTAACAGTGCATGGAATGTTGTCTAAAACAAAAATAAAATGCTTTTTAGTGGCTGGATCTGGTTTTATCACATTCTGAATTGAACGTTGAAAATGAGCTTTTCAGAGCCAGCAGACGTCAAAATAAGCAGTAATGCAAACTCAGTCATAGACATAGATTTTCACTTGCAACTTTCTTAAACATATTTAACAGTGCATGAAATGTTGTCTAAAACAAAAAGAATGATGCATTTTAGTGGCTGGATCTGGTTTTATCACATTCTGAATTGAACGTTGAAAATGAGCTTTTCAGAGCAAGCAGAGGTCAAAATAAGCAGTAATGCAAACTCAGTCATAGACATAGATTTTCACTTGCAACTTTCTTAAACATATTTAACAGTGCAAAAAATGTTGTCTAAAACAAAAAGAATGATGCATTTTAGTGGCTGGATCTGGTTTTATCACATTCTGAATTGAACGTTGAAAATGAGTTTTTCAGAGCCAGCAGAGGTCAATATAAGCAGTAATGCAAACTCAGTCAGAGACATAGATTTTCACTTGCAACTTTCTTAAACATATTTAACAGTGCATGAAATGTTGTCTAAAACAAAAAGAATGTTGCATTTTAGTAGCTGGATCTGGTTTTATCACATTCTGAATTGAACGTTGAAAATGAGCTTTTCAGAGCCAGCAGAGGTCAAAATAAGTAGTAATGCAAACTCAGTCATAGACATAGATTTTCACTTGCAACTTGCTTTAACATGTTTAACAGTGCATGAAATGTTGTCTAAAACAAAAAGAAAATGCTTTTTAGTGGCTGGATCTGGTTTTATCACATTCTGAATTGAACGTTGAAAATGAGCTTTTCAGAGCCAGCAGAGGTCAAAATAAGCAGTAATGCAAACTCAGTCATAGACATAGATTTTCACTTGCAACTTTCCTAAACATATTTAACAGTGCAAGAAATGTTGTCTAAAACAAAAAGAATGATGCATTTTAGTGGCTGGATCTGGTTTTATCACATTCTGAATTGAACGTTGAAAATGAGCTTTTCAGAGCCAGCAGAGGTCAAAATAAGCAGTAATGCAAACTCAGTCATAGACATAGATTTTCACTTGCAACTTGCTTTAACATGTTTAACAGTGCATGAAATGTTGTCTAAAACAAAAAGAAAATGCTTTTTAGTGGCTGGATCTGGTTTTATCACATTCTGAATTGAACGTTGAAAATGAGCTTTTCAGAGCCAGCAGAGGTCAAAATAAGCAGTAATGCAAACTCAGTCATAGACATAGATTTTCACTTGAAACTTTCTAAAACATATTTAACAGTGCATGAAATGTTGTCTAAAACAAAAAGAATGATGCATTTTAGTGGCTGGATCTGGTTTTATCACATTCTGAATTGAACGTTGAAAATGAGCTTTTCAGAGCCAGCAGAGGTCAAAATAAGCAGTAATGCAAACTCAGTCAGAGACATAGATTTTCACTTGCAACTTGCTTTAACATGTTTAACAGTGCAAAAAAAATGTTGTCTAAAACAAAAAGAATGATGCATTTTAGTGGCTGGATCTGGTTTTATCACATTCTGAATTGAACTTTAAAAATGAGCTTTTCAGAGCCAGCAGAGGTCAAAATAAGCAGTAATGCAAACTCAGTCAGAGACATAGATTTTCACTTGCAACTTTCTTAAACATATTTAACAGTGCATGAAATGTTGTCTAAAACAAAAAGAAAATGCTTTTTAGTGGCTGGATCTGGTTTTATCACATTCTGAATTGAACGTTGAAAATGAGCTTTTCAGAGCCCCAGCAGAGGTCAAAATAAGCAGTAATGCAAACTCAGTCATAGACAGATTTTCACTTGCAACTTTCTTAAACATATTTAACAGTGCATGAAATGTTGTCTAAAACAAAAAGAATGATGCATTTTAGTGGCTGGATCTGGTTTTATCACATTCTGAATTGAACATTGAAAATGAGCTTTTCAGAGCCAGCAGAGGTCAAAATAAGCAGTAATGCAAACTCAGTCAGAGATAGATTTTCACTTGCAACTTGCTTTAACATGTTTAACAGTGCATGAAATGTTGTCTAAAACAAAAAGAATGATGCATTTTAGTAGCTGGATCTGGTTTTATCACATTCTGAATTGAACGTTGAAAATTAGCTTTTCAGAGCCAGCAGAGGTCAAAATAAGCAGTAATGCAAACTCAGTCATAGACATAGATTTTCACTTGCAACTTTCTTAAACATATTTAACAGTGCATGAAATGTTGTCTAAAACAAAAAGAATGATGCATTTTAGTGGCTGGATCTGGTTTTATCACATTCTGATTTGAACGTTGAAAATGAGCTTTTCAGAGCCAGCAGAGGTCAAAATAAGCAGTAATGCAAACTCAGTCATAGACATAGATTTTCACTTGCAACTTGCTTTAACATATTTAACAGTGCATGAAATGTTGTCTAAAACAAAAAGAAAATGCTTTTTAGTGGCTGGATCTGGTTTTATCACATTCTGAATTGAACGTTGAAAATGAGCTTTTCAGAGCCAGCAGAGGTCAAAATAAGCAGTAATGCAAACTCAGTCATAGACATTGATTTTCACTTGCAACTTTCTTAAACATATTTAACAGTGCATGAAATGTTGTCTAAAACAAAAAGAATGATGCATTTTAGTGGCTGGATCTGGTTTTATCACATTCTGAATTGAACGTTGAAAATGAGCTTTTCAGAGCCAGCAGAGGTCAAAATAAGCAGTAATGCAAACTCAGTCAGAGACATAGATTTTCACTTGCAACTTTCTTTAACATGTTTAACAGTGCATGAAATGTTGTCTAAAACAAAAAGAAAATGCTTTTTAGTGGCTGGATCTGGTTTTATCACATTCTGAATTGAACGTTGAAAATGAGCTTTTCAGAGCCAGCAGAGGTCAAAATAAGCAGTAATGCAAACTCAGTCATAGACATAGATTTTCACTTGCAACTTTCTTAAACATATTTAACAGTGCATGAAATGTTGTCTAAAACAAAAAGAATGATGCATTTTAGTGGCTGGATCTGGTTTTATCACATTCTGAATTGAACGTTGAAAATGAGCTTTTCAGAGCCAGCAGAGGTCAAAATAAGCAGTAATGCAAACTCAGTCATAGACATAGATTTTCACTTGCAACTTGCTTTAACATGTTTAACAGTGCATGAAATGTTGTCTAAAACAAAAAGAAAATGCTTTTTAGTGTCTGGATCTGGTTTTATCACATTCTGAATTGAACGTTGAAAATGAGCTTTTCAGAGCCAGCAGAGGTCAAAATAAGCAGTAATGCAAACTCAGTCATAGACATAGATTTTCACTTGAAACTTTCTAAAACATATTTAACAGTGCATGAAATGTTGTCTAAAACAAAAAGAATGATGCATTTTAGTGGCTGGATCTGGTTTTATCACATTCTGAATTGAACGTTGAAAATGAGCTTTTCAGAGCCAGCAGAGGTCAAAATAAGCAGTAATGCAAACTCAGTCAGAGACATAGATTTTCACTTGCAACTTGTTTTAACATGTTTAACAGTGCAAAAAAATGTTGTCTAAAACAAAAAGAATGATGCATTTTAGTGGCTGGATCTGGTTTTATCACATTCTGAATTGAACTTTAAAAATGAGCTTTTCAGAGCCAGCAGAGGTCAAAATAAGCAGTAATGCAAACTCAGTCAGAGACATAGATTTTCACTTGCAACTTTCTTAAACATATTTAACAGTGCATGAAATGTTGTCTAAAACAAAAAGAAAATGCTTTTTAGTGGCTGGATCTGGTTTTATCACATTCTGAATTGAACGTTGAAAATGAGCTTTTCAGAGCCCCAGCAGAGGTCAAAATAAGCAGTAATGCAAACTCAGTCATAGACAGATTTTCACTTGCAACTTTCTTAAACATATTTAACAGTGCATGAAATGTTGTCTAAAACAAAAAGAATGATGCATTTTAGTGGCTGGATCTGGTTTTATCACATTCTGAATTGAACATTGAAAATGAGCTTTTCAGAGCCAGCAGAGGTCAAAATAAGCAGTAATGCAAACTCAGTCAGAGATAGATTTTCACTTGCAACTTGCTTTAACATGTTTAACAGTGCATGAAATGTTGTCTAAAACAAAAAGAATGATGCATTTTAGTAGCTGGATCTGGTTTTATCACATTCTGAATTGAACGTTGAAAATTAGCTTTTCAGAGCCAGCAGAGGTCAAAATAAGCAGTAATGCAAACTCAGTCATAGACATAGATTTTCACTTGCAACTTTCTTAAACATATTTAACAGTGCATGAAATGTTGTCTAAAACAAAAAGAATGATGCATTTTAGTGGCTGGATCTGGTTTTATCACATTCTGATTTGAACGTTGAAAATGAGCTTTTCAAAGCCAGCAGAGGTCAAAATAAGCAGTAATGCAAACTCAGTCATAGACATAGATTTTCACTTGCAACTTGCTTTAACATATTTAACAGTGCATGAAATGTTGTCTAAAACAAAAAGAAAATGCTTTTTAGTGGCTGGATCTGGTTTTATCACATTCTGAATTGAACGTTGAAAATGAGCTTTTCAGAGCCAGCAGAGGTCAAAATAAGCAGTAATGCAAACTCAGTCATAGACATTGATTTTCACTTGCAACTTTCTTAAACATATTTAACAGTGCATGAAATGTTGTCTAAAACAAAAAGAATGATGCATTTTAGTGGCTGGATCTGGTTTTATCACATTCTGAATTGAACGTTGAAAATGAGCTTTTCAGAGCCAGCAGAGGTCAAAATAAGCAGTAATGCAAACTCAGTCAGAGACATAGATTTTCACTTGCAACTTTCTTTAACATGTTTAACAGTGCATGAAATGTTGTCTAAAACAAAAAGAAAATGCTTTTTAGTGGCTGGATCTGGTTTTATCACATTCTGAATTGAACGTTGAAAATGAGCTTTTCAGAGCCAGCAGAGGTCAAAATAAGCAGTAATGCAAACTCAGTCATAGACATAGATTTTCACTTGCAACTTTCTTAAACATATTTAACAGTGCATGAAATGTTGTCTAAAACAAAAAGAATGATGCATTTTAGTGGCTGGATCTGGTTTTATCACATTCTGAATTGAACGTTGAAAATGAGCTTTTCAGAGCCAGCAGAGGTCAAAATAAGCAGTAATGCAAACTCAGTCATAGACATAGATTTTCACTTGCAACTTGCTTTAACATGTTTAACAGTGCATGAAATGTTGTCTAAAACAAAAAGAAAATGCTTTTTAGTGTCTGGATCTGGTTTTATCACATTCTGAATTGAACGTTGAAAATGAGCTTTTCAGAGCCAGCAGAGGTCAAAATAAGCAGTAATGCAAACTCAGTCATAGACATAGATTTTCACTTGAAACTTTCTAAAACATATTTAACAGTGCATGAAATGTTGTCTAAAACAAAAAGAATGATGCATTTTAGTGGCTGGATCTGGTTTTATCACATTCTGAATTGAACGTTGAAAATGAGCTTTTCAGAGCCAGCAGAGGTCAAAATAAGCAGTAATGCAAACTCAGTCAGAGACATAGATTTTCACTTGCAACTTGTTTTAACATGTTTAACAGTGCAAAAAAATGTTGTCTAAAACAAAAAGAATGATGCATTTTAGTGGCTGGATCTGGTTTTATCACATTCTGAATTGAACTTTAAAAATGAGCTTTTCAGAGCCAGCAGAGGTCAAAATAAGCAGTAATGCAAACTCAGTCAGAGACATAGATTTTCACTTGCAACTTTCTTAAACATATTTAACAGTGCATGAAATGTTGTCTAAAACAAAAAGAAAATGCTTTTTAGTGGCTGGATCTGGTTTTATCACATTCTGAATTGAACGTTGAAAATGAGCTTTTCAGAGCCCCAGCAGAGGTCAAAATAAGCAGTAATGCAAACTCAGTCATAGACAGATTTTCACTTGCAACTTTCTTAAACATATTTAACAGTGCATGAAATGTTGTCTAAAACAAAAAGAATGATGCATTTTAGTGGCTGGATCTGGTTTTATCACATTCTGAATTGAACGTTGAAAATGAGCTTTTCAGAGCCAGCAGAGGTCAAAATAAGCAGTAATGCAAACTCAGTCAGAGACATAGATTTTCACTTGCAACTTGCTTTAACATGTTTAACAGTGCAAAAAAAATGTTGTCTAAAACAAAAAGAATGATGCATTTTAGTGGCTGGATCTGGTTTTATCACATTCTGAATTGAACTTTAAAAATGAGCTTTTCAGAGCCAGCAGAGGTCAAAATAAGCAGTAATGCAAACTCAGTCAGAGACATAGATTTTCACTTGCAACTTTCTTAAACATATTTAACAGTGCATGAAATGTTGTCTAAAACAAAAAGAAAATGCTTTTTAGTGGCTGGATCTGGTTTTATCACATTCTGAATTGAACGTTGAAAATGAGCTTTTCAGAGCCCCAGCAGAGGTCAAAATAAGCAGTAATGCAAACTCAGTCATAGACAGATTTTCACTTGCAACTTTCTTAAACATATTTAACAGTGCATGAAATGTTGTCTAAAACAAAAAGAATGATGCATTTTAGTGGCTGGATCTGGTTTTATCACATTCTGAATTGAACGTTGAAAATGAGCTTTTCAGAGCCAGCAGAGGTCAAAATAAGCAGTAATGCAAACTCAGTCATAGACATAGATTTTCACTTGCAACTTGCTTTAACATGTTTAACAGTGCATGAAATGTTGTCTAAAACAAAAAGAAAATGCTTTTTAGTGGCTGGATCTGGTTTTATCACATTCTGAATTGAACGTTGAAAATGAGCTTTTCAGAGCCAGCAGAGGTCAAAATAAGCAGTAATGCAAACTCAGTCAGAGACATAGATTTTCACTTGCAACTTTCTTTAACATATTTAACAGTGCATGAAATGTTGTCTAAAACAAAAAGAATGATGCATTTTAGTGGCTGGAACTGGTTTTATCACATTCTGAATTGAACGTTAAAAATGAGTTTTTCAGAGCCCCAGCAGAGTTCAAAATAAGCAGTAATGCAAACTCAGTCATAGACATAGATTTTCACTTGCAACTTTCTTAAACATATTTAACAGTGCATGAAATGTTGTCTAAAACAAAAAGAATGATGCATTTTAGTGGCTGGATCTGGTTTTATCACATTCTGAATTGAACGTTGAAAATGAGCTTTTCAGAGCCAGCAGAGGTCAAAATAAGCAGTAATGCAAACTCAGTCATAGACATAGATTTTCACTTGCAACTTGCTTTAACATGTTTAACAGTGCATGAAATGTTGTCTAAAACAAAAAGAAAATGCTTTTTAGTGGCTGGATCTGGTTTTATCACATTCTGAATTGAACGTTGAAAATGAGCTTTTCAGAGCCAGCAGAGGTCAAAATAAGCAGTAATGCAAACTCAGTCAGAGACATAGATTTTCACTTGCAACTTTCTTTAACATATTTAACAGTGCATGAAATGTTGTCTAAAACAAAAAGAATGATGCATTTTAGTGGCTGGAACTGGTTTTATCACATTCTGAATTGAACGTTAAAAATGAGCTTTTCAGAGCCAGCAGAGTTCAAAATAAGCAGTAATGCAAACTCAGTCATAGACATAGATTTTCACTTGCAACTTTCTTAAACATATTTAACAGTGCATAAAATGTTGTCTAAAACAAAAAGAATGATGCATTTTAGTGGCTGGATTTGGTTTTATCACATTCTGAATTGAACGTTGAAAATGAGCTTTTCAGAGCAAGCAGAGGTCAAAATAAGCAGTAATGCAAACTCAGTCATAGACATAGATTTTCACTTGCAACTTTCTTAAACATATTTAACAGTGCAAAAAATGTTGTCTAAAACAAAAAGAATGATGCATTTTAGTGGCTGGATCTGGTTTTATCACATTCTGAATTGAACGTTAAAAATGAGCTTTTCAGAGCCAGCAGAGTTCAAAATAAGCAGTAATGCAAACTCAGTCATAGACATAGATTTTCACTTGCAACTTTCTTAAACATATTTAACAGTGCATGAAATGTTGTCTAAAACAAAAAGAATGATGCATTTTAGTGGCTGGATCTGGTTTTATCACATTCTGAATTGAACGTTGAAAATTAGCTTTTCAGAGCCCCAGCAGAGGTCAAAATAAGCAGTAATGCAAACTCAGTCATAGACATAGATTTTCACTTGCAACTTTCTTAAACATATTTAACAGTGCATAAAATGTTGTCTAAAACAAAAAGAATGATGCATTTTAGTGGCTGGATTTGGTTTTATCACATTCTGAATTGAACGTTGAAAATGAGCTTTTCAGAGCAAGCAGAGGTCAAAATAAGCAGTAATGCAAACTCAGTCAGAGACATAGATTTTCACTTGCAACTTTCTTAAACATATTTAACAGTGCAAAAAATGTTGTCTAAAACAAAAAGAATGATGCATTTTAGTGGCTGGATCTGGTTTTATCACATTCTGAATTGAACGTTGAAAATTAGCTTTTCAGAGCCAGCAGAGGTCAAAATAAGCAGTAATGCAAACTCAGTCAGAGACATAGATTTTCACTTGCAACTTTCTTTAACATGTTTAACAGTGCATGAAATGTTGTCTAAAACAAAAAGAAAATGCTTTTTAGTGGCTGGATCTGGTTTTATCACATTCTGAATTGAACGTTGAAAATGAGCTTTTCAGAGCCAGCAGAGGTCAAAATAAGCAGTAATGCAAACTCAGTCATAGACATAGATTTTCACTTGCAACTTTCCTAAACATATTTAACAGTGCAAGAAATGTTGTCTAAAACAAAAAGAATGATGCATTTTAGTGGCTGGATCTGGTTTTATCACATTCTGAATTGAACGTTGAAAATGAGCTTTTCAGAGCCAGCAGAGGTCAAAATAAGAAGTAATGCAAACTCAGTCATAGACATAGATTTTCACTTGCAACTTGCTTTAAAATGTTTAACAGTGCATGAAATGTTGTCTAAAACAAAAAGAATGATGCATTTTAGTGGCTGGATCTGGTTTTATCACATTCTGAATTGAACGTTGAAAATGAGCTTTTCAGAGCCAGCAGAGGTCAAAATAAGCAGTAATGCAAACTCAGTCAGAGACATAGATTTTCACTTGCAACTTGCTTTAACATGTTTAACAGTGCAAAAAAAATGTTGTCTAAAACAAAAAGAATGATGCATTTTAGTGGCTGGATCTGGTTTTATCACATTCTGAATTGAACGTTGAAAATGAGCTTTTCAGAGCCAGCAGAGGTCAAAATAAGCAGTAATGCAAACTCAGTCATAGACATAGATTTTCACTTGCAACTTGCTTTAACATGTTTAACAGTGCATGAAATGTTGTCTAAAACAAAAAGAAAATGCTTTTTAGTGGCTGGATCTGGTTTTATCACATTCTGAATTGAACGTTGAAAATGAGCTTTTCAGAGCCAGCAGAGGTCAAAATAAGCAGTAATGCAAACTCAGTCAGAGACATAGATTTTCACTTGCAACTTTCTTTAACATATTTAACAGTGCATGAAATGTTGTCTAAAACAAAAAGAATGATGCATTTTAGTGGCTGGAACTGGTTTTATCACATTCTGAATTGAACGTTAAAAATGAGCTTTTCAGAGCCAGCAGAGTTCAAAATAAGCAGTAATGCAAACTCAGTCATAGACATAGATTTTCACTTGCAACTTTCTTAAACATATTTAACAGTGCATGAAATGTTGTCTAAAACAAAAAGAATGATGCATTTTAGTGGCTGGATCTGGTTTTATCACATTCTGAATTGAACGTTGAAAATGAGCTTTTCAGAGCCCCAGCAGAGGTCAAAATAAGCAGTAATGCAAACTCTGTCATAGACATAGATTTTCACTTGCAACTTTCTTAAACATATTTAACAGTGCATGAAATGTTGTCTAAAACAAAAAGAATGATGCATTTTAGTGGCTGGATTTGGTTTTATCACATTCTGAATTGAACGTTGAAAATGAGCTTTTCAGAGCAAGCAGAGGTCAAAATAAGCAGTAATGCAAACTCAGTCATAGACATAGATTTTCACTTGCAACTTTCTTAAACATATTTAACAGTGCAAAAAATGTTGTCTAAAACAAAAAAAAATGATGCATTTTAGTGGCTGGATCTGGTTTTATCACATTCTGAATTGAACGTTGAAAATGAGCTTTTCAGAGCCAGCAGAGGTCAAAATAAGCAGTAATGCAAACTCAGTCAGAGACATAGATTTTCACTTGCAACTTTCTTTAACATGTTTAACAGTGCATGAAATGTTGTCTAAAACAAAAATAAAATGCTTTTTAGTGGCTGGATCTGGTTTTATCACATTCTGAATTGAACGTTGAAAATGAGCTTTTCAGAGCCAGCAGAGGTCAAAATAAGCAGTAATGCAAACTCAGTCATAGACATAGATTTTCACTTGCAACTTTCTTAAACATATTTAACAGTGCATGAAATGTTGTCTAAAACAAAAAGAATGATGCATTTTAGTGGCTGGATCTGGTTTTATCACATTCTGAATTGAACGTTGAAAATGAGCTTTTCAGAGCCAGCAGAGGTCAAAATAAGCAGTAATGCAAACTCAGTCATAGACATAGATTTTCACTTGCAACTTGCTTTAACATGTTTAACAGTGCATGGAATGTTGTCTAAAACAAAAATAAAATGCTTTTTTGTGGCTGGATCTGGTTTTATCAAATTCTGAATTGAACGTTGAAAATGAGCTTTTCAGAGCCAGCAGAGGTCAAAATAAGCAGTAATGCAAACTCAGTCATAGACATAGATTTTCACTTGCAACTTGCTTTAACATGTTTAACAGTGCATGAAATGTTGTCTAAAACAAAAAGAATGATGCATTTTAGTAGCTGGATCTGGTTTTATCACATTCTGAATTGAACGTTGAAAATGAGCTTTTCAGAGCCAGCAGAGGTCAAAATAAGCAGTAATGCAAACTCAGTCATAGACATAGATTTTCACTTGCAACTTGCTTTAACATGTTTAACAGTGCATGGAATGTTGTCTAAAACAAAAATAAAATGCTTTTTAGTGGCTGGATCTGGTTTTATCACATTCTGAATTGAACGTTGAAAATGAGCTTTTCAGAGCCAGCAGAGGTCAAAATAAGCAGTAATGCAAACTCAGTCATAGACAGATTTTCACTTGCAACTTTCTTAAACATATTTAACATTGCATGAAATGTTGTCTAAAACAAAAAGAATTATGCATTTTAGTGGCTGGATCTGGTTTTATCACATTCTGAATTGAACGTTGAAAATGAGCTTTTCAGAGCAAGCATAGGTCAAAATAAGCAGTAATGCAAACTCAGTCATAGACATAGATTTTCACTTGCAACTTTCTTAAACATATTTAACAGTGCAAAAAATGTTGTCTAAAACAAAAAGAATGATGCATTTTAGTGGCTGGATCTGGTTTTATCACATTCTGAATTGAACGTTGAAAATGAGCTTTTCAGAGCCAGCAGAGGTCAAAATAAGCAGTAATGCAAACTCAGTCAGGGACATAGATTTTCACTTGCAACTTTCTTTAACATGTTTAACAGTGCATGAAATGTTGTCTAAAACAAAAATAAAATGCTTTTTAGTGGCTGGATCTGGTTTTATCACATTCTGAATTGAACGTTGAAAATGAGCTTTTCAGAGCCAGCAGAGGTCAAAATAAGCAGTAATGCAAACTCAGTCATAGACATAGATTTTCACTTGCAACTTTCTTAAACATATTTAACAGTGCATGAAATGTTGTCTAAAACAAAAAGAATGATGCATTTTAGTGGCTGGATCTGGTTTTATCACATTCTGAATTGAACGTTGAAAATGAGCTTTTCAGAGCCAGCAGAGGTCAAAATAAGCAGTAATGCAAACTCAGTCATAGACATAGATTTTCACTTGCAACTTGCTTTAACATGTTTAACAGTGCATGGAATGTTGTCTAAAACAAAAATAAAATGCTTTTTTGTGGCTGGATCTGGTTTTATCAAATTCTGAATTGAACGTTGAAAATGAGCTTTTCAGAGCCAGCAGAGGTCAAAATAAGCAGTAATGCAAACTCAGTCATAGACATAGATTTTCACTTGCAACTTGCTTTAACATGTTTAACAGTGCATGAAATGTTGTCTAAAACAAAAAGAATGATGCATTTTAGTAGCTGGATCTGGTTTTATCACATTCTGAATTGAACGTTGAAAATGAGCTTTTCAGAGCCAGCAGAGGTCAAAATAAGCAGTAATGCAAACTCAGTCAGAGACATAGATTTTCACTTGCAACTTTCTTAAACATATTTAACAGTGCATGAAATGTTGTCTAAAACAAAAAGAATGTTGCATTTTAGTAGCTGGATCTGGTTTTATCACATTCTGAATTGAACGTTGAAAATGAGCTTTTCAGAGCCAGCAGAGGTCAAAATAAGCAGTAATGCAAACTCAGTCATAGACATAGATTTTCACTTGCAACTTGCTTTAACATGTTTAACAGTGCATGAAATGTTGTCTAAAACAAAAAGAAAATGCTTTTTAGTGGCTGGATCTGGTTTTATTACATTCTGAATTGAACGTTGAAAATGAGCTTTTCAGAGCCAGCAGAGGTCAAAATAAGCAGTAATGCAAACTCAGTCATAGACATAGATTTTCACTTGCAACTTTCCTAAACATATTTAACAGTGCAAGAAATGTTGTCTAAAACAAAAAGAATGATGCATTTTAGTGGCTGGATCTGGTTTTATCACATTCTGAATTGAACGTTGAAAATGAGCTTTTCAGAGCCAGCAGAGGTCAAAATAAGCAGTAATGCAAACTCAGTCATAGACATAGATTTTCACTTGCAACTTGCTTTAATATGTTTAACAGTGCATGAAATGTTGTCTAAAACAAAAAGAAAATGCTTTTTAGTGGCTGGATCTGGTTTTATCACATTCTGAATTGAACGTTGAAAATGAGCTTTTCAGAGCCAGCAGAGGTCAAAATAAGCAGTAATGCAAACTCAGTCATAGACATAGATTTTCACTTGCAACTTTCTAAAACATATTTAACAGTGCATGAAATGTTGTCTAAAACAAAAAGAATGATGCATTTTAGTGGCTGGATCTGGTTTTATCACATTCTGAATTGAACGTTGAAAATGAGCTTTTCAGAGCCAGCAGAGGTCAAAATAAGCAGTAATGCAAACTCAGTCAGAGACATAGATTTTCACTTGCAACTTGCTTTAACATGTTTAACAGTGCAAAAAAAATGTTGTCTAAAACAAAAAGAATGATGCATTTTAGTGGCTGGATCTGGTTTTATCACATTCTGAATTGAACGTTGAAAATGAGCTTTTCAGAGCCAGCAGAGGTCAAAATAAGCAGTAATGCAAACTCAGTCATAGACATAGATTTTCACTTGCAACTTGCTTTAACATGTTTAACAGTGCATGAAATGTTGTCTAAAACAAAAAGAAAATGCTTTTTAGTGGCTGGATCTGGTTTTATCACATTCTGAATTGAACGTTGAAAATGAGCTTTTCAGAGCCAGCAGAGGTCAAAATAAGCAGTAATGCAAACTCAGTCAGAGACATAGATTTTCACTTGCAACTTTCTTTAACATATTTAACAGTGCATGAAATGTTGTCTAAAACAAAAAGAATGATGCATTTTAGTGGCTGGAACTGGTTTTATCACATTCTGAATTGAACGTTAAAAATGAGCTTTTCAGAGCCAGCAGAGTTCAAAATAAGCAGTAATGCAAACTCAGTCATAGACATAGATTTTCACTTGCAACTTTCTTAAACATATTTAACAGTGCATGAAATGTTGTCTAAAACAAAAAGAATGATGCATTTTAGTGGCTGGATCTGGTTTTATCACATTCTGAATTGAACGTTGAAAATGAGCTTTTCAGAGCCAGCAGAGGTCAAAATAAGCAGTAATGCAAACTCAGTCAGAGACATAGATTTTCACTTGCAACTTTCTAAAACATATTTAACAGTGCATGAAATGTTGTCGAAAACAAAAAGAATGATGCATTTTAGTGGCTGGATCTGGTTTTATCACATTCTGAATTGAACGTTAAAAATGAGCTTTTCAGAGCCAGCAGAGTTCAAAATAAGCAGTAATGCAAACTCAGTCATAGACATAGATTTTCACTTGCAACTTTCTTAAACATATTTAACAGTGCATGAAATGTTGTCTAAAACAAAAAGAATGATGCATTTTAGTGGCTGGATCTGGTTTTATCACATTCTGAATTGAACGTTGAAAATGAGCTTTTCAGAGCCCCAGCAGAGGTCAAAATAAGCAGTAATGCAAACTCTGTCATAGACATAGATTTTCACTTGCAACTTTTATTTAAACATATTTAACAGTGCATGAAATGTTGTCTAAAACAAAAAGAATGATGCATTTTAGTGGCTGGATCTGGTTTTATCACATTCTGAATTGAACGTTGAAAATGAGCTTTTCAGAGCCAGCAGAGGTCAAAATAAGCAGTAATGCAAACTCAGTCAGAGACATAGATTTTCACTTGCAACTTGCTTTAACATGTTTAACAGTGCATGAAATGTTGTCTAAAACAAAAAGAAAATGCTTTTTAGTGGCTGGATCTGGTTTTATCACATTCTGAATTGAACGTTGAAAATGAGCTTTTCAGAGCCAGCAGAGGTCAAAATAAGCAGTAATGCAAACTCAGTCATAGACATTGATTTTCACTTGCAACTTTCTTAAACATATTTAACAGTGCATGAAATGTTGTCTAAAACAAAAGAATGATGCATTTTAGTGGCTGGATCTGGTTTTATCACATTCTGAATTGAACGTTGAAAATGAGCTTTTCAGAGCCAGCAGAGGTCAAAATAAGCAGTAATGCAAACTCAGTCATAGACATAGATTTTCACTTGCAACTTGCTTTAACATGTTTAACAGTGCATGAAATGTTGTCTAAAACAAAAAGAATGATGCATTTTAGTAGCTGGATCTGGTTTTATCACATTCTGAATTGAACGTTGAAAATGAGCTTTTCAGAGCCAGCAGAGGTCAAAATAAGCAGTAATGCAAACTCAGTCAGAGACATAGATTTTCACTTGCAACTTTCTTAAACATATTTAACAGTGCATGAAATGTTGTCTAAAACAAAAAGAATGTTGCATTTTAGTAGCTGGATCTGGTTTTATCACATTCTGAATTGAACGTTGAAAATGAGCTTTTCAGAGCCAGCAGAGGTCAAAATAAGCAGTAATGCAAACTCAGTCATAGACATAGATTTTCACTTGCAACTTGCTTTAACATGTTTAACAGTGCATGAAATGTTGTCTAAAACAAAAAGAAAATGCTTTTTAGTGGCTGGATCTGGTTTTATTACATTCTGAATTGAACGTTGAAAATGAGCTTTTCAGAGCCAGCAGAGGTCAAAATAAGCAGTAATGCAAACTCAGTCATAGACATAGATTTTCACTTGCAACTTTCCTAAACATATTTAACAGTGCAAGAAATGTTGTCTAAAACAAAAAGAATGATGCATTTTAGTGGCTGGATCTGGTTTTATCACATTCTGAATTGAACGTTGAAAATGAGCTTTTCAGAGCCAGCAGAGGTCAAAATAAGCAGTAATGCAAACTCAGTCATAGACATAGATTTTCACTTGCAACTTGCTTTAATATGTTTAACAGTGCATGAAATGTTGTCTAAAACAAAAAGAAAATGCTTTTTAGTGGCTGGATCTGGTTTTATCACATTCTGTATTGAACGTTGAAAATGAGCTTTTCAGAGCCAGCAGAGGTCAAAATAAGCAGTAATGCAAACTCAGTCATAGACATAGATTTTCACTTGCAACTTTCTAAAACATATTTAACAGTGCATGAAATGTTGTCTAAAACAAAAAGAATGATGCATTTTAGTGGCTGGATCTGGTTTTATCACATTCTGAATTGAACGTTGAAAATGAGCTTTTCAGAGCCAGCAGAGGTCAAAATAAGCAGTAATGCAAACTCAGTCAGAGACATAGATTTTCACTTGCAACTTGCTTTAACATGTTTAACAGTGCAAAAAAAAATGTTGTCTAAAACAAAAAGAATGATGCATTTTAGTGGCTGGATCTGGTTTTATCACATTCTGAATTGAACGTTGAAAATGAGCTTTTCAGAGCCAGCAGAGGTCAAAATAAGCAGTAATGCAAACTCAGTCATAGACATAGATTTTCACTTGCAACTTGCTTTAACATGTTTAACAGTGCATGAAATGTTGTCTAAAACAAAAAGAAAATGCTTTTTAGTGGCTGGATCTGGTTTTATCACATTCTGAATTGAACGTTGAAAATGAGCTTTTCAGAGCCAGCAGAGGTCAAAATAAGCAGTAATGCAAACTCAGTCAGAGACATAGATTTTCACTTGCAACTTTCTTTAACATATTTAACAGTGCATGAAATGTTGTCTAAAACAAAAAGAATGATGCATTTTAGTGGCTGGAACTGGTTTTATCACATTCTGAATTGAACGTTAAAAATGAGCTTTTCAGAGCCAGCAGAGTTCAAAATAAGCAGTAATGCAAACTCAGTCATAGACATAGATTTTCACTTGCAACTTTCTTAAACATATTTAACAGTGCATGAAATGTTGTCTAAAACAAAAAGAATGATGCATTTTAGTGGCTGGATCTGGTTTTATCACATTCTGAATTGAACGTTGAAAATGAGCTTTTCAGAGCCCCAGCAGAGGTCAAAATAAGCAGTAATGCAAACTCTGTCATAGACATAGATTTTCACTTGCAACTTTCTTAAACATATTTAACAGTGCATGAAATGTTGTCTAAAACAAAAAGAATGATGCATTTTAGTGGCTGGATCTGGTTTTATCACATTCTGAATTGAACGTTGAAAATGAGCTTTTCAGAGCCAGCAGAGGTCAAAATAAGCAGTAATGCAAACTCAGTCAGAGACATAGATTTTCACTTGCAACTTTCTAAAACATATTTAACAGTGCATGAAATGTTGTCGAAAACAAAAAGAATGATGCATTTTAGTGGCTGGATCTGGTTTTATCACATTCTGAATTGAACGTTAAAAATGAGCTTTTCAGAGCCAGCAGAGTTCAAAATAAGCAGTAATGCAAACTCAGTCATAGACATAGATTTTCACTTGCAACTTTCTTAAACATATTTAACAGTGCATGAAATGTTGTCTAAAACAAAAAGAATGATGCATTTTAGTGGCTGGATCTGGTTTTATCACATTCTGAATTGAACGTTGAAAATGAGCTTTTCAGAGCCCCAGCAGAGGTCAAAATAAGCAGTAATGCAAACTCTGTCATAGACATAGATTTTCACTTGCAACTTTTATTTAAACATATTTAACAGTGCATGAAATGTTGTCTAAAACAAAAAGAATGATGCATTTTAGTGGCTGGATCTGGTTTTATCACATTCTGAATTGAACGTTGAAAATGAGCTTTTCAGAGCCAGCAGAGGTCAAAATAAGCAGTAATGCAAACTCAGTCAGAGACATAGATTTTCACTTGCAACTTGCTTTAACATGTTTAACAGTGCATGAAATGTTGTCTAAAACAAAAAGAAA
This sequence comes from Danio rerio, assembly GCF_052040795.2. Lineage (NCBI taxonomy): Eukaryota > Metazoa > Chordata > Actinopteri > Cypriniformes > Danionidae > Danio > Danio rerio. The sequence goes on along the minus strand of NC_141034.1, from coordinate 15,478,019 downwards.
ATGCTTTTTAGTGGCTGGATCTGGTTTTATCACATTCTGAATTGAACGTTGAAAATGAGCTTTTCAGAGCCAGCAGAGGTCAAAATAAGCAGTAATGCAAACTCAGTCATAGACATTGATTTTCACTTGCAACTTTCTTAAACATATTTAACAGTGCATGAAATGTTGTCTAAAACAAAAGAATGATGCATTTTAGTGGCTGGATCTGGTTTTATCACATTCTGAATTGAACGTTGAAAATGAGCTTTTCAGAGCCAGCAGAGGTCAAAATAAGCAGTAATGCAAACTCAGTCATAGACATAGATTTTCACTTGCAACTTGCTTTAACATGTTTAACAGTGCATGAAATGTTGTCTAAAACAAAAAGAAAATGCTTTTTAGTGGCTGGATCTGGTTTTATCACATTCTGAATTGAACGTTGAAAATGAGCTTTTCAGAGCCAGCAGAGGTCAAAATAAGCAGTAATGCAAACTCAGTCATAGACATAGATTTTCACTTGCAACTTGCTTTAACATGTTTAACAGTGCATGAAATGTTGTCTAAAACAAAAAGAAAATGCTTTTTAGTGGCTGGATCTGGTTTTATCACATTCTGAATTGAACGTTGAAAATGAGCTTTTCAGAGCCAGCAGAGGTCAAAATAAGCAGTAATGCAAACTCAGTCAGAGACATAGATTTTCACTTGCAACTTTCTTTAACATATTTAACAGTGCATGAAATGTTGTCTAAAACAAAAAGAATGATGCATTTTAGTGGCTGGAACTGGTTTTATCACATTCTGAATTGAACGTTAAAAATGAGCTTTTCAGAGCCAGCAGAGTTCAAAATAAGCAGTAATGCAAACTCAGTCATAGACATAGATTTTCACTTGCAACTTTCTTAAACATATTTAACAGTGCATGAAATGTTGTCTAAAACAAAAAGAATGATGCATTTTAGTGGCTGGATCTGGTTTTATCACATTCTGAATTGAACGTTGAAAATGAGCTTTTCAGAGCCCCAGCAGAGGTCAAAATAAGCAGTAATGCAAACTCTGTCATAGACATAGATTTTCACTTGCAACTTTCTTAAACATATTTAACAGTGCATGAAATGTTGTCTAAAACAAAAAGAATGATGCATTTTAGTGGCTGGATCTGGTTTTATCACATTCTGAATTGAACGTTGAAAATGAGCTTTTCAGAGCCAGCAGAGGTCAAAATAAGCAGTAATGCAAACTCAGTCAGAGACATAGATTTTCACTTGCAACTTTCTAAAACATATTTAACAGTGCATGAAATGTTGTCTAAAAAAAAAAGAATGATGCATTTTAGTGGCTGGATCTGGTTTTATCACATTCTGAATTGAACGTTAAAAATGAGCTTTTCAGAGCCAGCAGAGTTCAAAATAAGCAGTAATGCAAACTCAGTCATAGACATAGATTTTCACTTGCAACTTTCTTAAACATATTTAACAGTGCATGAAATGTTGTCTAAAACAAAAAGAATGATGCATTTTAGTGGCTGGATCTGGTTTTATCACATTCTGAATTGAACGTTGAAAATGAGCTTTTCAGAGCCCCAGCAGAGGTCAAAATAAGCAGTAATGCAAACTCTGTCATAGACATAGATTTTCACTTGCAACTTTCTTAAACATATTTAACAGTGCATGAAATGTTGTCTAAAACAAAAAGAATGATGCATTTTAGTGGCTGGATCTGGTTTTATCACATTCTGAATTGAACGTTGAAAATGAGCTTTTCAGAGCCAGCAGAGGTCAAAATAAGCAGTAATGCAAACTCAGTCAGAGACATAGATTTTCACTTGCAACTTGCTTTAACATGTTTAACAGTGCATGAAATGTTGTCTAAAACAAAAAGAATGATGCATTTTAGTAGCTGGATCTGGTTTTATCACATTCTGAATTGAACGTTGAAAATGAGCTTTTCAGAGCCAGCAGAGGTCAAAATAAGCAGTAATGCAAACTCAGTCATAGACATAGATTTTCACTTGCAACTTGCTTTAACATGTTTAACAGTGCATGAAATGTTGTCTAAAACAAAAAGAAAATGCTTTTTAGTGGCTGGATCTGGTTTTATCACATTCTGAATTGAACGTTGAAAATGAGCTTTTCAGAGCCAGCAGAGGTCAAAATAAGCAGTAATGCAAACTCAGTCATAGACATTGATTTTCACTTGCAACTTTCTTAAACATATTTAACAGTGCATGAAATGTTGTCTAAAACAAAAAGAATGATGCATTTTAGTGGCTGGATCTGGTTTTATCACATTCTGAATTGAACGTTGAAAATGAGCTTTTCAGAGCCAGCAGAGGTCAAAATAAGCAGTAATGCAAACTCAGTCATAGACATAGATTTTCACTTGCAACTTGCTTTAACATGTTTAACAGTGCATGAAATGTTGTCTAAAACAAAAAGAAAATGCTTTTTAGTGGCTGGATCTGGTTTTATCACATTCTGAATTGAACGTTGAAAATGAGCTTTTCAGAGCCAGCAGAGGTCAAAATAAGCAGTAATGCAAACTCAGTCATAGACATTGATTTTCACTTGCAACTTTCTTAAACATATTTAACAGTGCATGAAATGTTGTCTAAAACAAAAAGAATGATGCATTTTAGTGGCTGGATCTGGTTTCATCACATTCTGAATTGAACGTTGAAAATGAGCTTTTCAGAGCCAGCAGAGGTCAAAATAAGCAGTAATGCAAACTCAGTCAGAGACATAGATTTTCACTTGCAACTTGCTTTAACATGTTTAACAGTGCATGAAATGTTGTCTAAAACAAAAAGAATGATGCATTTTAGTAGCTGGATCTGGTTTTATCACATTCTGAATTGAACGTTGAAAATGAGCTTTTCAGAGCCAGCAGAGGTCAAAATAAGCAGTAATGCAAACTCAGTCATAGACATAGATTTTCACTTGCAACTTGCTTTAACATGTTTAACAGTGCATGGAATGTTGTCTAAAACAAAAATAAAATGCTTTTTAGTGGCTGGATCTGGTTTTATCACATTCTGAATTGAACGTTGAAAATGAGCTTTTCAGAGCCAGCAGAGGTCAAAATAAGCAGTAATGCAAACTCAGTCATAGACATAGATTTTCACTTGAAACTTTCTTAAACATATTTAACAGTGCATGAAATGTTGTCTAAAACAAAAAGAATGATGCATTTTAGTGGCTTGATCTGGTTTTATCACATTCTGAATTGAACGTTGAAAATGAGCTTTTCAGAGCCAGCAGAGGTCAAAATAAGCAGTAATGCAAACTCAGTCAGAGACATAGATTTTCACTTGCAACTTGCTTTAACATGTTTAACAGTGCAAAAAAATGTTGTCTAAAACAAAAAGAATGATGCATTTTAGTGGCTGGATCTGGTTTTATCACATTCTGAATTGAACTTTAAAAATGAGCTTTTCAGAGCCAGCAGAGGTCAAAATAAGCAGTAATGCAAACTCAGTCAGAGACATAGATTTTCACTTGCAACTTTCTTAAACATATTTAACAGTGCATGAAATGTTGTCTAAAACAAAAAGAAAATGCTTTTTAGTGGCTGGATCTGGTTTTATCACATTCTGAATTGAACGTTGAAAATGAGCTTTTCAGAGCCCCAGCAGAGGTCAAAATAAGCAGTAATGCAAACTCAGTCAGAGACATAGATTTTCACTTGCAACTTGCTTTAACATGTTTAACAGTGCATGAAATGTTGTCTAAAACAAAAAGAATGATGCATTTTAGTAGCTGGATCTGGTTTTATCACATTCTGAATTGAACGTTGAAAATGAGCTTTTCAGAGCCAGCAGAGGTCAAAATAAGCAGTAATGCAAACTCAGTCAGAGACATAGATTTTCACTTGCAACTTTCTTAAACATATTTAACAGTGCATGAAATGTTGTCTAAAACAAAAAGAAAATGTTTTTTAGTGGCTGGATCTGGTTTTATTACATTCTGAATTGAACGTTGAAAATGAGCTTTTCAGAGCCCCAGCAGAGGTCAAAATAAGCAGTAATGCAAACTCAGTCATAGACAGATTTTCACTTGCAACTTTCTTAAACATATTTAACAGTGCATGAAATGTTGTCTAAAACAAAAAGAATGATGCATTTTAGTGGCTGGATCTGGTTTTATCACATTCTGAATTGAACGTTGAAAATGAGCTTTTCAGAGCCAGCAGAGGTCAAAATAAGCAGTAATGCAAACTCAGTCAGAGACATAGATTTTCACTTGCAACTTGCTTTAACATGTTTAACAGTGCATGAAATGTTGTCTAAAACAAAAAGAAAATGCTTTTTAGTGGCTGGATCTGGTTTTATCACATTCTGAATTGAACGTTGAAAATGAGCTTTTCAGAGCCAGCAGAGGTCAAAATAAGCAGTAATGCAAACTCAGTCATAGACATAGATTTTCACTTGCAACTTTCTTAAACATATTTAACAGTGCATGAAATGTTGTCTAAAACAAAAAGAATGATGCATTTTAGTGGCTGGATCTGGTTTTATCACATTCTGAATTGAACGTTGAAAATGAGTTTTTTAGAGCAAGCAGAGGTCAAAATAAGCAGTAATGCAAACTCAGTCATAGACATAGATTTTCACTTGCAACTTTCTTAAACATATTTAACAGTGCAAAAAATGTTGTCTAAAACAAAAAGAATGATGCATTTTAGTGGCTGGATCTGGTTTTATCACATTCTGAATTGAACGTTGAAAATGAGCTTTTCAGAGCCAGCAGAGGTCAAAATAAGCAGTAATGCAAACTCAGTCAGAGACATAGATTTTCACTTGCAACTTTCTTTAACATGTTTAACAGTGCATGAAATGTTGTCTAAAACAAAAAGAAAATGCTTTTTAGTGGCTGGATCTGGTTTTATCACATTCTGAATTGAACGTTGAAAATGAGCTTTTCAGAGCCAGCAGAGGTCAAAATAAGCAGTTATGCAAACTCAGTCATAGACATAGATTTTCACTTGCAACTTTCCTAAACATATTTAACAGTGCAAGAAATGTTGTCTAAAACAAAAAGAATGATGCATTTTAGTGGCTGGATCTGGTTTTATCACATTCTGAATTGAACGTTGAAAATGAGCTTTTCAGAGCCAGCAGAGGTCAAAATAAGAAGTAATGCAAACTCAGTCATAGACATAGATTTTCACTTGCAACTTGCTTTAAAATGTTTAACAGTGCATGAAATGTTGTCTAAAACAAAAAGAATGATGCATTTTAGTGGCTGGATCTGGTTTTATCACATTCTGAATTGAACGTTGAAAATGAGCTTTTCAGAGCCAGCAGAGGTCAAAATAAGCAGTAATGCAAACTCAGTCAGAGACATAGATTTTCACTTGCAACTTGCTTTAACATGTTTAACAGTGCAAAAAAAATGTTGTCTAAAACAAAAAGAATGATGCATTTTAGTGGCTGGATCTGGTTTTATCACATTCTGAATTGAACGTTGAAAATGAGCTTTTCAGAGCCAGCAGAGGTCAAAATAAGCAGTAATGCAAACTCAGTCATAGACATAGATTTTCACTTGCAACTTGCTTTAACATGTTTAACAGTGCATGAAATGTTGTCTAAAACAAAAAGAAAATGCTTTTTAGTGGCTGGATCTGGTTTTATCACATTCTGAATTGAACGTTGAAAATGAGCTTTTCAGAGCCAGCAGAGGTCAAAATAAGCAGTAATGCAAACTCAGTCAGAGACATAGATTTTCACTTGCAACTTTCTTTAACATATTTAACAGTGCATGAAATGTTGTCTAAAACAAAAAGAATGATGCATTTTAGTGGCTGGAACTGGTTTTATCACATTCTGAATTGAACGTTAAAAATGAGCTTTTCAGAGCCAGCAGAGTTCAAAATAAGCAGTAATGCAAACTCAGTCATAGACATAGATTTTCACTTGCAACTTTCTTAAACATATTTAACAGTGCATGAAATGTTGTCTAAAACAAAAAGAATGATGCATTTTAGTAGCTGGATCTGGTTTTATCACATTCTGAATTGAACGTTGAAAATGAGCTTTTCAGAGCCAGCAGAGGTCAAAATAAGCAGTAATGCAAACTCAGTCATAGACATAGATTTTCACTTGCAACTTGCTTTAACATGTTTAACAGTGCATGAAATGTTGTCTAAAACAAAAAGAAAATGCTTTTTAGTGGCTGGATCTGGTTTTATCACATTCTGAATTGAACGTTGAAAATGAGCTTTTCAGAGCCAGCAGAGGTCAAAATAAGCAGTAATGCAAACTCAGTCATAGACATAGATTTTCACTTGCAACTTTCTTAAACATATTTAACAGTGCATGAAATGTTGTCTAAAACAAAAAGAATGATGCATTTTAGTGGCTGGATCTGGTTTTATCACATTCTGAATTGAACGTTGAAAATGAGCTTTTCAGAGCCAGCAGAGGTCAAAATAAGCAGTAATGCAAACTCAGTCATAGACATAGATTTTCACTTGCAACTTGCTTTAACATGTTTAACAGTGCATGAAATGTTGTCTAAAACAAAAAGAAAATGCTTTTTAGTGGCTGGATCTGGTTTTATCACATTCTGAATTGAACGTTGAAAATGAGCTTTTCAGAGCCAGCAGAGGTCAAAATAAGCAGTAATGCAAACTCAGTCATAGACATTGATTTTCACTTGCAACTTTCTTAAACATATTTAACAGTGCATGAAATGTTGTCTAAAACAAAAAGAATGATGCATTTTAGTGGCTGGATCTGGTTTCATCACATTCTGAATTGAACGTTGAAAATGAGCTTTTCAGAGCCAGCAGAGGTCAAAATAAGCAGTAATGCAAACTCAGTCAGAGACATAGATTTTCACTTGCAACTTGCTTTAACATGTTTAACAGTGCATGAAATGTTGTCTAAAACAAAAAGAATGATGCATTTTAGTAGCTGGATCTGGTTTTATCACATTCTGAATTGAACGTTGAAAATGAGCTTTTCAGAGCCAGCAGAGGTCAAAATAAGCAGTAATGCAAACTCAGTCATAGACATAGATTTTCACTTGCAACTTGCTTTAACATGTTTAACAGTGCATGGAATGTTGTCTAAAACAAAAATAAAATGCTTTTTAGTGGCTGGATCTGGTTTTATCACATTCTGAATTGAACGTTGAAAATGAGCTTTTCAGAGCCAGCAGAGGTCAAAATAAGCAGTAATGCAAACTCAGTCATAGACATAGATTTTCACTTGAAACTTGCTTTAACATGTTTAACAGTGCAAAAAAATGTTGTCTAAAACAAAAAGAATAATGCATTTTAGTGGCTGGATCTGGTTTTATCACATTCTGAATTGAACTTTAAAAATGAGCTTTTCAGAGCCAGCAGAGGTCAAAATAAGCAGTAATGCAAACTCAGTCAGAGACATAGATTTTCACTTGCAACTTTCTTAAACATAATTAACAGTGCATGAAATGTTGTCTAAAACAAAAAGAAAATGCTTTTTAGTGGCTCAGTCACTTGCAACTTGCTTTAACATGTTTAACAGTGCATGAAATGTTGTCTAAAACAAAAAGAAAATGCTTTTTAGTGGCTGGATCTGGTTTTATCACATAAAACCAGTGATAAAGCTGGTTTTGTGGTTTAGTGGCTGGATCTGGTTTTATCACATTCTGAATTGAACGTTGAAAATGAGCTTTTCAGAGCCAGCAGAGGTCAAAATAAGCAGTAATGCAAACTCAGTCAGAGACATAGATTTTCACTTGCAACTTTCTTTAACATATTTAACAGTGCATGAAATGTTGTCTAAAACAAAAAGAATGATGCATTTTAGTGGCTGGAACTGGTTTTATCACATTCTGAATTGAACGTTAAAAATGAGCTTTTCAGAGCCAGCAGAGTTCAAAATAAGCAGTAATGCAAACTCAGTCATAGACATAGATTTTCACTTGCAACTTTCTTAAACATATTTAACAGTGCATGAAATGTTGTCTAAAACAAAAAGAATGATGCATTTTAGTGGCTGGATCTGGTTTTATCACATTCTGAATTGAACGTTGAAAATGAGCTTTTCAGAGCCAGCAGAGGTCAAAATAAGCAGTAATGCAAACTCAGTCAGAGACATAGATTTTCACTTGCAACTTTCTTAAACATATTTAACAGTGCATGAAATGTTGTCTAAAACAAAAAGAAAATGCTTTTTAGTGGCTGGATCTGGTTTTATCACATTCTGAATTGAACGTTGAAAATGAGCTTTTCAGAGCCCCAGCAGAGGTCAAAATAAGCAGTAATGCAAACTCAGTCATAGACAGATTTTCACTTGCAACTTTCTTAAACATATTTAACAGTGCATGAAATGTTGTCTAAAACAAAAAGAATGATGCATTTTAGTGGCTGGATCTGGTTTTATCACATTCTGAATTGAACGTTGAAAATGAGCTTTTCAGAGCCAGCAGAGGTCAAAATAAGCAGTAATGCAAACTCAGTCATAGACATAGATTTTCACTTGCAACTTGCTTTAACATGTTTAACAGTGCATGAAATGTTGTCTAAAACAAAAAGAAAATGCTTTTTAGTGGCTGGATCTGGTTTTATCACATTCTGAATTGAACGTTGAAAATGAGCTTTTCAGAGCCAGCAGAGGTCAAAATAAGCAGTAATGCAAACTCAGTCAGAGACATAGATTTTCACTTGCAACTTTCTTTAACATATTTAACAGTGCATGAAATGTTGTCTAAAACAAGAATGATGCATTTTAGTGGCTGGAACTGGTTTTATCACATTCTGAATTGAACGTTAAAAATGAGCTTTTCAGAGCCAGCAGAGTTCAAAATAAGCAGTAATGCAAACTCAGTCATAGACATAGATTTTCACTTGCAACTTTCTTAAACATATTTAACAGTGCATGAAATGTTGTCTAAAACAAAAAGAATGATGCATTTTAGTGGCTGGATCTGGTTTTATCACATTCTGAATTGAACATTGAAAATGAGCTTTTCAGAGCCCCAGCAGAGGTCAAAATAAGCAGTAATGCAAACTCTGTCATAGACATAAATTTTCACTTGCAACTTTCTTAAACATATTTAACAGTGCATAAAATGTTGTCTAAAACAAAAAGAATGATGCATTTTAGTGGCTGGATCTGGTTTTATCACATTCTGAATTGAACGTTGAAAATGAGCTTTTCAGAGCCAGCAGAGGTCAAAATAAGCAGTAATGCAAACTCAGTCAGAGACATAGATTTTCACTTGCAACTTTCTTTAACATGTTTAACAGTGCATGAAATGTTGTCTAAAACAAAAAGAAAATGCTTTTTAGTGGCTGGATCTGGTTCTATCACATTCTGAATTGAACGTTGAAAATGAGCTTTTCAGAGCCAGCAGAGGTCAAAATAAGCAGTAATGCAAACTCAGTCATAGACATAGATTTTCACTTGCAACTTTCCTAAACATATTTAACAGTGCAAGAAATGTTGTCTAAAACAAAAAGAATGATGCATTTTAGTGGCTGGATCTGGTTTTATCACATTCTGAATTGAACGTTGAAAATGAGCTTTTCAGAGCCAGCAGAGGTCAAAATAAGAAGTAATGCAAACTCAGTCATAGACATAGATTTTCACTTGCAACTTGCTTTAAAATGTTTAACAGTGCATGAAATGTTGTCTAAAACAAAAAGAATGATGCATTTTAGTGGCTGGATCTGGTTTTATCACATTCTGAATTGAACGTTGAAAATGAGCTTTTCAGAGCCAGCAGAGGTCAAAATAAGCAGTAATGCAAACTCAGTCAGAGACATAGATTTTCACTTGCAACTTGCTTTAACATGTTTAACAGTGCAAAAAAAATGTTGTCTAAAACAAAAAGAATGATGCATTTTAGTGGCTGGATCTGGTTTTATCACATTCTGAATTGAACGTTGAAAATGAGCTTTTCAGAGCCAGCAGAGGTCAAAATAAGCAGTAATGCAAACTCAGTCATAGACATAGATTTTCACTTGCAACTTGCTTTAACATGTTTAACAGTGCATGAAATGTTGTCTAAAACAAAAAGAAAATGCTTTTTAGTGGCTGGATCTGGTTTTATCACATTCTGAATTGAACGTTGAAAATGAGCTTTTCAGAGCCAGCAGAGGTCAAAATAAGCAGTAATGCAAACTCAGTCAGAGACATAGATTTTCACTTGCAACTTTCTTTAACATATTTAACAGTGCATGAAATGTTGTCTAAAACAAAAAGAATGATGCATTTTAGTGGCTGGAACTGGTTTTATCACATTCTGAATTGAACGTTAAAAATGAGCTTTTCAGAGCCAGCAGAGTTCAAAATAAGCAGTAATGCAAACTCAGTCATAGACATAGATTTTCACTTGCAACTTTCTTAAACATATTTAACAGTGCATGAAATGTTGTCTAAAACAAAAAGAATGATGCATTTTAGTGGCTGGATCTGGTTTTATCACATTCTGAATTGAACGTTGAAAATGAGCTTTTCAGAGCCAGCAGAGGTCAAAATAAGCAGTAATGCAAACTCAGTCAGAGACATAGATTTTCACTTGCAACTTGCTTTAACATGTTTAACAGTGCAAAAAAATGTTGTCTAAAACAAAAAGAATGATGCATTTTAGTGGCTGGATCTGGTTTTATCACATTCTGAATTGAACTTTAAAAATGAGCTTTTCAGAGCCAGCAGAGGTCAAAATAAGCAGTAATGCAAACTCAGTCAGAGACATAGATTTTCACTTGCAACTTTCTTAAACATATTTAACAGTGCATGAAATGTTGTCTAAAACAAAAAGAAAATGCTTTTTAGTGGCTGGATCTGGTTTTATCACATTCTGAATTGAACGTTGAAAATGAGCTTTTCAGAGCCCCAGCAGAGGTCAAAATAAGCAGTAATGCAAACTCAGTCATAGACAGATTTTCACTTGCAACTTTCTTAAACATATTTAACAGTGCATGAAATGTTGTCTAAAACAAAAAGAATGATGCATTTTAGTGGCTGGATCTGGTTTTATCACATTCTGAATTGAACGTTGAAAATGAGCTTTTCAGAGCCAGCAGAGGTCAAAATAAGCAGTAATGCAAACTCAGTCAGAGACATAGATTTTCACTTGCAACTTGCTTTAACATGTTTAACAGTGCAAAAAAAATGTTGTCTAAAACAAAAAGAATGATGCATTTTAGTGGCTGGATCTGGTTTTATCACATTCTGAATTGAACTTTAAAAATGAGCTTTTCAGAGCCAGCAGAGGTCAAAATAAGCAGTAATGCAAACTCAGTCAGAGACATAGATTTTCACTTGCAACTTTCTTAAACATATTTAACAGTGCATGAAATGTTGTCTAAAACAAAAAGAAAATGCTTTTTAGTGGCTGGATCTGGTTTTATCACATTCTGAATTGAACGTTGAAAATGAGCTTTTCAGAGCCCCAGCAGAGGTCAAAATAAGCAGTAATGCAAACTCAGTCATAGACAGATTTTCACTTGCAACTTTCTTAAACATATTTAACAGTGCATGAAATGTTGTCTAAAACAAAAAGAATGATGCATTTTAGTGGCTGGATCTGGTTTTATCACATTCTGAATTGAACGTTGAAAATGAGCTTTTCAGAGCCAGCAGAGGTCAAAATAAGCAGTAATGCAAACTCAGTCATAGACATAGATTTTCACTTGCAACTTGCTTTAACATGTTTAACAGTGCATGAAATGTTGTCTAAAACAAACAGAAAATGCTTTTTAGTGGCTGGATCTGGTTTTATCACATTCTGAATTGAACGTTGAAAATGAGCTTTTCAGAGCCAGCAGAGGTCAAAATAAGCAGTAATGCAAACTCATTCAGAGACATAGATTTTCACTTGCAACTTTCTTTAACATATTTAACAGTGCATGAAATGTTGTCTAAAACAAAAAGAATGATGCATTTTAGTGGCTGGAACTGGTTTTATCACATTCTGAATTGAACGTTAAAAATGAGCTTTTCAGAGCCAGCAGAGTTCAAAATAAGCAGTAATGCAAACTCAGTCATAGACATAGATTTTCACTTGCAACTTTCTTAAACATATTTAACAGTGCATGAAATGTTGTCTAAAACAAAAAGAATGATGCATTTTAGTGGCTGGATCTGGTTTTATCACATTCTGAATTGAACGTTGAAAATGAGCTTTTCAGAGCCCCAGCAGAGGTCAAAATAAGCAGTAATGCAAACTCTGTCATAGACATAGATTTTCACTTGCAACTTTCTTAAACATATTTAACAGTGCATAAAATGTTGTCTAAAACAAAAAGAATGATGCATTTTAGTGGCTGGATTTGGTTTTATCACATTCTGAATTGAACGTTGAAAATGAGCTTTTCAGAGCAAGCAGAGGTCAAAATAAGCAGTAATGCAAACTCAGTCATAGACATAGATTTTCACTTGCAACTTTCTTAAACATATTTAACAGTGCAAAAAATGTTGTCTAAAATAAAAAGAATGATGCATTTTAGTGGCTGGATCTGGTTTTATCACATTCTGAATTGAACGTTGAAAATTAGCTTTTCAGAGCCAGCAGAGGTCAAAATAAGCAGTAATGCAAACTCAGTCAGAGACATAGATTTTCACTTGCAGCTTTCTTTAACATGTTTAACAGTGCATGAAATGTTGTCTAAAACAAAAAGAAAATGCTTTTTAGTGGCTGGATCTGGTTTTATCACATTCTGAATTGAACGTTGAAAATGAGCTTTTCAGAGCCAGCAGAGGTCAAAATAAGCAGTAATGCAAACTCAGTCATAGACATAGATTTTCACTTGCAACTTTCCTAACATATTTAACAGTGCAAGAAATGTTGTCTAAAACAAAAAGAATGATGCATTTTAGTGGCTGGATCTGGTTTTATCACATTCTGAATTGAACGTTGAAAATGAGCTTTTCAGAGCCAGCAGAGGTCAAAATAAGAAGTAATGCAAACTCAGTCATAGACATAGATTTTCACTTGCAACTTGCTTTAAAATGTTTAACAGTGCATGAAATGTTGTCTAAAACAAAAAGAATGATGCAGTTTAGTGGCTGGATCTGGTTTTATCACATTCTGAATTGAACGTTGAAAATGAGCTTTTCAGAGCCAGCAGAGGTCAAAATAAGCAGTAATGCAAACTCAGTCAGAGACATAGATTTTCACTTGCAACTTGCTTTAACATGTTTAACAGTGCAAAAAAAATGTTGTCTAAAACAAAAAGAATGATGCATTTTAGTGGCTGGATCTGGTTTTATCACATTCTGAATTGAACGTTGAAAATGAGCTTTTCAGAGCCAGCAGAGGTCAAAATAAGCAGTAATGCAAACTCAGTCATAGACATAGATTTTCACTTGCAACTTGCTTTAACATGTTTAACAGTGCATGAAATGTTGTCTAAAACAAAAAGAAAATGCTTTTTAGTGGCTGGATCTGGTTTTATCACATTCTGAATTGAACGTTGAAAATGAGCTTTTCAGAGCCAGCAGAGGTCAAAATAAGCAGTAATGCAAACTCAGTCAGAGACATAGATTTTCACTTGCAACTTTCTTTAACATATTTAACAGTGCATGAAATGTTGTCTAAAACAAAAAGAATGATGCATTTTAGTGGCTGGAACTGGTTTTATCACATTCTGAATTGAACGTTAAAAATGAGCTTTTCAGAGCCAGCAGAGTTTAAAATAAGCAGTAATGCAAACTCAGTCATAGACATAGATTTTCACTTGCAACTTTCTTAAACATATTTAACAGTGCATGAAATGTTGTCTAAAACAAAAAGAAAATGCTTTTTAGTGGCTGGATCTGGTTTTATCACATTCTGAATTGAACGTTGAAAATGAGCTTTTCAGAGCCCCAGCAGAGGTCAAAATAAGCAGTAATGCAAACTCAGTCATAGACAGATTTTCACTTGCAACTTTCTTAAACATATTTAACAGTGCATGAAATGTTGTCTAAAACAAAAAGAATGATGCATTTTAGTGGCTGGATCTGGTTTTATCACATTCTGAATTGAACGTTGAAAATGAGCTTTTCAGAGCCAGCAGAGGTCAAAATAAGCAGTAATGCAAACTCAGTCATAGACATAGATTTTCACTTGCAACTTGCTTTAACATGTTTAACAGTGCATGAAATGTTGTCTAAAACAAAAAGAAAATGCTTTTTAGTGGCTGGATCTGGTTTTATCACATTCTGAATTGAACGTTGAAAATGAGCTTTTCAGAGCCAGCAGAGGTCAAAATAAGCAGTAATGCAAACTCATTCAGAGACATAGATTTTCACTTGCAACTTGCTTTAACATGTTTAACAGTGCAAAAAAAATGTTGTCTAAAACAAAAAGAATGATGCATTTTAGTGGCTGGATCTGGTTTTATCACATTCTGAATTGAACGTTGAAAATGAGCTTTTCAGAGCCAGCAGAGGTCAAAATAAGCAGTAATGCAAACTCAGTCATAGACATAGATTTTCACTTGCAACTTGCTTTAACATGTTTAACAGTGCATGAAATGTTGTCTAAAACAAAAAGAAAATGCTTTTTAGTGGCTGGATCTGGTTTTATCACATTCTGAATTGAACGTTGAAAATGAGCTTTTCAGAGCCAGCAGAGGTCAAAATAAGCAGTAATGCAAACTCAGTCAGAGACATAGATTTTCACTTGCAACTTTCTTTAACATATTTAACAGTGCATGAAATGTTGTCTAAAACAAAAAGAATGATGCATTTTAGTGGCTGGAACTGGTTTTATCACATTCTGAATTGAACGTTAAAAATGAGCTTTTCAGAGCCAGCAGAGTTTAAAATAAGCAGTAATGCAAACTCAGTCATAGACATAGATTTTCACTTGCAACTTTCTTAAACATATTTAACAGTGCATGAAATGTTGTCTAAAACAAAAAGAAAATGCTTTTTAGTGGCTGGATCTGGTTTTATCACATTCTGAATTGAACGTTGAAAATGAGCTTTTCAGAGCCCCAGCAGAGGTCAAAATAAGCAGTAATGCAAACTCAGTCATAGACAGATTTTCACTTGCAACTTTCTTAAACATATTTAACAGTGCATGAAATGTTGTCTAAAACAAAAAGAATGATGCATTTTAGTGGCTGGATCTGGTTTTATCACATTCTGAATTGAACGTTGAAAATGAGCTTTTCAGAGCCAGCAGAGGTCAAAATAAGCAGTAATGCAAACTCAGTCATAGACATAGATTTTCACTTGCAACTTGCTTTAACATGTTTAACAGTGCATGAAATGTTGTCTAAAACAAAAAGAAAATGCTTTTTAGTGGCTGGATCTGGTTTTATCACATTCTGAATTGAACGTTGAAAATGAGCTTTTCAGAGCCAGCAGAGGTCAAAATAAGCAGTAATGCAAACTCATTCAGAGACATAGATTTTCACTTGCAACTTTCTTTAACATATTTAACAGTGCATGAAATGTTGTCTAAAACAAAAAGAATGATGCATTTTAGTGGCTGGAACTGGTTTTATCACATTCTGAATTGAACGTTAAAAATGAGCTTTTCAGAGCCAGCAGAGTTCAAAATAAGCAGTAATGCAAACTCAGTCATAGACATAGATTTTCACTTGCAACTTTCTTAAACATATTTAACAGTGCATGAAATGTTGTCTAAAACAAAAAGAATGATGCATTTTAGTGGCTGGATCTGGTTTTATCACATTCTGAATTGAACGTTGAAAATGAGCTTTTCAGAGCCCCAGCAGAGGTCAAAATAAGCAGTAATGCAAACTCTGTCATAGACATAGATTTTCACTTGCAACTTTCTTAAACATATTTAACAGTGCATAAAATGTTGTCTAAAACAAAAAGAATGATGCATTTTAGTGGCTGGATTTGGTTTTATCACATTCTGAATTGAACGTTGAAAATGAGCTTTTCAGAGCAAGCAGAGGTCAAAATAAGCAGTAATGCAAACTCAGTCATAGACATAGATTTTCACTTGCAACTTTCTTAAACATATTTAACAGTGCAAAAAATGTTGTCTAAAACAAAAAGAATGATGCATTTTAGTGGCTGGATCTGGTTTTATCACATTCTGAATTGAACGTTGAAAATTAGCTTTTCAGAGCCAGCAGAGGTCAAAATAAGCAGTAATGCAAACTCAGTCAGAGACATAGATTTTCACTTGCAGCTTTCTTTAACATGTTTAACAGTGCATGAAATGTTGTCTAAAACAAAAAGAAAATGCTTTTTAGTGGCTGGATCTGGTTTTATCACATTCTGAATTGAACGTTGAAAATGAGCTTTTCAGAGCCAGCAGAGGTCAAAATAAGCAGTAATGCAAACTCAGTCATAGACATAGATTTTCACTTGCAACTTTCCTAAACATATTTAACAGTGCAAGAAATGTTGTCTAAAACAAAAAGAATGATGCATTTTAGTGGCTGGATCTGGTTTTATCACATTCTGAATTGAACGTTGAAAATGAGCTTTTCAGAGCCAGCAGAGGTCAAAATAAGAAGTAATGCAAACTCAGTCATAGACATAGATTTTCACTTGCAACTTTCTTTAAAATGTTTAACAGTGCATGAAATGTTGTCTAAAACAAAAAGAATGATGCAGTTTAGTGGCTGGATCTGGTTTTATCACATTCTGAATTGAACGTTGAAAATGAGCTTTTCAGAGCCAGCAGAGGTCAAAATAAGCAGTAATGCAAACTCAGTCAGAGACATAGATTTTCACTTGCAACTTGCTTTAACATGTTTAACAGTGCAAAAAAAATGTTGTCTAAAACAAAAAGAATGATGCATTTTAGTGGCTGGATCTGGTTTTATCACATTCTGAATTGAACGTTGAAAATGAGCTTTTCAGAGCCAGCAGAGGTCAAAATAAGCAGTAATGCAAACTCAGTCATAGACATAGATTTTCACTTGCAACTTGCTTTAACATGTTTAACAGTGCATGAAATGTTGTCTAAAACAAAAAGAAAATGCTTTTTAGTGGCTGGATCTGGTTTTATCACATTCTGAATTGAACGTTGAAAATGAGCTTTTCAGAGCCAGCAGAGGTCAAAATAAGCAGTAATGCAAACTCAGTCAGAGACATAGATTTTCACTTGCAACTTTCTTTAACATATTTAACAGTGCATGAAATGTTGTCTAAAACAAAAAGAATGATGCATTTTAGTGGCTGGAACTGGTTTTATCACATTCTGAATTGAACGTTAAAAATGAGCTTTTCAGAGCCAGCAGAGTTTAAAATAAGCAGTAATGCAAACTCAGTCATAGACATAGATTTTCACTTGCAACTTTCTTAAACATATTTAACAGTGCATGAAATGTTGTCTAAAACAAAAAGAAAATGCTTTTTAGTGGCTGGATCTGGTTTATCACATTCTGAATTGAACGTTGAAAATGAGCTTTTCAGAGCCCCAGCAGAGGTCAAAATAAGCAGTAATGCAAACTCAGTCATAGACAGATTTTCACTTGCAACTTTCTTAAACATATTTAACAGTGCATGAAATGTTGTCTAAAACAAAAAGAATGATGCATTTTAGTGGCTGGATCTGGTTTTATCACATTCTGAATTGAACGTTGAAAATGAGCTTTTCAGAGCCAGCAGAGGTCAAAATAAGCAGTAATGCAAACTCAGTCATAGACATAGATTTTCACTTGCAACTTGCTTTAACATGTTTAACAGTGCATGAAATGTTGACTAAAACAAAAAGAAAATGCTTTTTAGTGGCTGGATCTGGTTTTATCACATTCTGAATTGAACGTTGAAAATGAGCTTTTCAGAGCCAGCAGAGGTCAAAATAAGCAGTAATGCAAACTCAGTCAGAGACATAGATTTTCACTTGCAACTTTCTTTAACATATTTAACAGTGCATGAAATGTTGTCTAAAACAAGAATGATGCATTTTAGTGGCTGGAACTGGTTTTATCACATTCTGAATTGAACGTTAAAAATGAGCTTTTCAGAGCCAGCAGAGTTCAAAATAAGCAGTAATGCAAACTCAGTCAGAGACATAGATTTTCACTTGCAACTTTCTTTAACATATTTAACAGTGCATGAAATGTTGTCTAAAACAAAAAGAATGATGCATTTTAGTGGCTGGAACTGGTTTTATCACATTCTGAATTGAACGTTAAAAATGAGCTTTTCAGAGCCAGCAGAGTTTAAAATAAGCAGTAATGCAAACTCAGTCATAGACATAGATTTTCACTTGCAACTTTCTTAAACATATTTAACAGTGCATGAAATGTTGTCTAAAACAAAAAGAAAATGCTTTTTAGTGGCTGGATCTGGTTTATCACATTCTGAATTGAACGTTGAAAATGAGCTTTTCAGAGCCCCAGCAGAGGTCAAAATAAGCAGTAATGCAAACTCAGTCATAGACAGATTTTCACTTGCAACTTTCTTAAACATATTTAACAGTGCATGAAATGTTGTCTAAAACAAAAAGAATGATGCATTTTAGTGGCTGGATCTGGTTTTATCACATTCTGAATTGAACGTTGAAAATGAGCTTTTCAGAGCCAGCAGAGGTCAAAATAAGCAGTAATGCAAACTCAGTCATAGACATAGATTTTCACTTGCAACTTGCTTTAACATGTTTAACAGTGCATGAAATGTTGACTAAAACAAAAAGAAAATGCTTTTTAGTGGCTGGATCTGGTTTTATCACATTCTGAATTGAACGTTGAAAATGAGCTTTTCAGAGCCAGCAGAGGTCAAAATAAGCAGTAATGCAAACTCAGTCAGAGACATAGATTTTCACTTGCAACTTTCTTTAACATATTTAACAGTGCATGAAATGTTGTCTAAAACAAGAATGATGCATTTTAGTGGCTGGAACTGGTTTTATCACATTCTGAATTGAACGTTAAAAATGAGCTTTTCAGAGCCAGCAGAGTTCAAAATAAGCAGTAATGCAAACTCAGTCATAGACATAGATTTTCACTTGCAACTTTCTTAAACATATTTAACAGTGCATGAAATGTTGTCTAAAACAAAAAGAATGATGCATTTTAGTGGCTGGATCTGGTTTTATCACATTCTGAATTGAACGTTGAAAATGAGCTTTTCAGAGCCCCAGCAGAGGTCAAAATAAGCAGTAATGCAAACTCTGTCATAGACATAGATTTTCACTTGCAACTTTCTTAAACATATTTAACAGTGCATAAAATGTTGTCTAAAACAAAAAGAATGATGCATTTTAGTGGCTGGATCTGGTTTTATCACATTCTGAATTGAACGTTGAAAATGAGCTTTTCAGAGCCAGCAGAGGTCAAAATAAGCAGTAATGCAAACTCAGTCAGAGACATAGATTTTCACTTGCAACTTTCTTAAACATGTTTAACAGTGCATGAAATGTTGTCTAAAACAAAAAGAAAATGCTTTTTAGTGGCTGGACCTGGTTTTATCACATTCTGAATTGAACGTTGAAAATGAGCTTTTCAGAGCCAGCAGAGGTCAAAATAAGCAGTAATGCAAACTCAGTCATAGACATAGATTTTCACTTGCAACTTTCCTAAACATATTTAACAGTGCAAGAAATGTTGTCTAAAACAAAAAGAATGATGCATTTTAGTGGCTGGATCTGGTTTTATCACATTCTGAATTGAACGTTGAAAATGAGCTTTTCAGAGCCAGCAGAGGTCAAAATAAGAAGTAATGCAAACTCAGTCATAGACATAGATTTTCACTTGCAACTTGCTTTAAAATGTTTAACAGTGCATGAAATGTTGTCTAAAACAAAAAGAATGATGCATTTTAGTGGCTGGATCTGGTTTTATCACATTCTGAATTGAACGTTGAAAATGAGCTTTTCAGAGCCAGCAGAGGTCAAAATAAGCAGTAATGCAAACTCAGTCATAGACATAGATTTTCACTTGCAACTTGCTTTAACATGTTTAACAGTGCATGAAATGTTGTCTAAAACAAAAAGAAAATGCTTTTTAGTGGCTGGATCTGGTTTTATCACATTCTGAATTGAACGTTGAAAATGAGCTTTTCAGAGCCAGCAGAGGTCAAAATAAGCAGTAATGCAAACTCAGTCAGAGACATAGATTTTCACTTGCAACTTTCTTAAACATATTTAACACTGCATGAAATGTTGTCTAAAACAAAAAGAATGATGCATTTTAGTGGCTGGAACTGGTTTTATCACATTCTGAATTGAACGTTAAAAATGAGCTTTTCAGAGCCAGCAGAGTTCAAAAAAAGCAGTAATGCAAACTCAGTCATAGACATAGATTTTCACTTGCAACTTTCTTAAACATATTTAACAGTGCATGAAATGTTGTCTAAAACAAAAAGAATGATGCATTTTAGTGGCTGGATCTGGTTTTATCACATTCTGAATTGAACGTTGAAAATGAGCTTTTCAGAGTCAGCAGAGGTCAAAATAAGCAGTAATGCAAACTCAGTCAGAGACATAGATTTTCACTTGCAACTTGCTTTAACATGTTTAACAGTGCAAAAAAAATGTTGTCTAAAACAAAAAGAATGATGCATTTTAGTGGCTGGATCTGGTTTTATCACATTCTGAATTGAACTTTAAAAATGAGCTTTTCAGAGCCAGCAGAGGTCAAAATAAGCAGTAATGCAAACTCAATCAGAGACATAGATTTTTACTTGCAACTTTCTTAAACATATTTAACAGTGCATGAAATGTTGTCTAAAACAAAAAGAAAATGCTTTTTAGTGGCTGGATCTGGTTTTATCACATTCTGAATTGAACGTTGAAAATGAGCTTTTCAGAGCCCCAGCAGAGGTCAAAATAAGCAGTAATGCAAACTCAGTCATAGACAGATTTTCACTTGCAACTTTCTTAAACATATTTAACAGTGCATGAAATGTTGTCTAAAACAAAAAGAATGATGCATTTTAGTGGCTGGATCTGGTTTTATCACATTCTGAATTGAACGTTGAAAATGAGCTTTTCAGAGCCAGCAGAGGTCAAAATAAGCAGTAATGCAAACTCAGTCAGAGACATAGATTTTCACTTGCAACTTGCTTTAACATGTTTAACAGTGCAAAAAAAATGTTGTCTAAAACAAAAAGAATGATGCATTTTAGTGGCTGGATCTGGTTTTATCACATTCTGAATTGAACTTTAAAAATGAGCTTTTCAGAGCCAGCAGAGGTCAAAATAAGCAGTAATGCAAACTCAGTCAGAGACATAGATTTTCACTTGCAACTTTCTTAAACATATTTAACAGTGCATGAAATGTTGTCTAAAACAAAAAGAAAATGCTTTTTAGTGGCTGGATCTGGTTTTATCACATTCTGAATTGAACGTTGAAAATGAGCTTTTCAGAGCCCCAGCAGAGGTCAAAATAAGCAGTAATGCAAACTCAGTCATAGACAGATTTTCACTTGCAACTTTCTTAAACATATTTAACAGTGCATGAAATGTTGTCTAAAACAAAAAGAATGATGCATTTTAGTGGCTGGATCTGGTTTGATCACATTCTGAATTGAACGTTGAAAATGAGCTTTTCAGAGCCAGCAGAGGTCAAAATAAGCAGTAATGCAAACTCAGTCATAGACATAGATTTTCACTTGCAACTTGCTTTAACATGTTTAACAGTGCATGAAATGTTGTCTAAAACAAAAAGAAAATGCTTTTTAGTGGCTGGATCTGGTTTTATCACATTCTGAATTAAACGTTGAAAATGAGCTTTTCAGAGCCAGCAGAGGTCAAAATAAGCAGTAATGCAAACTCAGTCAGAGACATAGATTTTCACTTGCAACTTTCTTTAACATATTTAACAGTGCATGAAATGTTGTCTAAAACAAAAAGAATGATGCATTTTAGTGGCTGGAACTGGTTTTATCACATTCTGAACTGAACGTTAAAAATGAGCTTTTCAGAGCCAGCAGAGTTCAAAATAAGCAGTAATGCAAACTCAGTCATAGACATAGATTTTCACTTGCAACTTTCTTAAACATATTTAACAGTGCATGAAATGTTGTCTAAAACAAAAAGAATGATGCATTTTAGTGGCTGGATCTGGTTTTATCACATTCTGAATTGAACGTTGAAAATGAGCTTTTCAGAGCCCCAGCAGAGGTCAAAATAAGCAGTAATGCAAACTCTGTCATAGACATAGATTTTCACTTGCAACTTTCTTAAACATATTTAACAGTGCATAAAATGTTGTCTAAAACAAAAAGAATGATGCATTTTAGTGGCTGGATTTGGTTTTATCACATTCTGAATTGAACGTTGAAAATGAGCTTTTCAGAGCAAGCAGAGGTCAAAATAAGCAGTAATGCAAACTCAGTCATAGACATAGATTTTCACTTGCAACTTTCTTAAACATATTTAACAGTGCAAAAAATGTTGTCTAAAACAAAAAGAATGATGCATTTTAGTGGCTGGATCTGGTTTTATCACATTCTGAATTGAACGTTGAAAATGAGCTTTTCAGAGCCAGCAGAGGTCAAAATAAGCAGTAATGCAAACTCAGTCAGAGACATAGATTTTCACTTGCAACTTTCTTTAACATGTTTAACAGTGCATGAAATGTTGTCTAAAACAAAAAGAAAATGCTTTTTAGTGGCTGGATCTGGTTTTATCACATTCTGAATTGAACGTTGAAAATGAGCTTTTCAGAGCCAGCAGAGGTCAAAATAAGCAGTAATGCAAACTCAGTCATAGACATAGATTTTCACTTGCAACTTTCCTAAACATATTTAACAGTGCAAGAAATGTTGTCTAAAACAAAAAGAATGATGCATTTTAGTGGCTGGATCTGGTTTTATCACATTCTGAATTGAACGTTGAAAATGAGCTTTTCAGAGCCAGCAGAGGTCAAAATAAGAAGTAATGCAAACTCAGTCATAGACATAGATTTTCACTTGCAACTTGCTTTAAAATGTTTAACAGTGCATGAAATGTTGTCTAAAACAAAAAGAATGATGCATTTTAGTGGCTGGATCTGGTTTTATCACATTCTGAATTGAACGTTGAAAATGAGCTTTTCAGAGCCAGCAGAGGTCAAAATAAGCAGTAATGCAAACTCAGTCAGAGACATAGATTTTCACTTGCAACTTGCTTTAACATGTTTAACAGTGCAAAAAAAATGTTGTCTAAAACAAAAAGAATGATGCATTTTAGTGGCTGGATCTGGTTTTATCACATTCTGAATTGAACGTTGAAAATGAGCTTTTCAGAGCCAGCAGAGGTCAAAATAAGCAGTAATGCAAACTCAGTCATAGACATAGATTTTCACTTGCAACTTTCTTTAACATATTTAACAGTGCATGAAATGTTGTCTAAAACAAAAAGAATGATGCATTTTAGTGGCTGGAACTGGTTTTATCACATTCTGAATTGAACGTTAAAAATGAGCTTTTCAGAGCCAGCAGAGTTCAAAATAAGCAGTAATGCAAACTCAGTCATAGACATAGATTTTCACTTGCAACTTTCTTAAACATATTTAACAGTGCATGAAATGTTGTCTAAAACAAAAAGAATGATGCATTTTAGTGGCTGGATCTGGTTTTATCACATTCTGAATTGAACGTTGAAAATGAGCTTTTCAGAGCCCCAGCAGAGGTCAAAATAAGCAGTAATGCAAACTCTGTCATAGACATAGATTTTCACTTGCAACTTTCTTAAACATATTTAACAGTGCATGAAATGTTGTCTAAAACAAAAAGAATGATGCATTTTAGTGGCTGGATTTGGTTTTATCACATTCTGAATTGAACGTTGAAAATGAGCTTTTCAGAGCCAGCAGAGGTCAAAATAAGCAGTAATGCAAACTCAGTCATAGACATAGATTTTCACTTGCAACTTTCTTAAACATATTTAACAGTGCAAAAAATGTTGTCTAAAACAAAAAGAATGATGCATTTTAGTGGCTGGATCTGGTTTTATCACATTCTGAATTGAACGTTGAAAATGAGCTTTTCAGAGCAGGGCCGGAGTGGGACTCCTTTTCAGCCCTGGAGTTTCAAGCCTCAGACCGGCCCACCTCAGTTCACGACTGACTATATTAAAATAAGATCATTTCCAATTCAGTTGCTAATTACACTATCACGTTTTTTTTTTTTTTTTTTTGAGAAAACAGCTGCTTTAGAACTTCAAATGTTCAACAACCCTAACAGTACTATATGTCTTAACAATAAAAATGAAAACAATAAATTACTTTAACGAGGATCGAACCCGGGTCCGCTGAGTTTTAATCTAGCGTGCTAACCGCTGGACCACGACAGCTGTGTACGTTACGGAGACACAACTATGTTTTATCATCATTAAAATAGAAGAGTTGCGATAAAATAATGAATAAAAAGGCTGTGGTCAAGTAAATAAATACATTTAAAAGGTGTGACTACTGAGAGCAACAGATTCTGGAGCTAGGGACACCGGCCCTCGCGGCCAAAAAACGGATCGGCCCACCGGGAATTCTCCCGGTCCTCCCGATTAGCCAATCCGGGCCTGTTTCAGAGCCAGCAGAGGTCAAAATAAGCAGTAATGCAAACTCAGTCAGAGACATAGATTTTCACTTGCAACTTTCTTTAACATGTTTAACAGTGCATGAAATGTTGTCTAAAACAAAAAGAAAATGCTTTTTAGTGGCTGGATCTGGTTTTATTACATTCTGAATTGAACGTTGAAAATGAGCTTTTCAGAGCCAGCAGAGGTCAAAATAAGCAGTAATGCAAACTCAGTCATAGACATAGATTTTCACTTGCAACTTTCTTAAACATATTTAACAGTGCATGAAATGTTGTCTAAAACAAAAAGAATGATGCATTTTAGTGGCTGGATCTGGTTTTATCACATTCTGAATTGAACGTTGAAAATGAGCTTTTCAGAGCCAGCAGAGGTCAAAATAAGCAGTAATGCAAACTCAGTCATAGACATAGATTTTCACTTGCAACTTGCTTTAACATGTTTAACAGTGCATGGAATGTTGTCTAAAACAAAAATAAAATGCTTTTTTGTGGCTGGATCTGGTTTTATCAAATTCTGAATTGAACGTTGAAAATGAGCTTTTCAGAGCCAGCAGAGGTCAAAATAAGCAGTAATGCAAACTCAGTCATAGACATAGATTTTCACTTGCAACTTGCTTTAACATGTTTAACAGTGCATGGAATGTTGTCTAAAACAAAAATAAAATGCTTTTTTGTGGCTGGATCTGGTTTTATCAAATTCTGAATTGAACGTTGAAAATGAGCTTTTCAGAGCCAGCAGAGGTCAAAATAAGCAGTAATGCAAACTCAGTCATAGACATAGATTTTCACTTGCAACTTTCTTAAACATATTTAACAGTGCATGAAATGTTGTCTAAAACAAAAAGAATGATGCATTTTAGTGGCTGGATCTGGTTTTATCACATTCTGAATTGAACGTTGAAAATGAGCTTTTCAGAGCCAGCAGAGGTCAAAATAAGCAGTAATGCAAACTCAGTCATAGACATAGATTTTCACTTGCAACTTTCTTAAACATATTTAACAGTGCATGAAATGTTGTCTAAAACAAAAAGAATGATGCATTTTAGTGGCTGGATCTGGTTTTATCACATTCTGAATTGAATGTTGAAAATGAGCTTTACAGAGCCAGCAGAGGTCAAAATAAGCAGTAATGCAAACTCAGTCATAGACATAGATTTTCACTTGCAACTTTCTTAAACATATTTAACAGTGCAAGAAATGTTGTCTAAAACAAAAAGAATGATGCATTTTAGTGGCTGGATCTGGTTTTATCACATTCTGAATTGAACTTTAAAAATGAGCTTTTCAGAGCCAGCAGAGGTCAAAATAAGCAGTAATGCAAACTCAGTCAGAGACATAGATTTTCACTTGCAACTTTCTTAAACACATTTAACAGTGCATGAAATGTTGTCTAAAACAAAAAGAATGATGCATTTTAGTGGCTGGATCTGGTTTTATCACATTCTGAATTGAACGTTGAAAATGAGCTTTTCAGAGCCAGCAGAGGTCAAAATAAGCAGTAATGCAAACTCAGTCATAGACATAGATTTTCACTTGCAACTTTCTTAAACATATTTAACAGTACATGAAATGTTGTCTAAAACAAAAAGAATAATGCATTTTAGTGGCTGGATCTGGTTTTATCACATTCTGAATTGAACGTTGAAAATGAGCTTTTCAGAGCCCCAGCAGAGGTCAAAATAAGCAGTAATGCAAACTCAGTCATAGACATAGATTTTCACTTGCAACTTTCTTAAACATATTTAACAGTGCAAGAAATGTTGTCTAAAACAAAAAGAATGATGCATTTTAGTGGCTGGATCTGGTTTTATCACATTCTGAATTGAACGTTGAAAATGAGCTTTTCAGAGCCAGCAGAGGTCAAAATAAGCAGTAATGCAAACTCAGTCAGAGACATAGATTTTCACTTGCAACTTGCTTTAACATGTTTAACAGTGCATGAAATGTTGTCTAAAACAAAAAGAATGATGCATTTTAGTAGCTGGATCTGGTTTTATCACATTCTGAATTGAACGTTGAAAATGAGCTTTTCAGAGCCAGCAGAGGTCAAAATAAGCAGTAATGCAAACTCAGTCATAGACATAGATTTTCACTTGCAACTTTCTTAAACATATTTAACAGTGCATGAAATGTTGTCTAAAACAAAAAGAATGATGCATTTTAGTGGCTGGATCTGGTTTTATCACATTCTGAATTGAACGTTGAAAATGAGCTTTTCAGAGCCAGCAGAGGTCAAAATAAGCAGTAATGCAAACTCAGTCAGAGACATAGATTTTCACTTGCAACTTTCTTTAACATGTTTAACAGTGCATGAAATGTTGTCTAAAACAAAAAGAAAATGCTTTTTAGTGGCTGGATCTGGTTTTATCACATTCTGAATTGAACGTTGAAAATGAGCTTTTCAGAGCCAGCAGAGGTCAAAATAAGCAGTAATGCAAACTCAGTCATAGACATAGATTTTCACTTGCAACTTTCTTAAACATAATTAACAGTGCATGAAATGTTGTCTAAAACAAAAAGAATGATGCATTTTAGTGGCTGGATCTGGTTTTATCACATTCTGAATTGAACGTTGAAAATGAGCTTTTCAGAGCCAGCAGAGGTCAAAATAAGCAGTAATGCAAACTCAGTCATAGACATAGATTTTCACTTGCAACTTGCTTTAACATGTTTAACAGTGCATGGAATGTTGTCTAAAACAAAAATAAAATGCTTTTTTGTGGCTGGATCTGGTTTTATCAAATTCTGAATTGAACGTTGAAAATGAGCTTTTCAGAGCCAGCAGAGGTCAAAATAAGCAGTAATGCAAACTCAGTCATAGACATAGATTTTCACTTGCAACTTGCTTTAACATGTTTAACAGTGCATGGAATGTTGTCTAAAACAAAAAGAATGATGCATTTTAGTGGCTGGATCTGGTTTTATCACATTCTGAATTGAACGTTGAAAATGAGCTTTTCAGAGCCAGCAGAGGTCAAAATAAGCAGTAATGCAAACTCAGTCATAGACATAGATTTTCACTTGCAACTTTCTTAAACATATTTAACAGTGCATGAAATGTTGTCTAAAACAAAAAGAATGATGCATTTTAGTGGCTGGATCTGGTTTTATCACATTCTGAATTGAACGTTGAAAATGAGCTTTTCAGAGCCAGCAGAGGTCAAAATAAGCAGTAATGCAAACTCAGTCATAGACATAGATTTTCACTTGCAACTTTCTTAAACATATTTAACAGTGCATGAAATGTTGTCTAAAACAAAAAGAATGATGCATTTTAGCGGCTGGATCTGGTTTTATCACATTCTGAATTGAATGTTGAAAATGAGCTTTACAGAGCCAGCAGAGGTCAAAATAAGCAGTAATGCAAACTCAGTCATAGACATAGATTTTCACTTGCAACTTACTTTAACATATTTAACAGTGCAAGAAATGTTGTCTAAAACAAAAAGAATGATGCATTTTAGTGGCTGGATCTGGTTTTATCACATTCTGAATTGAACGTTGAAAATGAGCTTTTCAGAGCCAGCAGAGGTCAAAATAAGCAGTAATGCAAACTCAGTCAGAGACATAGATTTTCACTTGCAACTTGCTTTAACATGTTTAACAGTGCATGAAATGTTGTCTAAAACAAAAAGAATGATGCATTTTAGTAGCTGGATCTGGTTTTATCACATTCTGAATTGAACGTTGAAAATTAGCTTTTCAGAGCCAGCAGAGGTCAAAATAAGCAGTAATGCAAACTCAGTCATAGACATAGATTTTCACTTGCAACTTTCTTAAACATATTTAACAGTGCATGAAATGTTGTCTAAAACAAAAAGAATGATGCATTTTAGTGGCTGGATCTGGTTTTATCACATTCTGAATTGAACGTTGAAAATGAGCTTTTCAGAGCCAGCAGAGGTCAAAATAAGCAGTAATGCAAACTCAGTCAGAGACATAGATTTTCACTTGCAACTTTCTTTAACATGTTTAACAGTGCATGAAATGTTGTCTAAAACAAAAAGAAAATGCTTTTTAGCGGCTGGATCTGGTTTTATAACATTCTGAATTGAACGTTGAAAATGAGCTTTTCAGAGCCAGCAGAGGTCAAAATAAGCAGTAATGCAAACTCAGTCATAGACATAGATTTTCACTTGCAACTTTCTTAAACATATTTAACAGTGCATGAAATGTTGTCTAAAACAAAAAGAATGATGCATTTTAGTGGCTGGATCTGGTTTTATCACATTCTGAATTGAATGTTGAAAATGAGCTTTTCAGAGCCAGCAGAGGTCAAAATAAGCAGTAATGCAAACTCAGTCATAGACATAGATTTTCACTTGCAACTTGCTTTAACATGTTTAACAGTGCATGGAATGTTGTCTAAAACAAAAATAAAATGCTTTTTTGTGGCTGGATCTGGTTTTATCAAATTCTGAATTGAACGTTGAAAATGAGCTTTTCAGAGCCAGCAGAGGTCAAAATAAGCAGTAATGCAAACTCAGTCATAGACATAGATTTTCACTTGCAACTTGCTTTAACATGTTTAACAGTGCATGAAATGTTGTCTAAAACAAAAAGAATGATGCATTTTAGTAGCTAGATCTGGTTTTATCACATTCTGAATTGAACGTTGAAAATGAGCTTTTCAGAGCCAGCAGAGGTCAAAATAAGCAGTAATGCAAACTCAGTCATAGACATAGATTTTCACTTGCAACTTGCTTTAACATGTTTAACAGTGCATGGAATGTTGTCTAAAACAAAAATAAAATGCTTTTTAGTGGCTGGATCTGGTTTTATCACATTCTGAATTGAACGTTGAAAATGAGCTTTTCAGAGCCAGCAGAGGTCAAAATAAGCAGTAATGCAAACTCAGTCATAGACATAGATTTTCACTTGCAACTTTCTTAAACATATTTAACAGTGCATGAAATGTTGTCTAAAACAAAAAGAATGATGCATTTTAGTGGCTGGATCTGGTTTTATCACATTCTGAATTGAACGTTGAAAATGAGCTTTTCAGAGCCAGCAGAGGTCAAAATAAGCAGTAATGCAAACTCAGTCATAGACATAGATTTTCACTTGCAACTTGCTTTAACATGTTTAACAGTGCATGAAATGTTGTCTAAAACAAAAAGAATGATGCATTTTAGTAGCTGGATCTGGTTTTATCACATTCTGAATTGAACGTTGAAAATGAGCTTTTCAGAGCCAGCAGAGGTCAAAATAAGCAGTAATGCAAACTCAGTCATAGACATAGATTTTCACTTGCAACTTTCTTAAACATATTTAACAGTGCATGAAATGTTGTCTAAAACAAAAAGAATGATGCATTTTAGTGGCTGGATCTGGTTTTATCACATTCTGAATTGAACGTTAAAAATGAGCTTTTCAGAGCCAGCAGAGGTCAAAATAAGCAGTAATGCAAACTCAGTCATAGACATAGATTTTCACTTGCAACTTTCTTTAACATGTTTAACAGTGCATGAAATGTTGTCTAAAACAAAAAGAAAATGCTTTTTCGTGGCTGGATCTGGTTTCATCACATTCTGAATTGAACGTTGAAAATGAGCTTTTCAGAGCCAGCAGAGGTCAAAATAAGCAGTAATGCAAACTCAGTCATAGACATAGATTTTCACTTGCAACTTTCTTAAACATATTTAACAGTGCATGAAATGTTGTCTAAAACAAAAAGAATGATGCATTTTAGTGGCTGGATCTGGTTTTATCACATTCTGAATTGAACGTTGAAAATGAGCTTTTCAGAGCCAGCAGAGGTCAAAAAAAGCAGTAATGCAAACTCAGTCAGGGACATAGATTTTCACTTGCAACTTTCTTTAACATGTTTAACAGTGCATGAAATGTTGTCTAAAACAAAAAGAATGATGCATTTTAGTGGCTGGGTCTGGTTTTATCACATTCTGAATTGAACGTTGAAAATGAGCTTTTCAGAGCCAGCAGAGGTCAAAATAAGCAGTAATGCAAACTCAGTCATAGACATAGATTTTCACTTGCAACTTGCTTTAACATGTTTAACAGTGCATGGAATGTTGTCTAAAACAAAAATAAAATGCATTTTAGTGGCTGGATCTGGTTTTATCACATTCTGAATTGAACGTTGAAAATGAGCTTTTCAGAGCCAGCAGAGGTCAAAATAAGCAGTAATGCAAACTCAGTCATAGACATAGATTTTCACTTGCAACTTTCTTAAACATATTTAACAGTGCATGAAATGTTGTCTAAAACAAAAAGAATGATGCATTTTAGTGGCTGGAACTGGTTTTATCACATTCTGAATTGAACGTTAAAAATGAGCTTTTCAGAGCCAGCAGAGTTCAAAATAAGCAGTAATGCAAACTCAGTCATAGACATAGATTTTCACTTGCAACTTTCTTAAACATATTTAACAGTGCATGAAATGTTGTCTAAAACAAAAAGAATGATGCATTTTAGTGGCTGGATCTGGTTTTATCACATTCTGAATTGAACGTTGAAAATGAGCTTTTCAGAGCCCCAGCAGAGGTCAAAATAAGCAGTAATGCAAACTCTGTCATAGACATAGATTTTCACTTGCAACTTTCTTAAACATATTTAACAGTGCATAAAATGTTGTCTAAAACAAAAAGAATGATGCATTTTAGTGGCTGGATTTGGTTTTATCACATTCTGAATTGAACGTTGAAAATGAGCTTTTCAGAGCAAGCAGAGGTCAAAATAAGCAGTAATGCAAACTCAGTCATAGACATAGATTTTCACTTGCAACTTTCTTAAACATATTTAACAGTGCAAAAAATGTTGTCTAAAACAAAAAGAATGATGCATTTTAGTGGCTGGATCTGGTTTTATCACATTCTGAATTGAACGTTGAAAATGAGCTTTTCAGAGCCAGCAGAGGTCAAAATAAGCAGTAATGCAAACTCAGTCAGAGACATAGATTTTCACTTGCAACTTTCTTTAACATGTTTAACAGTGCATGAAATGTTGTCTAAAACAAAAAGAAAATGCTTTTTAGTGGCTGGATCTGGTTTTATCACATTCTGAATTGAACGTTGAAAATGAGCTTTTCAGAGCCAGCAGAGGTCAAAATAAGCAGTAATGCAAACTCAGTCATAGACATAGATTTTCACTTGCAACTTTCCTAAACATATTTAACAGTGCAAGAAATGTTGTCTAAAACAAAAAGAATGATGCATTTTAGTGGCTGGATCTGGTTTTATCACATTCTGAATTGAACGTTGAAAATGAGCTTTTCAGAGCCAGCAGAGGTCAAAATAAGAAGTAATGCAAACTCAGTCATAGACATAGATTTTCACTTGCAACTTGCTTTAAAATGTTTAACAGTGCATGAAATGTTGTCTAAAACAAAAAGAATGATGCATTTTAGTGGCTGGATCTGGTTTTATCACATTCTGAATTGAACGTTGAAAATGAGCTTTTCAGAGCCAGCAGAGGTCAAAATAAGCAGTAATGCAAACTCAGTCAGAGACATAGATTTTCACTTGCAACTTGCTTTAACATGTTTAACAGTGCAAAAAAAATGTTGTCTAAAACAAAAAGAATGATGCATTTTAGTGGCTGGATCTGGTTTTATCACATTCTGAATTGAACGTTGAAAATGAGCTTTTCAGAGCCAGCAGAGGTCAAAATAAGCAGTAATGCAAACTCAGTCATAGACATAGATTTTCACTTGCAACTTTCTTTAACATATTTAACAGTGCATGAAATGTTGTCTAAAACAAAAAGAATGATGCATTTTAGTGGCTGGAACTGGTTTTATCACATTCTGAATTGAACGTTAAAAATGAGCTTTTCAGAGCCAGCAGAGTTCAAAATAAGCAGTAATGCAAACTCAGTCATAGACATAGATTTTCACTTGCAACTTTCTTAAACATATTTAACAGTGCATGAAATGTTGTCTAAAACAAAAAGAATGATGCATTTTAGTGGCTGGATCTGGTTTTATCACATTCTGAATTGAACGTTGAAAATGAGCTTTTCAGAGCCCCAGCAGAGGTCAAAATAAGCAGTAATGCAAACTCTGTCATAGACATAGATTTTCACTTGCAACTTTCTTAAACATATTTAACAGTGCATGAAATGTTGTCTAAAACAAAAAGAATGATGCATTTTAGTGGCTGGATTTGGTTTTATCACATTCTGAATTGAACGTTGAAAATGAGCTTTTCAGAGCAAGCAGAGGTCAAAATAAGCAGTAATGCAAACTCAGTCATAGACATAGATTTTCACTTGCAACTTTCTTAAACATATTTAACAGTGCAAAAAATGTTGTCTAAAACAAAAAGAATGATGCATTTTAGTGGCTGGATCTGGTTTTATCACATTCTGAATTGAACGTTGAAAATGAGCTTTTCAGAGCCAGCAGAGGTCAAAATAAGCAGTAATGCAAACTCAGTCAGAGACATAGATTTTCACTTGCAACTTTCTTTAACATGTTTAACAGTGCATGAAATGTTGTCTAAAACAAAAAGAAAATGCTTTTTAGTGGCTGGATCTGGTTTTATTACATTCTGAATTGAACGTTGAAAATGAGCTTTTCAGAGCCAGCAGAGGTCAAAATAAGCAGTAATGCAAACTCAGTCATAGACATAGATTTTCACTTGCAACTTTCTTAAACATATTTAACAGTGCATGAAATGTTGTCTAAAACAAAAAGAATGATGCATTTTAGTGGCTGGATCTGGTTTTATCACATTCTGAATTGAACGTTGAAAATGAGCTTTTCAGAGCCAGCAGAGGTCAAAATAAGCAGTAATGCAAACTCAGTCATAGACATAGATTTTCACTTGCAACTTGCTTTAACATGTTTAACAGTGCATGGAATGTTGTCTAAAACAAAAATAAAATGCTTTTTTGTGGCTGGATCTGGTTTTATCAAATTCTGAATTGAACGTTGAAAATGAGCTTTTCAGAGCCAGCAGAGGTCAAAATAAGCAGTAATGCAAACTCAGTCATAGACATAGATTTTCACTTGCAACTTGCTTTAACATGTTTAACAGTGCATGGAATGTTGTCTAAAACAAAAATAAAATGCTTTTTTGTGGCTGGATCTGGTTTTATCAAATTCTGAATTGAACGTTGAAAATGAGCTTTTCAGAGCCAGCAGAGGTCAAAATAAGCAGTAATGCAAACTCAGTCATAGACATAGATTTTCACTTGCAACTTTCTTAAACATATTTAACAGTGCATGAAATGTTGTCTAAAACAAAAAGAATGATGCATTTTAGTGGCTGGATCTGGTTTTATCACATTCTGAATTGAACGTTGAAAATGAGCTTTTCAGAGCCAGCAGAGGTCAAAATAAGCAGTAATGCAAACTCAGTCATAGACATAGATTTTCACTTGCAACTTTCTTAAACATATTTAACAGTGCATGAAATGTTGTCTAAAACAAAAAGAATGATGCATTTTAGTGGCTGGATCTGGTTTTATCACATTCTGAATTGAATGTTGAAAATGAGCTTTACAGAGCCAGCAGAGGTCAAAATAAGCAGTAATGCAAACTCAGTCATAGACATAGATTTTCACTTGCAACTTTCTTAAACATATTTAACAGTGCAAGAAATGTTGTCTAAAACAAAAAGAATGATGCATTTTAGTGGCTGGATCTGGTTTTATCACATTCTGAATTGAACTTTAAAAATGAGCTTTTCAGAGCCAGCAGAGGTCAAAATAAGCAGTAATGCAAACTCAGTCATAGACATAGATTTTCACTTGCAACTTTCTTAAACATATTTAACAGTGCATGAAATGTTGTCTAAAACAAAAAGAATGATGCATTTTAGTGGCTGGATCTGGTTTTATCACATTCTGAATTGAACGTTGAAAATGAGCTTTTCAGAGCCAGCAGAGGTCAAAATAAGCAGTAATGCAAACTCAGTCATAGACATAGATTTTCACTTGCAACTTGCTTTAACATGTTTAACAGTGCATGGAATGTTGTCTAAAACAAAAATAAAATGCTTTTTGTGGCTGGATCTGGTTTTATCAAATTCTGAATTGAACGTTGAAAATGAGCTTTTCAGAGCCAGCAGAGGTCAAAATAAGCAGTAATGCAAACTCAGTCATAGACATAGATTTTCACTTGCAACTTGCTTTAACATGTTTAACAGTGCATGGAATGTTGTCTAAAACAAAAATAAAATGCTTTTTTGTGGCTGGATCTGGTTTTATCAAATTCTGAATTGAACGTTGAAAATGAGCTTTTCAGAGCCAGCAGAGGTCAAAATAAGCAGTAATGCAAACTCAGTCATAGACATAGATTTTCACTTGCAACTTTCTTAAACATATTTAACAGTGCATGAAATGTTGTCTAAAACAAAAAGAATGATGCATTTTAGTGGCTGGATCTGGTTTTATCACATTCTGAATTGAACGTTGAAAATGAGCTTTTCAGAGCCAGCAGAGGTCAAAATAAGCAGTAATGCAAACTCAGTCATAGACATAGATTTTCACTTGCAACTTTCTTAAACATATTTAACAGTGCATGAAATGTTGTCTAAAACAAAAAGAATGATGCATTTTAGTGGCTGGATCTGGTTTTATCACATTCTGAATTGAATGTTGAAAATGAGCTTTACAGAGCCAGCAGAGGTCAAAATAAGCAGTAATGCAAACTCAGTCATAGACATAGATTTTCACTTGCAACTTTCTTAAACATATTTAACAGTGCAAGAAATGTTGTCTAAAACAAAAAGAATGATGCATTTTAGTGGCTGGATCTGGTTTTATCACATTCTGAATTGAACGTTGAAAATGAGCTTTTCAGAGCCAGCAGAGGTCAAAATAAGCAGTAATGCAAACTCAGTCAGAGACATAGATTTTCACTTGCAACTTTCTTTAACATGTTTAACAGTGCATGAAATGTTGTCTAAAACAAAAAGAAAATGCTTTTTAGTGGCTGGATCTGGTTTTATCACATTCTGAATTGAACGTTGAAAATGAGCTTTTCAGAGCCAGCAGAGGTCAAAATAAGCAGTAATGCAAACTCAGTCATAGACATAGATTTTCACTTGCAACTTTCTTAAACATAATTAACAGTGCATGAAATGTTGTCTAAAACAAAAAGAATGATGCATTTTAGTGGCTGGATCTGGTTTTATCACATTCTGAATTGAACGTTGAAAATGAGCTTTTCAGAGCCAGCAGAGGTCAAAATAAGCAGTAATGCAAACTCAGTCATAGACATAGATTTTCACTTGCAACTTGCTTTAACATGTTTAACAGTGCATGGAATGTTGTCTAAAACAAAAATAAAATGCTTTTTTGTGGCTGGATCTGGTTTTATCAAATTCTGAATTGAACGTTGAAAATGAGCTTTTCAGAGCCAGCAGAGGTCAAAATAAGCAGTAATGCAAACTCAGTCATAGACATAGATTTTCACTTGCAACTTGCTTTAACATGTTTAACAGTGCATGGAATGTTGTCTAAAACAAAAAGAATGATGCATTTTAGTGGCTGGATCTGGTTTTATCACATTCTGAATTGAACGGTAAAAATGAGCTTTTCAGAGCCAGCAGAGGTCAAAATAAGCAGTAATGCAAACTCAGTCATAGACATAGATTTTCACTTGCAACTTTCTTAAACATATTTAACAGTGCATGAAATGTTGTCTAAAACAAAAAGAATGATGCATTTTAGTGGCTGGATCTGGTTTTATCACATTCTGAATTGAACGTTGAAAATGAGCTTTTCAGAGCCAGCAGAGGTCAAAATAAGCAGTAATGCAAACTCAGTCATAGACATAGATTTTCACTTGCAACTTTCTTAAACATATTTAACAGTGCATGAAATGTTGTCTAAAACAAAAAGAATGATGCATTTTAGCGGCTGGATCTGGTTTTATCACATTCTGAATTGAATGTTGAAAATGAGCTTTACAGAGCCAGCAGAGGTCAAAATAAGCAGTAATGCAAACTCAGTCATAGACATAGATTTTCACTTGCAACTTGCTTTAACATATTTAACAGTGCAAGAAATGTTGTCTAAAACAAAAAGAATGATGCATTTTAGTGGCTGGATCTGGTTTTATCACATTCTGAATTGAACGTTGAAAATGAGCTTTTCAGAGCCAGCAGAGGTCAAAATAAGCAGTAATGCAAACTCAGTCAGAGACATAGATTTTCACTTGCAACTTGCTTTAACATGTTTAACAGTGCATGAAATGTTGTCTAAAACAAAAAGAATGATGCATTTTAGTAGCTGGATCTGGTTTTATCACATTCTGAATTGAACGTTGAAAATGAGCTTTTCAGAGCCAGCAGAGGTCAAAATAAGCAGTAATGCAAACTCAGTCATAGACATAGATTTTCACTTGCAACTTTCTTAAACATATTTAACAGTGCATGAAATGTTGTCTAAAACAAAAAGAATGATGCATTTTAGTGGCTGGATCTGGTTTTATCACATTCTGAATTGAACGTTGAAAATGAGCTTTTCAGAGCCAGCAGAGGTCAAAATAAGCAGTAATGCAAACTCAGTCAGAGACATAGATTTTCACTTGCAACTTTCTTTAACATGTTTAACAGTGCATGAAATGTTGTCTAAAACAAAAAGAAAATGCTTTTTAGCGGCTGGATCTGGTTTTATAACATTCTGAATTGAACGTTGAAAATGAGCTTTTCAGAGCCAGCAGAGGTCAAAATAAGCAGTAATGCAAACTCAGTCATAGACATAGATTTTCACTTGCAACTTTCTTAAACATATTTAACAGTGCATGAAATGTTGTCTAAAACAAAAAGAATGATGCATTTTAGTGGCTGGATCTGGTTTTATCACATTCTGAATTGAACGTTGAAAATGAGCTTTTCAGAGCCAGCAGAGGTCAAAATAAGCAGTAATGCAAACTCAGTCATAGACATAGATTTTCACTTGCAACTTGCTTTAACATGTTTAACAGTGCATGGAATGTTGTCTAAAACAAAAATAAAATGCTTTTTTGTGGCTGGATCTGGTTTTATCAAATTCTGAATTGAACGTTGAAAATGAGCTTTTCAGAGCCAGCAGAGGTCAAAATAAGCAGTAATGCAAACTCAGTCATAGACATAGATTTTCACTTGCAACTTGCTTTAACATGTTTAACAGTGCATGAAATGTTGTCTAAAACAAAAAGAATGATGCATTTTAGTAGCTAGATCTGGTTTTATCACATTCTGAATTGAACGTTGAAAATGAGCTTTTCAGAGCCAGCAGAGGTCAAAATAAGCAGTAATGCAAACTCAGTCATAGACATAGATTTTCACTTGCAACTTGCTTTAACATGTTTAACAGTGCATGGAATGTTGTCTAAAACAAAAATAAAATGCTTTTTAGTGGCTGGATCTGGTTTTATCACATTCTGAATTGAACGTTGAAAATGAGCTTTTCAGAGCCAGCAGAGGTCAAAATAAGCAGTAATGCAAACTCAGTCATAGACATAGATTTTCACTTGCAACTTTCTTAAACATAATTAACAGTGCATGAAATGTTGTCTAAAACAAAAAGAATGATGCATTTTAGTGGCTGGATCTGGTTTTATCACATTCTGAATTGAACGTTGAAAATGAGCTTTTCAGAGCCAGCAGAGGTCAAAATAAGCAGTAATGCAAACTCAGTCATAGACATAGATTTTCACTTGCAACTTGCTTTAACATGTTTAACAGTGCATGAAATGTTGTCTAAAACAAAAAGAATGATGCATTTTAGTAGCTGGATCTGGTTTTATCACATTCTGAATTGAACGTTGAAAATGAGCTTTTCAGAGCCAGCAGAGGTCAAAATAAGCAGTAATGCAAACTCAGTCATAGACATAGATTTTCACTTGCAACTTTCTTAAACATATTTAACAGTGCATGAAATGTTGTCTAAAACAAAAAGAATGATGCATTTTAGTGGCTGGATCTGGTTTTATCACATTCTGAATTGAACGTTAAAAATGAGCTTTTCAGAGCCAGCAGAGGTCAAAATAAGCAGTAATGCAAACTCAGTCATAGACATAGATTTTCACTTGCAACTTTCTTTAACATGTTTAACAGTGCATGAAATGTTGTCTAAAACAAAAAGAAAATGCTTTTTCGTGGCTGGATCTGGTTTCATCACATTCTGAATTGAACGTTGAAAATGAGCTTTTCAGAGCCAGCAGAGGTCAAAATAAGCAGTAATGCAAACTCAGTCATAGACATAGATTTTCACTTGCAACTTTCTTAAACATATTTAACAGTGCATGAAATGTTGTCTAAAACAAAAAGAATGATGCATTTTAGTGGCTGGATCTGGTTTTATCACATTCTGAATTGAACGTTGAAAATGAGCTTTTCAGAGCCAGCAGAGGTCAAAAAAAGCAGTAATGCAAACTCAGTCAGGGACATAGATTTTCACTTGCAACTTTCTTTAACATGTTTAACAGTGCATGAAATGTTGTCTAAAACAAAAAGAATGATGCATTTTAGTGGCTGGGTCTGGTTTTATCACATTCTGAATTGAACGTTGAAAATGAGCTTTTCAGAGCCAGCAGAGGTCAAAATAAGCAGTAATGCAAACTCAGTCATAGACATAGATTTTCACTTGCAACTTGCTTTAACATGTTTAACAGTGCATGGAATGTTGTCTAAAACAAAAATAAAATGCATTTTAGTGGCTGGATCTGGTTTTATCATATTCTGAATTGAACGTTGAAAATGAGCTTTTCAGAGCCAGCAGAGGTCAAAATAAGCAGTAATGCAAACTCAGTCATAGACATAGATTTTCACTTGCAACTTTCTTAAACATATTTAACAGTGCATGAAATGTTGTCTAAAACAAAAAGAATGATGCATTTTAGTGGCTGGATCTGGTTTTATCACATTCTGAATTGAACGTTGAAAATGAGCTTTTCAGAGCCAGCAGAGGTCAAAATAAGCAGTAATGCAAACTCAGTCATAGACATAGATTTTCACTTGCAACTTGCTTTAACATGTTTAACAGTGCATGAAATGTTGTCTAAAACAAAAAGAATGATGCATTTTAGTAGCTGGATCTGGTTTTATCACATTCTGAATTGAACGTTGAAAATGAGCTTTTCAGAGCCAGCAGAGGTCAAAATAAGCAGTAATGCAAACTCAGTCATAGACATAGATTTTCACTTGCAACTTGCTTTAATATATTTAACAGTGCATGAAATGTTGTCTAAAACAAAAAGAAAATGCTTTTTAGTGGCTGGATCTGGTTTTATCACATTCTGAATTGAACGTTGAAAATGAGCTTTTCAGAGCCAGCAGAGGTCAAAATAAGCAGTAATGCAAACTCAGTCATAGACATAGATTTTCACTTGCAACTTTCTTAAACATATTTAACAGTGCATGAAATGTTGTCTAAAACAAAAAGAATGATGCATTTTAGTGGCTGGATCTGGTTTTATCACATTTTGAATTGAACGTTGAAAATGAGCTTTTCAGAGCCAGCAGAGGTCAAAAAAAGCAGTAATGCAAACTCAGTCAGAGACATAGATTTTCACTTGCAACTTTCTTTAACATGTTTAACAGTGCATGAAATGTTGTCTAAAACAAAAAAAAATGCTTTTTCGTGGCTGGATCTGGTTTTATCACATTCTGAATTGAACGTTGAAAATGAGCTTTTCAGAGCCAGCAGAGGTCAAAATAAGCAGTAATGCAAACTCAGTCATAGACATAGATTTTCACTTGCAACTTTCTTAAACATATTTAACAGTGCATGAAATGTTGTCTAAAACAAAAAGAATGATGCATTTTAGTGGCTGGGTCTGGTTTTATCACATTCTGAATTGAACGTTGAAAATGAGCTTTTCAGAGCCAGCAGAGGTCAAAATAAGCAGTAATGCAAACTCAGTCATAGACATAGATTTTCACTTGCAACTTTCTTAAACATATTTAACAGTGCATGGAATGTTGTCTAAAACAAAAAGAATGATGCATTTTAGTGGCTGGATCTGGTTTTATCACATTCTGAATTGAACGTTGAAAATGAGCTTTTCAGAGCCAGCAGAGGTCAAAATAAGCAGTAATGCAAACTCAGTCATAGACATAGATTTTCACTTGCAACTTGCTTTAACATGTTTAACAGTGCATGGAATGTTGTCTAAAACAAAAATAAAATGCTTTTTTGTGGCTGGATCTGGTTTTATCACATTCTGAATTGAACGTTGAAAATGAGCTTTTCAGAGCCAGCAGAGGTCAAAATAAGCAGTAATGCAAACTCAGTCATAGACATAGATTTTCACTTGCAACTTGCTTTAACATGTTTAACAGTGCATGAAATGTTGTCTAAAACAAAAAGAATGATGCATTTTAGTAGCTGGATCTGGTTTTATCACATTCTGAATTGAACGTTGAAAATGAGCTTTTCAGAGCCAGCAGAGGTCAAAATAAGCAGTAATGCAAACTCAGTCATAGACATAGATTTTCACTTGCAACTTGCTTTAACATGTTTAACAGTGCATGAAATGTTGTCTAAAACAAAAAGAATGATGCATTTTAGTAGCTAGATCTGGTTTTATCACATTCTGAATTGAACGTTGAAAATGAGCTTTTCAGAGCCAGCAGAGGTCAAAATAAGCAGTAATGCAAACTCAGTCATAGACATAGATTTTCACTTGCAACTTGCTTTAACATGTTTAACAGTGCATGGAATGTTGTCTAAAACAAAAATAGAATGCTTTTTAGTTGCTGGATCTGGTTTTATCACATTCTGAATTGAACGTTGAAAATGATCTTTTCAGAGCCAGCAGAGGTCAAAATAAGCAGTAATGCAAACTCAGTCATAGACATAGATTTTCACTTGCAACTTTCTTAAACATATTTAACAGTGCAAGAAATGTTGTCTAAAACAAAAAGAATGATGCATTTTAGTGGCTGGATCTGGTTTTATCACATTCTGAATTGAACGTTGAAAATGAGCTTTTCAGAGCCAGCAGAGGTCAAAATAAGCAGTAATGCAAACTCAGTCATAGACATAGATTTTCACTTGCAACTTGCTTTAACATGTTTAACAGTGCATGAAATGTTGTCTAAAACAAAAAGAAAATGCTTTTTAGTGGCTGGATTTGGTTTTATTACATTCTGAATTGAACGTTGAAAATGAGCTTTTCAGAGCCAGCAGAGGTCAAAATA
The DNA here is from genome assembly GCF_052040795.2 of Danio rerio. Lineage (NCBI taxonomy): Eukaryota > Metazoa > Chordata > Actinopteri > Cypriniformes > Danionidae > Danio > Danio rerio. The sequence continues at coordinate 15,436,562 of NC_141034.1, read as the reverse complement.
AGCAGTAATGCAAACTCAGTCATAGACATAGATTTTCACTTGCAACATTCTTAAACATATTTAACATTGCATGAAATGTTGTCTAAAACAAAAAGAATGATAAATTTTAGTGGCTGGATCTGGTTTTATCACATTCTGAATTGAACGTTGAAAATGAGCTTTTCAGAGCCAGCAGAGGTCAAAATAAGCAGTAATGCAAACTCAGTCATAGACATAGATTTTCACTTGCAACTTTCTTAAACATATTTAACAGTGCAAGAAAAGTTGTCTAAAACAAAAAGAATGATGCATTTTAGTGGCTGGATCTGGTTTTATCACATTCTGAATTGAACGTTGAAAATGAGCTTTTCAGAGCCAGCAGAGGTCAAAATAAGCAGTAATGCAAACTCAGTCATAGACATAGATTTTCACTTGCAACTTGCTTTAAAATGTTTAACAGTGCATGAAATGTTGTCTAAAACAAAAAGAAAATGCTTTTTAGTGGCTGGATCTGGTTTTATCACATTCTGAATTGAACGTTGAAAATGAGCTTTTCAGAGCCAGCAGAGGTCAAAATAAGCAGTAATGCAAACTCAGTCATAGACATAGATTTTCACTTGCAACTTTCTTAAACATATTTAACAGTGCATGAAATGTTGTCTAAAACAAAAAGAATGATGCATTTTAGTGGCTGGATCTGGTTTTATCACATTCTGAATTGAATGTTGAAAATGAGCTTTACAGAGCCAGCAGAGGTCAAAATAAGCAGTAATGCAAACTCAGTCATAGACATAGATTTTCACTTGCAACTTTCTTAAACATATTTAACAGTGCAAGAAATGTTGTCTAAAACAAAAAGAATGATGCATTTTAGTGGCTGGATCTGGTTTTATCACATTCTGAATTGAACTTTAAAAATGAGCTTTTCAGAGCCAGCAGAGGTCAAAATAAGCAGTAATGCAAACTCAGTCAGAGACATAGATTTTCACTTGCAACTTTCTTAAACACATTTAACAGTGCATGAAATGTTGTCTAAAACAAAAAGAATGATGCATTTTAGTGGCTGGATCTGGTTTTATCACATTCTGAATTGAACGTTGAAAATGAGCTTTTCAGAGCCAGCAGAAGTCAAAATAAGCAGTAATGCAAACTCAGTCATAGACATAGATTTTCACTTGCAACTTTCTTAAACATATTTAACAGTGCATGAAATGTTGTCTAAAACAAAAAGAATGATGCATTTTAGTGGCTGGATCTGGTTTTATCACATTCTGAATTGAACGTTGAAAATGAGCTTTTCAGAGCCCCAGCAGAGGTCAAAATAAGCAGTAATGCAAACTCAGTCATAGACATAGATTTTCACTTGCAACTTTCTTAAACATATTTAACAGTGCAAGAAATGTTGTCTAAAACAAAAAGAATGATGCATTTTAGTGGCTGGATCTGGTTTTATCACATTCTGAATTGAACGTTGAAAATGAGCTTTTCAGAGCCAGCAGAGGTCAAAATAAGCAGTAATGCAAACTCAGTCAGAGACATAGATTTTCACTTGCAACTTGCTTTAACATGTTTAACAGTGCATGAAATGTTGTCTAAAACAAAAAGAATGATGCATTTTAGTGGCTGGATCTGGTTTTATCACATTCTGAATTGAACGTTGAAAATGAGCTTTTCAGAGCCAGCAGAGGTCAAAATAAGCAGTAATGCAAACTCAGTCAGAGACATAGATTTTCACTTGCAACTTTCTTTAACATGTTAACAGTGCATGAAATGTTGTCTAAAACAAAAAGAAAATGCTTTTTAGTGGCTGGATCTGGTTTTATCACATTCTGAATTGAACGTTGAAAATGAGCTTTTCAGAGCCAGCAGAGGTCAAAATAAGCAGTAATGCAAACTCAGTCATAGACATAGATTTTCACTTGCAACTTTCTTAAACATAATTAACAGTGCATGAAATGTTGTCTAAAACAAAAAGAATGATGCATTTTAGTGGCTGGATCTGGTTTTATCACATTCTGAATTGAACGTTGAAAATGAGCTTTTCAGAGCCAGCAGAGGTCAAAATAAGCAGTAATGCAAACTCAGTCATAGACATAGATTTTCACTTGCAACTTGCTTTAACATGTTTAACAGTGCATGAAATGTTGTCTAAAACAAAAATAAAATGCTTTTTTGTGGCTGGATCTGGTTTTATCAAATTCTGAATTGAACGTTGAAAATGAGCTTTTCAGAGCCAGCAGAGGTCAAAATAAGCAGTAATGCAAACTCAGTCATAGACATAGATTTTCACTTGCAACTTGCTTTAACATGTTTAACAGTGCATGGAATGTTGTCTAAAACAAAAAGAATGATGCATTTTAGTGGCTGGATCTGGTTTTATCACATTCTGAATTGAACGTTGAAAATGAGCTTTTCAGAGCCAGCAGAGGTCAAAATAAGCAGTAATGCAAACTCAGTCATAGACATAGATTTTCACTTGCAACTTTCTTAAACATATTTAACAGTGCATTAAATGTTGTCTAAAACAAAAAGAATGATGCATTTTAGTGGCTGGATCTGGTTTTATCACATTCTGAATTGAACGTTGAAAATGAGCTTTTCAGAGCCAGCAGAGGTCAAAATAAGCAGTAATGCAAACTCAGTCATAGACATAGATTTTCACTTGCAACTTTCTTAAACATATTTAACAGTGCATGAAATGTTGTCTAAAACAAAAAGAATGATGCATTTTAGTGGCTGGATCTGGTTTTATCACATTCTGAATTGAATGTTGAAAATGAGCTTTACAGAGCCAGCAGAGGTCAAAATAAGCAGTAATGCAAACTCAGTCATAGACATAGATTTTCACTTGCAACTTGCTTTAACATATTTCACAGTGCAAGAAATGTTGTCTAAAACAAAAAGAATGATGCATTTTAGTGGCTGGATCTGGTTTTATCACATTCTGAATTGAACGTTGAAAATGAGCTTTTCAGAGCCAGCAGAGGTCAAAATAAGCAGTAATGCAAACTCAGTCAGAGACATAGATTTTCACTTGCAACTTGCTTTAACATGTTTAACAGTGCATGAAATGTTGTCTAAAACAAAAAGAATGATGCATTTTAGTAGCTGGATCTGGTTTTATCACATTCTGAATTGAACGTTGAAAATGAGCTTTTCAGAGCCAGCAGAGGTCAAAATAAGCAGTAATGCAAACTCAGTCATAGACATAGATTTTCACTTGCAACTTTCTTAAACATATTTAACAGTGCATGAAATGTTGTCTAAAACAAAAAGAATGATGCATTTTAGTGGCTGGATCTGGTTTTATCACATTCTGAATTGAACGTTGAAAATTAGCTTTTCAGAGCCAGCAGAGGTCAAAATAAGCAGTAATGCAAACTCAGTCAGAGACATAGATTTTCACTTGCAACTTTCTTTAACATGTTTAACAGTGCATGAAATGTTGTCTAAAACAAAAAGAAAATGCTTTTTAGAGGCTGGATCTGGTTTTATAACATTCTGAATTGAACGTTGAAAATGAGCTTTTCAGAGCCAGCAGAGGTCAAAATAAGCAGTAATGCAAACTCAGTCATAGACATAGATTTTCACTTGCAACTTTCTTAAACATATTTAACAGTGCATGAAATGTTGTCTAAAACAAAAAGAATGATGCATTTTAGTGGCTGGATCTGGTTTTATCACATTCTGAATTGAACGTTGAAAATGAGCTTTTCAGAGCCAGCAGAGGTCAAAATAAGCAGTAATGCAAACTCAGTCATAGACATAGATTTTCACTTGCAACTTGCTTTAACATGTTTAACAGTGCATGGAATGTTGTCTAAAACAAAAATAAAATGCTTTTTTGTGGCTGGATCTGGTTTTATCAAATTCTGAATTGAACATTGAAAATGAGCTTTTCAGAGCCAGCAGAGGTCAAAATAAGCAGTAATGCAAACTCAGTCATAGACATAGATTTTCACTTGCAACTTGCTTTAACATGTTTAACAGTGCATGAAATGTTGTCTAAAACAAAAAGAATGATGCATTTTAGTAGCTAGATCTGGTTTTATCACATTCTGAATTGAACGTTGAAAATGAGCTTTTCAGAGCCAGCAGAGGTCAAAATAAGCAGTAATGCAAACTCAGTCATAGACATAGATTTTCACTTGCAACTTGCTTTAACATGTTTAACAGTGCATGGAATGTTGTCTAAAACAAAAATAAAATGCTTTTTAGTGGCTGGATCTGGTTTTATCACATTCTGAATTGAACGTTGAAAATGAGCTTTTCAGAGCCAGCAGAGGTCAAAATAAGCAGTAATGCAAACTCAGTCATAGACATAGATTTTCACTTGCAACTTTCTTAAACATATTTAACAGTGCATGAAATGTTGTCTAAAACAAAAAGAATGATGCATTTTAGTGGCTGGATCTGGTTTTATCACATTCTGAATTGAACGTTGAAAATGAGCTTTTCAGAGCCAGCAGAGGTCAAAATAAGCAGTAATGCAAACTCAGTCATAGACATAGATTTTCACTTGCAACTTGCTTTAACATGTTTAACAGTGCATGAAATGTTGTCTAAAACAAAAAGAATGATGCATTTTAGTAGCTGGATCTGGTTTTATCACATTCTGAATTGAACGTTGAAAATGAGCTTTTCAGAGCCAGCAGAGGTCAAAATAAGCAGTAATGCAAACTCAGTCATAGACATAGATTTTCACTTGCAACTTTCTTAAACATATTTAACAGTGCATGAAATGTTGTCTAAAACAAAAAGAATGATGCATTTTAGTGGCTGGATCTGGTTTTATCACATTCTGAATTGAACTTTAAAAATGAGCTTTTCAGAGCCAGCAGAGGTCAAAATAAGCAGTAATGCAAACTCAGTCAGAGACATAGATTTTCACTTGCAACTTTCTTTAACATGTTTAACAGTGCATGAAATGTTGTCTAAAACAAAAAGAAAATGCTTTTTCGTGGCTGGATCTGGTTTCATCACATTCTGAATTGAACGTTGAAAATGAGCTTTTCAGAGCCAGCAGAGGTCAAAATAAGCAGTAATGCAAACTCAGTCATAGACATAGATTTTCACTTGCAACTTGCTTTAACATGTTTAACAGTGCATGAAATGTTGTCTAAAACAAAAATAAAATGCTTTTTTGTGGCTGGATCTGGTTTTATCAAATTCTGAATTGAACGTTGAAAATGAGCTTTTCAGAGCCAGCAGAGGTCAAAATAAGCAGTAATGCAAACTCAGTCATAGACATAGATTTTCACTTGCAACTTGCTTTAACATGTTTAACAGTGCATGGAATGTTGTCTAAAACAAAAAGAATGATGCATTTTAGTGGCTGGATCTGGTTTTATCACATTCTGAATTGAACGTTGAAAATGAGCTTTTCAGAGCCAGCAGAGGTCAAAATAAGCAGTAATGCAAACTCAGTCATAGACATAGATTTTCACTTGCAACTTTCTTAAACATATTTAACAGTGCATTAAATGTTGTCTAAAACAAAAAGAATGATGCATTTTAGTGGCTGGATCTGGTTTTATCACATTCTGAATTGAACGTTGAAAATGAGCTTTTCAGAGCCAGCAGAGGTCAAAATAAGCAGTAATGCAAACTCAGTCATAGACATAGATTTTCACTTGCAACTTTCTTAAACATATTTAACAGTGCATGAAATGTTGTCTAAAACAAAAAGAATGATGCATTTTAGTGGCTGGATCTGGTTTTATCACATTCTGAATTGAATGTTGAAAATGAGCTTTACAGAGCCAGCAGAGGTCAAAATAAGCAGTAATGCAAACTCAGTCATAGACATAGATTTTCACTTGCAACTTGCTTTAACATATTTAACAGTGCAAGAAATGTTGTCTAAAACAAAAAGAATGATGCATTTTAGTGGCTGGATCTGGTTTTATCACATTCTGAATTGAACGTTGAAAATGAGCTTTTCAGAGCCAGCAGAGGTCAAAATAAGCAGTAATGCAAACTCAGTCAGAGACATAGATTTTCACTTGCAACTTGCTTTAACATGTTTAACAGTGCATGAAATGTTGTCTAAAACAAAAAGAATGATGCATTTTAGTAGCTGGATCTGGTTTTATCACATTCTGAATTGAACGTTGAAAATGAGCTTTTCAGAGCCAGCAGAGGTCAAAATAAGCAGTAATGCAAACTCAGTCATAGACATAGATTTTCACTTGCAACTTTCTTAAACATATTTAACAGTGCATGAAATGTTGTCTAAAACAAAAAGAATGATGCATTTTAGTGGCTGGATCTGGTTTTATCACATTCTGAATTGAACGTTGAAAATTAGCTTTTCAGAGCCAGCAGAGGTCAAAATAAGCAGTAATGCAAACTCAGTCAGAGACATAGATTTTCACTTGCAACTTTCTTTAACATGTTTAACAGTGCATGAAATGTTGTCTAAAACAAAAAGAAAATGCTTTTTAGCGGCTGGATCTGGTTTTATAACATTCTGAATTGAACGTTGAAAATGAGCTTTTCAGAGCCAGCAGAGGTCAAAATAAGCAGTAATGCAAACTCAGTCATAGACATAGATTTTCACTTGCAACTTGCTTTAACATGTTTAACAGTGCATGGAATGTTGTCTAAAACAAAAATAAAATGCTTTTTTGTGGCTGGATCTGGTTTTATCAAATTCTGAATTGAACATTGAAAATGAGCTTTTCAGAGCCAGCAGAGGTCAAAATAAGCAGTAATGCAAACTCAGTCATAGACATAGATTTTCACTTGCAACTTGCTTTAACATGTTTAACAGTGCATGAAATGTTGTCTAAAACAAAAAGAATGATGCATTTTAGTAGCTAGATCTGGTTTTATCACATTCTGAATTGAACGTTGAAAATGAGCTTTTCAGAGCCAGCAGAGGTCAAAATAAGCAGTAATGCAAACTCAGTCATAGACATAGATTTTCACTTGCAACTTGCTTTAACATGTTTAACAGTGCATGGAATGTTGTCTAAAACAAAAATAAAATGCTTTTTAGTGGCTGGATCTGGTTTTATCACATTCTGAATTGAACGTTGAAAATGAGCTTTTCAGAGCCAGCAGAGGTCAAAATAAGCAGTAATGCAAACTCAGTCATAGACATAGATTTTCACTTGCAACTTTCTTAAACATATTTAACAGTGCATGAAATGTTGTCTAAAACAAAAAGAATGATGCATTTTAGTGGCTGGATCTGGTTTTATCACATTCTGAATTGAACGTTGAAAATGAGCTTTTCAGAGCCAGCAGAGGTCAAAATAAGCAGTAATGCAAACTCAGTCATAGACATAGATTTTCACTTGCAACTTGCTTTAACATGTTTAACAGTGCATGAAATGTTGTCTAAAACAAAAAGAATGATGCATTTTAGTAGCTGGATCTGGTTTTATCACATTCTGAATTGAACGTTGAAAATGAGCTTTTCAGAGCCAGCAGAGGTCAAAATAAGCAGTAATGCAAACTCAGTCATAGACATAGATTTTCACTTGCAACTTTCTTAAACATATTTAACAGTGCATGAAATGTTGTCTAAAACAAAAAGAATGATGCATTTTAGTGGCTGGATCTGGTTTTATCACATTCTGAATTGAACTTTAAAAATGAGCTTTTCAGAGCCAGCAGAGGTCAAAATAAGCAGTAATGCAAACTCAGTCAGAGACATAGATTTTCACTTGCAACTTTCTTTAACATGTTTAACAGTGCATGAAATGTTGTCTAAAACAAAAAGAAAATGCTTTTTCGTGGCTGGATCTGGTTTCATCACATTCTGAATTGAACGTTGAAAATGAGCTTTTCAGAGCCAGCAGAGGTCAAAATAAGCAGTAATGCAAACTCAGTCATAGACATAGATTTTCACTTGCAACTTTCTTAAACATATTTAACAGTGCATGAAATGTTGTCTAAAACAAAAAGAATGATGCATTTTAGTGGCTGGATCTGGTTTTATCACATTCTGAATTGAACGTTGAAAATGAGCTTTTCAGAGCCAGCAGAGGTCTAAAAAAGCAGTAATGCAAACTCAGTCAGAGACATAGATTTTCACTTGCAACTTTCTTTAACATGTTTAACAGTGCATGAAATGTTGTCTAAAACAAAAAGAATGATGCATTTTAGTGGCTGGGTCTGGTTTTATCACATTCTGAATTGAACGTTGAAAATGAGCTTTTCAGAGCCAGCAGAGGTCAAAATAAGCAGTAATGCAAACTCAGTCATAGACATAGATTTTCACTTGCAACTTGCTTTAACATGTTTAACAGTGCATGGAATGTTGTCTAAAACAAAAATAAAATGCTTTTTAGTGGCTGGATCTGGTTTTATCACATTCTGAATTGAACGTTGAAAATGAGCTTTTCAGAGCCAGCAGAGGTCAAAATAAGCAGTAATGCAAACTCAGTCAGAGACATAGATTTTCACTTGCAACTTTCTTAAACATATTTAACAGTGCATGAAATGTTGTCTAAAACAAAAAGAATGATGCATTTTAGTGGCTGGATCTGGTTTTATCACATTCTGAATTGAACGTTGAAAATGAGCTTTTCAGAGCCAGCAGAGGTCAAAATAAGCAGTAATGCAAACTCAGTCATAGACATAGATTTTCACTTGCAACTTGCTTTAACATGTTTAACAGTGCATGAAATGTTGTCTAAAACAAAAAGAATGATGCATTTTAGTATCTGGATCTGGTTTTATCACATTCTGAATTGAACGTTGAAAATGAGCTTTTCAGAGCCAGCAGAGGTCAAAATAAGCAGTAATGCAAACTCAGTCATAGACATAGATTTTCACTTGCAACTTTCTTAAACATATTTAACAGTGCATGAAATGTTGTCTAAAACAAAAAGAATGATGCATTTTAGTGGCTGGGTCTGGTTTTATCACATTCTGAATTGAACGTTGAAAATGAGCTTTTCAGAGCCAGCAGAGGTCAAAATAAGCAGTAATGCAAACTCAGTCATAGACATAGATTTTCACTTGCAACTTTCTTAAACATATTTAACAGTGCATGGAATGTTGTCTAAAACAAAAAGAATGATGCATTTTAGTGGCTGGATCTGGTTTTATCACATTCTGAATTGAACGTTGAAAATGAGCTTTTCAGAGCCAGCAGAGGTCAAAATAAGCAGTAATGCAAACTCAGTCATAGACATAGATTTTCACTTGCAACTTGCTTTAACATGTTTAACAGTGCATGGAATGTTGTCTAAAACAAAAATAAAATGCTTTTTTGTGGCTGGATCTGGTTTTATCACATTCTGAATTGAACGTTGAAAATGAGCTTTTCAGAGCCAGCAGAGGTCAAAATAAGCAGTAATGCAAACTCAGTCATAGACATAGATTTTCACTTGCAACTTTCTTAAACATATTTATCAGTGCAAAAAATGTTGTCTAAAACAAAAAGAATGATGCATTTTAGTGGCTGGATCTGGTTTTATCCGATTCTGATTTGAACGTTGAAAATGAGTTTTTCAGAGCCAGCAGAAGTCAAAATAAGCAGTAATGCAAACTCAGTTAGAGACATAGATTTTCACTTGCAACTTTCTTAAACATATTTAACAGTGCATGAAATGTTGTCTAAAACTAAAAGAATGATGCATTTTTGTAGCTGGATCTGGTTTTATCACATTCTGAATTGAACGTTGAAAATGAGCTTTTCAGAGCCAGCAGAGGTCAAAATAAGCAGTAATGCAAACTCAGTCATAGACATAGATTTTCACTTGCAACTTGCTTTAACATGTTTAACAGTGCATGAAATGTTGTCTAAAACAAAAAGAAAATGCTTTTTAGTGGCTGGATTTGGTTTTATTACATTCTGAATTGAACGTTGAAAATGAGCTTTTCAGAGCCAGCAGAGGTCAAAATAAGCAGTAATGCAAACTCAGTCATAGACATAGATTTTCACTTGCAACTTTCTTAAACATATTTAACATTGCATGAAATGTTGTCTAAAACAAAAAGAATGATAAATTTTAGTGGCTGGATCTGGTTTTATCACATTCTGAATTGAACGTTGACAATGAGCTTTTCAGAGCCAGCAGAGGTCAAAATAAGCAGTAATGCAAACTCAGTCATAGACATAGATTTTCACTTGCAACTTTCTTAAACATATTTAACAGTGCATGAAATGTTGTCTAAAACAAAAAGAATGATGCATTTTAGTGGCTGGATCTGGTTTTATCACATTCTGAATTGAACGTTGAAAATGAGCTTTTCAGAGCCAGCAGAGGTCAAAATAAGCAGTAATGCAAACTCAGTCATAGACATAGATTTTCACTTGCAACTTGCTTTAACATGTTTAACAGTGCATGGAATGTTGTCTAAAACAAAAATAAAATGCTTTTTTGTGGCTGGATCTGGTTTTATCAAATTCTGAATTGAACGTTGAAAATGAGCTTTTCAGAGCCAGCAGAGGTCAAAATAAGCAGTAATGCAAACTCAGTCATAGACATAGATTTTCACTTGCAACTTGCTTTAACATGTTTAACAGTGCATGAAATGTTGTCTAAAACAAAAAGAATGATGCATTTTAGTAGCTAGATCTGGTTTTATCACATTCTGAATTGAACGTTGAAAATGAGCTTTTCAGAGCCAGCAGAGGTCAAAATAAGCAGTAATGCAAACTCAGTCATAGACATAGATTTTCACTTGCAACTTGCTTTAACATGTTTAACAGTGCATGGAATGTTGTCTAAAACAAAAATAAAATGCTTTTTAGTGGCTGGATCTGGTTTTATCACATTCTGAATTGAACGTTGAAAATGAGCTTTTCAGAGCCAGCAGAGGTCAAAATAAGCAGTAATGCAAACTCAGTCATAGACATAGATTTTCACTTGCAACTTTCTTAAACATATTTAACAGTGCATGAAATGTTGTCTAAAACAAAAAGAATGATGCATTTTAGTGGCTGTATCTGGTTTTATCACATTCTGAATTGAACGTTGAAAATGAGCTTTTCAGAGCCAGCAGAGGTCAAAATAAGCAGTAATGCAAACTCAGTCATAGACATAGATTTTCACTTGCAACTTTCTTAAACATATTTAACAGTGCATGAAATGTTGTCTAAAACAAAAAGAATGATGCATTTTAGTGGCTGGATCTGGTTTTATCACATTCTGAATTGAACGTTGAAAATGAGCTTTTCAGAGCCAGCAGAGGTCAAAATAAGCAGTAATGCAAACTCAGTCATAGACATAGATTTTCACTTGCAACTTGCTTTAACATGTTTAACAGTGCATGAAATGTTGTCTAAAACAAAAAGAATGATGCATTTTAGTATCTGGATCTGGTTTTATCACATTCTGAATTGAACGTTGAAAATGAGCTTTTCAGAGCCAGCAGAGGTCAAAATAAGCAGTAATGCAAACTCAGTCAGAGACATAGATTTTCACTTGCAACTTTCTTAAACATATTTAACAGTGCATGAAATGTTGTCTAAAACAAAAAGAATGATGCATTTTAGTGGCTGGGTCTGGTTTTATCACATTCTGAATTGAACGTTGAAAATGAGCTTTTCAGAGCCAGCAGAGGTCAAAATAAGCAGTAATGCAAACTCAGTCATAGACATAGATTTTCACTTGCAACTTTCTTAAACATATTTAACAGTGCATGGAATGTTGTCTAAAACAAAAAGAATGATGCATTTTAGTGGCTGGATCTGGTTTTATCACATTCTGAATTGAACGTTGAAAATGAGCTTTTCAGAGCCAGCAGAGGTCAAAATAAGCAGTAATGCAAACTCAGTCATAGACATAGATTTTCACTTGCAACTTGCTTTAACATGTTTAACAGTGCATGGAATGTTGTCTAAAACAAAAATAAAATGCTTTTTTGTGGCTGGATCTGGTTTTATCACATTCTGAATTGAACGTTGAAAATGAGCTTTTCAGAGCCAGCAGAGGTCAAAATAAGCAGTAATGCAAACTCAGTCATAGACATAGATTTTCACTTGCAACTTTCTTAAACATATTTATCAGTGCAAAAAATGTTGTCTAAAACAAAAAGAATGATGCATTTTAGTGGCTGGATCTGGTTTTATCCGATTCTGATTTGAACGTTGAAAATGAGTTTTTCAGAGCCAGCAGAAGTCAAAATAAGCAGTAATGCAAACTCAGTTAGAGACATAGATTTTCACTTGCAACTTTCTTAAACATATTTAACAGTGCATGAAATGTTGTCTAAAACTAAAAGAATGATGCATTTTTGTAGCTGGATCTGGTTTTATCACATTCTGAATTGAACGTTGAAAATGAGCTTTTCAGAGCCAGCAGAGGTCAAAATAAGCAGTAATGCAAACTCAGTCATAGACATAGATTTTCACTTGCAACTTGCTTTAACATGTTTAACAGTGCATGAAATGTTGTCTAAAACAAAAAGAAAATGCTTTTTAGTGGCTGGATTTGGTTTTATTACATTCTGAATTGAACGTTGAAAATGAGCTTTTCAGAGCCAGCAGAGGTCAAAATAAGCAGTAATGCAAACTCAGTCATAGATATAGATTTTCACTTGCAACTTTCTTAAACATATTTAACATTGCATGAAATGTTGTCTAAAACAAAAAGAATGATAAATTTTAGTGGCTGGATCTGGTTTTATCACATTCTGAATTGAACGTTGACAATGAGCTTTTCAGAGCCAGCAGAGGTCAAAATAAGCAGTAATGCAAACTCAGTCATAGACATAGATTTTCACTTGCAACTTTCTTAAACATATTTAACAGTGCATGAAATGTTGTCTAAAACAAAAAGAATGATGCATTTTAGTGGCTGGATCTGGTTTTATCACATTCTGAATTGAACGTTGAAAATGAGCTTTTCAGAGCCAGCAGAGGTCAAAATAAGCAGTAATGCAAACTCAGTCATAGACATAGATTTTCACTTGCAACTTGCTTTAACATGTTTAACAGTGCATGGAATGTTGTCTAAAACAAAAATAAAATGCTTTTTTGTGGCTGGATCTGGTTTTATCAAATTCTGAATTGAACGTTGAAAATGAGCTTTTCAGAGCCAGCAGAGGTCAAAATAAGCAGTAATGCAAACTCAGTCATAGACATAGATTTTCACTTGCAACTTGCTTTAACATGTTTAACAGTGCATGAAATGTTGTCTAAAACAAAAAGAATGATGCATTTTAGTAGCTAGATCTGGTTTTATCACATTCTGAATTGAACGTTGAAAATGAGCTTTTCAGAGCCAGCAGAGGTCAAAATAAGCAGTAATGCAAACTCAGTCATAGACATAGATTTTCACTTGCAACTTGCTTTAACATGTTTAACAGTGCATGGAATGTTGTCTAAAACAAAAATAAAATGCTTTTTAGTGGCTGGATCTGGTTTTATCACATTCTGAATTGAACGTTGAAAATGAGCTTTTCAGAGCCAGCAGAGGTCAAAATAAGCAGTAATGCAAACTCAGTCATAGACATAGATTTTCACTTGCAACTTTCTTAAACATATTTAACAGTGCATGAAATGTTGTCTAAAACAAAAAGAATGATGCATTTTAGTGGCTGTATCTGGTTTTATCACATTCTGAATTGAACGTTGAAAATGAGCTTTTCAGAGCCAGCAGAGGTCAAAATAAGCAGTAATGCAAACTCAGTCATAGACATAGATTTTCACTTGCAACTTGCTTTAACATGTTTAACAGTGCATGAAATGTTGTCTAAAACAAAAAGAATGATGCATTTTAGTAGCTGGATCTGGTTTTATCACAATCTGAATTGAACATTGAAAATGAGCTTTTCAGAGCCAGCAGAGGTCAAAATAAGCAGTAATGCAAACTCAGTCATAGACATAGATTTTCACTTGCAACTTTCTTAAACATATTTAACAGTGCATGAAATGTTGTCTAAAACAAAAAGAATGATGCATTTTAGTGGCTGGATCTGGTTTTCTCATATTCTGAATTGAACGTTAAAAATGAGCTTTTCAGAGCCAGCAGAGGTCAAAATAAGCAGTAATGCAAACTCAGTCATAGACATAGATTTTCACTTGCAACTTTCTTAAACATATTTAACAGTGCATGAAATGTTGTCTAAAACAAAAAGAATGATGCATTTTAGTGGCTGGATCTGGTTTTATCACATTCTGAATTGAACGTTGAAAATGAGCTTTTCAGAGCCAGCAGAGGTCAAAAAAAGCAGTAATGCCAACTCAGTCAGAGACATAGATTTTCACTTGCAACTTTCTTTAACATGTTTAACAGTGCATGAAATGTTGTCTAAAACAAAAAGAAAATGCTTTTTCGTGGCTGGATCTGGTTTTATCACATTCTGAATTGAACGTTGAAAATGAGCTTTTCAGAGCCAGCAGAGGTCAAAATAAGCAGTAATGCAAACTCAGTCATAGACATAGATTTTCACTTGCAACTTTCTTAAACATATTTAACAGTGCATGAAATGTTGTCTAAAACAAAAAGAATGATGCATTTTAGTGGCTGGATCTGGTTTTATCACATTCTGAATTGAACGTTGAAAATGAGCTTTTCAGAGCCCCAGCAGAGGTCAAAATAAGCAGTAATGCAAACTCAGTCATAGACATAGATTTTCACTTGCAACTTTCTTAAACATATTTAACAGTGCATG